>NC_143514.1:51232109-51533776 GCF_031878675.1 Megascapheus bottae | reverse complement strand
TTTACATACGATTGTATTTTATTCAGGATTTTTAAATTGTCTCAGGAATAGCATAAAAATAAAATGTTAATCTTTCCACTATAAATATTTTTAGGCTATTATCATAACTGAAACTAAGTTTTACTCCTGTCCAGCTAAACTAACATATGATACTAACAATTCTAAGTTGCAGATTACATCATTCTTAATTAACACTCTGCTACAGTTGTTAACATCCTCCAAGACACCATGTTATCATCACTGCAAGTTCTGTAACAATCTTAAAACCATGTTTAACAAAGGTTGGCCTCTTACTCTACAGCTACTTTAATTGCTTTCTTGGCTGGCAATTAAATATGTCTAGATAAACAAACATTTCATTTCACCTAATTCCTAATAACATTTTTCATGATGATTTCAAAGTTCAGGTGGCCTTATTTCTATAATTACTGTTCATCAATATAGTGATGTTTTGGATTCAGCAAAATGTATTAGCCAAAGTATGTAAGATCAATCAAAATGTGGTAATTAGTGATAATAGTAATATATTGTGATCTATGGAGTGGTATACAGCAAAATTGTCTAAATATAATCCTATCTATCTAGAAAAAATACAAAAGTAAAATTATATTTACAGATTGTTCCATGAACTAGTGATGAGCAAGTTTCTGGGTGTCCATTAAATCAATCAGTTCTCTCAGTCACAGAATACCTGCAGGCTCTTTTTCAAAGTGTGATGCTAACAAGCAAATCTCAGTAGTCACTGATCTATCAATAGGCAGTAAACTGTATAAATGGTTTGGGACATCACTCCAATTAGATGTGTTGTGATCTCCATTGACGCTTTAATTAGGGGCAAGCTTCTTTTTCATCCAGAATGAATAACTTTAGGGAAACATCATATTCTTAAGGTGTTCCTTAATATACATTTACCAATCTAATACTTTTAAATTGTACTTTCACTAATTCTGATAACAATGTTCACTGGAATTAAATTTAAGTTGAACAGCAATCACAATAATGTATTTGAAATGCTGATTACATCAACTTTTTCTTGAAAAATAATTACTTTATTAAGACTCATATCAAATCATGCATTGTTCTTGTTGCAACACTGGTTGTATAATATTTTTGCAGGTAAATATACTTTTGAAAATTTAAAAAGCTGTAAATATAACCAACTCGTTTAAGGTGTTTACTTGTGTATATAATGTTTTCAAAAAATTGTTACTATATAAACCACTTAAAAGACTCCCTTTCTGCAATACCACTAGAATTTCACAAACACTGTTCATTAAAAAATGATCAAGGCAGAAATATAGTAGCTCTTACTGAGATAGAGATCAAGGGGATTTTGGTTTAAATCTAGCTTGGGCAAAAAAGGTCGCAAAAACCTTCATCTCAACTAATAAAAAGCTGGGTGTGGCAGTGCATGCCTGCCATATCTCAGTGATGTAGAAAGCCTAGTGTAAACCTCTAACTGAAGAATAACTAAGCGAAAGGGTGCAAAAACACCTGCATGGCAAGCTCAAGACCCTGACTTCAAATGTCTAGGGAACAAGCAAAAAAGTAGCCAGGAGGAAGACAAATTTATAGGAAAGAACATTCAAATTAACCTTTTTTTTTTCTAATTTGAAAAAAAAAACACTTTCTTATTCTGTTAGAACTCAAGGGTGTGGCTTCCTTTTGTTAAAGAATCCAATACATAAAGAGTGAAAACTACTCTGAGAATTAATATTTATTCAGAGACTGTTAGGTGTTTGAGAATCCTAGAAATAGGCTAGAGCTCTTCTACTTGAGCCTCAGCACCACTTCGGCTTTTTTTTTCTCTGTATGTGGTACCTAGGAATTGAACCTGGGTCTTCGCAGATGCTAGGCAAGCACTCTACCACTAGGCCAAACTCCCGGCCAGTCTTTTGAATAATCTTATGCAACATTTTCACAATTATTCTTGATTACCCTTCTGTGCTGAAATAATGGGGACTGAAAAGTGACTGTAATGGTCCATGATGAAAGGGGTGGGAATGAGAAATGGACTATTTTATGTTTGTAAGACAATTAATATACACCATCAGAAGACAACACATCTTTGCCAGGACCAAGGCTAAGAGTACAAATGGTTATTTATTATCACAGCTGCTGAATAGTTAGTTATAAGAAAAAAAGATACATGAGGAGTATCTCAGCTTTTACTGTATGTACCAACTTTAATGGGCAGGCTAGAGTGTCTATCAAATGTAGAATTGAAAGAAATCTTAGCATTACGAGAACTCTTGCTTTTCCTTAAGTGTCTGCCTCTTTTATAGGGAGCATAAATTTCTTCCTATGCAGATTCTCCTTAAAGTGTAGTTTTCATGAAAACAGCTCTAGCCTTTTCTCCATTCTAGCTGCGTTTCTCCCAGAGAAGATCAGCCAATAGAATGATTAACAAAATGGCACAGTATTGGGTTAGCTGTCACAGAATGCAAAGATCCCTCTTTCACCTCCTGTCCTAATCCTAATCCACTGACTTTTCTTCCATTTCTTGACTGCTATGGCAGACACATCCTGGACAAGGCTTTTTATGAGATCTGTAAACTCTTTTCTACTTCAGTGAAATTGCTAAAGCAGATCTACTATATTGATTCATCAGGGTCTGAAAACCCAGTCCTAACTCTTCATAGGCTATCAGTGTATACAGATTGTAAAATTTAAATCTGAGGTAAGAAGTAAATTACCTCACGTAGGATTCATGTGCTACACTGGGTACTTGCATGGCTATTAAAATACTTTCATTGGTAGAAATGGAGAGAAGAAGCGAATGAGAGAGAACAAAGGAAAGAGCAACACTGTTAAAATGCATTGTAAGCATTACCTGATTAAGGAATTGTAACCCCTTTTTACAACTACTTAGTGATAATTTTAAAAAAAAAAGCATGATTATTTTACAATTTGACTGATGATTTTCATGTGCACAGTCCATCCACTGGAAGAATGGTCTTCCAATGCTGAAGCCCTGTTTTCAAAACTCAACTATCACCAAAAACAGATTCACATTGAGAGCTTCTGGGTCTTGTCTGTTGGTTGCATGGATGTGCGTGTGCGCACACACTGTGAACTCAAGGTCACCCTGGGAACTGAACCCAGGTTCTTGCTAGCAAGCACTCTTATCTACACCCTCCATCTCCTTTTTTTCCTGTACTTTTATATATTCCTCTCTATTCGTGGTGTCAGTCAGGTTAGCCTCTTTTTCTTTTCTTCTTTTTTTTGGGGGGGGGGGCGGGTCCTGTCATGGGGCTTGAAATCTGGGCCTAGGTGTTGTCCTTGAGCTCTTCAGCTCAAGGCTATTGCTCTATCACTTGAGCCACAGCACCACTTCTTGCGTTCTAGTAGGGGACTGGCTTTGAACTATGATCCTCAAATCTCAACCTCCTGAGTAGCCATGATTACAGGCATAAGCAACTAGCACTCGGCGGGCTCTTTTTCTTCTAAGAGTATACAAGTGATTTTTATTTAGTATTCTAAAATTATGTATGAATTATAACACTAATACTTAGGTTTATGGTTTTTCAGTTGGTTCCCCCCCTCCCCGCCTCGCCAAAAGTACTGGAGCTTGAACTTGGACTTCCTTTTGTTCTCAAGGACATCACTGTACCCTTCAAGCCACACCTTTACTCCTAGCTTCTTGCTAATTAATGAGAGATAAGTCTCATGGACTTTTCTGATTTTGAACTTCAATCCTCATATCTCCACAGTAGCTAGGATTATAGCAATGAGTCATCAGCGTCCAGCACAAATTCTTTTTTCTTTTTTCTTTCTTTTTGGCCAGTCCTAGGATGTGAACTCTGGGTCTGAGTCCTATCCTTGGGCTTTCTCAAGGCTAGAGCTCTACTTGAGCTACAGCCTCATTTCCAGCTTTTTCTATATGTGGTACTGAGGAATCGAATCTAGGTCTTTGTGCATGCTAGGCAAGCACTCTACCACTTAGGCTCAAACTCCCAGCTCAAATTCTTTTTCAACCTTAATATTCTTACTCTATAACTATCATTTATCTTACTTTCTACTTCAGCACTATCCAAACATTGAACTTTTTAATCAGTATAAAAGTGATAAAAATCTGGAACCCAGAAACACTATTCCTTTTGTACCAATCTTCTATTCCTCCACCTTTCCTTTATTTGCCTGAAAACCAATGTGACTGTATTTGAAAAACAGGTCTTCAGGAGGTAATTCTGGTTAAATGAAGTGAGGGTAAATAAGGGTATCTATAAGAAGAAAAAGGGAAATCAGAGTTTACTCTCCCTAGCATGTAAGGACACTATAATAATGTTGGTTGTTTCATCAGAAACTAACAGCTAGAATCTTCATCTTGGACTTTCTAATCTTCAAAGCTGGGAGAAATAAATGTCTGTTATTTAAGGCATCCTGTTTATGATTCTCTGTTACAGAAGCCCTATCAGACTAAGATGAATGTCTTACCCCTTTTGGGCCAGCAGTCTTAAGTTTCATCTGTTCAAATTGTTCCTATTCCCTGTCTCTTTCCCCTTGGACTTCAAATAATGATCCAGTCTCTTAACCCTACTTCCACTTATAGTCAAGTTTTCTGGTAATAATGCTATACACTTCCCTTTGGGGGGCAGAAGTGCTGAGGTTTGAATGCAGGGCTTGTGCTTGGTAGGCAAACACTCATACATACTTTGCTTTTTGGTTTAGTTATTATTCAAATAGGGTCTCACAAATTTTTTATGACTGGGTCAGTCATAGACAATAATCCTCCTACCACTGCTTCCTATGTGGCTGACAACAGATGTTGGACAATCGTGTTACTCTTTTTCTTTGAGAAAGCGTTTCTCTAATTCTACCGGGGGAGGGTTTAGGAGGGTTCTTAGCTGTAATCTTCCTATCTTTACCTCTGAAATAGGAATAACTGGTGTGAGCCACTGCGTGTGGTTTTATTTCTTCATTTCTCACTTATCCCTTAAAATCTACTGTAATCTAGTCTTCATTTTCAATATTCTATCAAATGAGTTGGGTACCAATGACTCATGCCTATAATCCTAGCTATTCAGGAAGCTGAGATCTGCAGATTGTGGTTCAAAGTCAGCCCAGGCAGTTAAAGTCTGTGAAATTGATTTTTACCTCTAATTAACCTCAGAAAGCCCGAAGTGGAGCTGTGGCTCAAGTGGTAGAGTGCTAGCCTTGAGCAAAGAAGCTAAGGAACAATGCCTAGACCCCATTTTAAAGCACCAACAGCAGCACGTGCGTGCGTGCGTGCACACACGCACGCACGCACGCGCACGCACGCGCACACACACACACACACACACACACACACAAAATATTCTATCAAATGATTTTAACAAAGTCTGTTATGCATATGACCAACCCAATACCCTTCCTCTGGTCAGACTATACCTCAGCATTTTATACTAGACTTATCTGAGAGAGGAAAAAATATATACAAGCAACAGGACTGATTTCTCAGGAAGAAAACTGAGTACTAGACACTTTTACTTTAAATTGTCCAGAAGACACACAAATGAAAAGCTACACAAAGAAATGGGATGTGTTTATAAATAGGAATTTGTTATCTATAAATCTTTTAGAAATTGAAAGACTGAATGACAGGGAGAATGTACTCTGTTCTCTTAAGTATAGAACTCCAACACTTAAAGCTAATTTAAAAAAAAAAAAAAGCTTAT
Organism: Megascapheus bottae; assembly: GCF_031878675.1. NCBI lineage: Eukaryota > Metazoa > Chordata > Mammalia > Rodentia > Geomyidae > Megascapheus > Megascapheus bottae. The sequence goes on along the minus strand of NC_143514.1, from coordinate 51,528,116 downwards.
ACTATTATAAAGGAGCCTGGAGTTTCAGAATGAGAAGTAACAAGGCAAGGTGTCAAAAATGTCAAAAGAAGCTTTCTGTAATGGAATGGATTTTTTTTTTTGCCAGTCCTGGGCTTGAGTTCAGGGCCTTAGCACTGTCTTTGGACTTTCTCAAGACTAGAGCTCTACCACTTGGGCCTAAGCACCACTTTCGGCTTTTTTTCTAGTATGTGGTACTAAGGAATTGAACCTGGGTCTTCATGCATGCTAGGCAAGCACTCTACCAATAGGCCAAACTTCCAGCCCAGGAATGGATTTTTAAAGAGCCTAAGTATTTTCAATAAATACATTATAGACTACTGAGAATAGGTATCTTTTTCTAGTAGATCAGTTATATGTTAACTGATAAACCAAATCTTTCCTGTGTCTAATGGATACTTTTTCTTTGTTTATAATTTTACTATGAATGATAATTCAATTTGAAGGTTTGACATAAAGGTACTGTTTCACCATTTGAATTCGTGAAATCTGATTTATTGTTAAAGGGCTTAAATGCTTCTCAACTATTTATATTGTACTATATATAGTTTTCCCTTAAATTATTAGCTTAAAAGCATCATTTACTTTAAAATCATTATGAACTCAATTATAGCTGTTCACATGATGATTTGCAGCTGTTGTAATTTCCCCTCTCCCAAAAAAAAAAAAAAAAAAAAGAAATGGAAATACAAAAAAAAAAAAAATCAATTATTAAGCACCCCCTAGTGGCAGTAAAATCAAGTTAGGATGTTGTTTTCTGCTTTTGTTATTTTCAAATTTAATACAGCAAAATGTATAATTTTCTATATTTATAGGTAAACAATTGAAGGCTTTATATTTGATTAAATGAAGCGTATGTACTACATAAGTGACTTCACACTGAAATTTCATGAAAATACTTGGGAAGAATTACAATAGATGTAATTATATAAACAAAAACCCTTCAAAAATATGGAATGGGAAATTATAATTTTTTTAAATTCCCATTCTAGAAAATAGCTTGGAAAGATAGAATTTGCCTCTGTAACAAAGCTTTGCACATTCCTGCCAGGAATCTGAAAGCTATTCGTGGTAAGGCAAAATCTTCACAGTTGGAAGCATTTACTGGTTTCAATATACACAATTTTCCCAAATACCCTGATATTCTTAAATAGCCTAAACATTGTGATATCCTTATCTATAAAACAGAGGCATCAAACTAGGATTGCATCTTTACAAAGTTGGTGGGGTTTGGGGTTTTGTTGTTGTTGTTGTTATTGTTGTTGTTTGTTTTTGCCAGTCCTGGGTCTTGAACTCAGGGCCTGAGCACTGTCGTTGGACTTTCTCAACGCTAGAGCTCTACCACTTGAGCCATAGCACCATTTCTGGCTTTTTCTATGTATATGTGGTACTGAGGCAAAGAACTTGTCCTTTGTGCACGCTAGACAAGCACTCTACCACTAAGCCAAACTCCTGGCCCCCTTTACAGAGTGTTTAAATTCAGGGCTAAGATATGTGGCTTAAGTGGTAGAGGAAGGCCCTGAACTGAAACTCATGCATACACAAAACCCAGAAAAAGAAAATGAAAAAAAAAAATCAAATGAAATAATGCCATAAATAAATTTTTTAGTTAGTGTGCTTAGAAATTTATGCTTCACTATATAATGTAGAACTGATGGTTATAAGCATTTTAAAACTGCCAGTATAGTCATTTGATCTGCAATTCTAGTGCTGAGGAAGCATGGATTTTCAACTTGAGGTCTGAAATCAGGCAAGGTATTAAAAACAATCAAAATTAAAATGCATTATAGTATTATACTCATAAATTGTTACATTGAACTGAAACCCCTTTGTACAACTGCTTAAAGATAATTTTGAAAAACAATTTTAAAAAGGAATGTAAAATGAAGAGACAAAAATTTCTCCCATCAGCCAGGCATGGTAGCTCACACCTGTAATCCTAGCTACTCAAGAGGTTGAGATCTGAGGATCAAGGTTCAAAGCCAGCCAGGGCACTAAAGAACATGAGACTCTTATCTCCAATTAACTACCAGAAAATGGGAGGTGGGGCCATGGCTCAAGGGACAGGGTGGTAGCCTTGAGCTGAAGAGCTAAGGGACAGTGCCCAGGACCAGAGTTCAAGCCCTATAACCCGACACACACACACACAAAAATTTTCTCCCTCCCAAAATCCATGAAGAAAAGAAAGGCTGGACTTCAAAACTAAGTGTGGGGGGTGTGGGGAGGGGGAGAGAGAGAGATCAAAATACTCCATATTGGGGGTTGGAGGCATGGCTCAGCCACTGAGCAGAAGCAGTAGAAAAAAGATGCTCAGTTTTGGGCAATGACTAAGAACAGTGGTATACACCTGTAATTTGGCAACTGGGGAAAGCAGGAATAGAAAGACCTCAAAACCCAGACTGGCTCAGACATAAAGCAAAACCCTACCTTCAAAATAAATAATGCAGGGCCGGGAGTTTGGCCTAGTGGTTAAAGTGCTTACCTAGCATGCATGAAGACCCGGGTTCAACTCCTTGGTACCACATATATAGAAAAGCTGGAAGTGGTGCTGAGGCTCAAGTGGTAGAGCTCTAGCCTTGAGAAAGTCCAAGGACAGGGCTCAGGCCCTGAGCTCAAGCCCAGGACTGGCAAAATACATACATACATACATACATACATACATACATACATACATATATACATACATACATAAAAAAGAATAATGCACTCTGTGTTGAAAATAAACTTATGGAGGAGGGGGCTGAAAGGAAAGAAATGGAAGAAATATATTTATTTCATGACCTATATAACTGTAACTATTCTGTACATCACCTTTACAATAAATAAACACACAAACAATGCAAAAAGGACTGACAAGGCAGGAGCATGACCTAGTGGTAGAGTGCTTGCCTAGATGCATGAAGCCCTGGTTTCAATTCCTTGGCACCACACAATAAAAGTTGTGCTGTGGCTCAAGTGGTAAAGCACTAGCTAGAGAATGCCCAAGGACAGTGCACAGGCCCTCCTGAGTTCAAGCCCCACGGCCGGAAAAAAAAAAAAAAACAGTTCAAGCTTACAGCTATGCTGACATAACAAAACAGTGTCTCTCATAATTTAAAAAAAAAAAAATCCAAGGCCCTAGAGAAGCATTACTGTAACCCAGGATTTTTCTCCTTATACTTTGATTGCTTTTTTTTAGGATATTAATTAAAATCAATAGTCTGTAATAAATGTGATTCATGAGTGACTTTAATACTAATGTCTAAATATTTTAGAGAAGATTAATCCTTTATAAGAATCCTAAAAATGCTACTGAACTGGAGTTGGTATGGTAGTATGTAACGGAAGGATCGCATTATAGTTCTGTATTGAAATAGAAATTAACAGATAATTCATTCTCTGAATCTCTTCCATATACCCAACAATACACTGAACTTACTTCAGAGAATTTTCAGTATCAAACCAATTCCCTACATAAAATATACTGTCTTTTCTAAAAGATCTCATTTCTGAGAAGAATAAAGGAATAGAAATAATATGTACACAAACTTTCCCATTATCTTTTATCGGTTCAGTTTGCCAATTCCCAAATGTAACACCAAGAAATCACCATCTTTCATTTTCTCATTTTGAAATTATAAATTGTTAAAAAAAATTACAAATAAGATTACACTGAATTATAATAAAGTTCTGTAAAAATAGATCAATTTGACTCAAGAAGCACTCTAATATAGATAAGTTTATCAGTTCACAAACTTTTACATATTTATATTAGCATCAGTTAGTTGTACAAGGGGTTTTCATTGTGACATGTTCACATTTATATAAAATATAATTTGATTAAACCATCTGTTTTTTATACTCTCTATATTGGGGGGCCAGTGGCTCATGCCTATGATCTTAGCCACTCAGGAGGCTGAGATATAAGGATCACCTTAGATAGAAGCCAGCCCAGGCAGTATAATGCCCAAGTCCTGAGTTCACACCCCATGACCCACCCCAACTCTCCCGCCCACAAAAAAACCTTTTTAGGAAAACAGCTGACAAGCCATGGTCACACCTTTAATCTTAGCTACTCAGGAGCCTGAGATCTGAGAATCACAGTTCAAAGCCAGCCCATGCAAAAAAAAAAAAAAACCCATTAAAAAGCTGTGAGGTTCCAAGTAACCATCAGAAAACCAGAAGTGGCACTGTGCCTCAGCCTTGAGCTGAAGAGCTCAGGGACAGAGCCCAGGTCCAGAGTTCAAACCTCATGCCCAACAAAAAAAGAAAAGACAAAAGGAAAAGAAAAGAGAAACGAAGCAAGAAAAATCCATTAGAATTTTATTGTCAATCAAGCACCAAAAAGCCAGAAGTGGAGATATGGCTCCAGTGATAGATCACTAGCGTTGAACAAAAAAGCTAGGAACCATACAGGCCCTGAGTTCAAGTCCCAGGGGACATGGACATGGTGGGACGGATGGACGGACGGACAAACATGGACGAACACACACAAACACATGAACACACACACACACACACACACACACACACACACACATTCTAATAAACATTTAAAACAGCAAATAAAATGAAAATCAGTGAAAATAATTTTTACCATTAGCCTTGAATGTGCTGTATGGACTTCTAAAAATTGTTTCCATGAACACTGCATTAAAAAGGTATTGCTTTGGATGGAGAGTTTAGCCTAGGGGTAGAGTACTTGCCTAGCATGCACAAAGACCCAGGTTCGATTCCTTGGTACCACATATGTAGAAAAAGCCAGAAGTTGTGCTGTGGCTCAAATGGTAGAGCTCTATCCTTGAGAAAGCCCAAGGACAGTACTCATGGTCTGAGCTCAAGCCCAGGACTGGCCAAAAAAAAGAAAGAAGGAAAGAAAAAGGTATGCTTTAAAAATAATACCTGACTGGGTACGGTGGCTCACACCTGTAATCCTAGCTACTCAGGAGGCTGAAATCTGAGGATCACAATTCAAAGGCAGCCCAGGCAGGAAAGTTCCGGAGATATTCTTCTCTCCAATTAACCATTCAAAGAAACCAAAGGTTGGACTGTTGCTCAAACGTAGAGGGCTAGCCTTGAGTAAAAGTGCTCAGGCACAGAACTCAGGCCCTGAGTTCAAGCCCTACTACCAACAAAGCGAGAAAGAGAGAGAGAGAGAGAGAGAGACAGAGAGACAGAGAGACAGAGAGAGACAGACAGAGAGAGACAGAGAGAGAGACAGAGAGACAGAGAGAAAGGGGGGAGAAGTAATCTCTAGCTAGGTGATGGTGGCTCACACACAATCCTAGCTACTCAGGAGGCTGAGATCTCTCTCCCTCTCCCCCCCCCTCTTTCTCTCTCTCTCACTAGTCCTGACTTGAACTCAGGGCCAGAGCACTATCCTTGGGCTTTCTCAAGGCTACAGTTCTACCACTTGAGCTTCAGCACCACTTCAATGTATGTTGTACCAAGGAATCAAACCTAGGTCTTCATGCAGGCTAGGCAAGCACTCTACCACTAGGCCAAACTCCTGGCCCAAGTAAATTGTTTAGAGTGGACAGTAAGCATGTTCTTTGCTTTGGAGAGAAAAAGCATTTTTATATCTTTTAGACAGTAAGAAACCTACCTTTTAGTGTGGAAAAAAGATGCTATTAAGACTAGTTGAAATATAACATCTTCAAATGTAGTCTGGACTAACCAGTGCCTCAAATCATAAAATGTTCAGAAACGTAAAAAGCAGAAAGAATTATTTACATACCATGAGCTCAGAGTTCCTCTCTTGTAATGCAGTCTATTTAGTGGGTAAATGTCACCCATCCTAGTCTGTTACTCTATTGAAAATAAAGCTTAAAGTATAGCACTGGTGGCACATGCCTATACTCCTAGCTACTAAAGAGGCTGAGATGTGCGGATAACAGTTCAAAGCCAGCCTAGGCACTAAAGTCCATGAGACTCTTACCTCCAATTAACCAGTAGAAAACAGGAAGTGGCACTGTAGCTCAAGTGGTAGAGCATTACCTTTGACCAGAAGAGCTCAGGAACAGCACCCAGGCCCAGAGTTCAAGCTGCAACTAAGGCTCAAGTGGTAAAGTACTAGCTTTGGGCAAAAATACTCAGGGAAGCATGGGCAGGGTGGCTCATATCTGTAATCCTAGCTACTTAGGAGGCTGAGATCTCAGGATCAAGGTTCAAAGCCAAGGCACAGAAGGACCTGAGACTCTTACCTACAATCTAGACTCTGGGAGATGGGGCTATGGCTCAAGCGTAGAACAGTAGCCTTGAGCTGAAGAGCTCAGGGACAACATCTAGGCCCAGAGGTAGGGTGGTAGCCTTGAGCTGAAGAGCTCAGGGTCAGCACCCAGGCCCAGTCCAAGCCTCATGACCCACAAAAAAAAAAGCTCAGGGACAGTGTCCAAGTCCTGAAATCAAGCTCTAGGACTGGCACCACTAGGAAAGTCCATGAAATTCTCTCTCGTTTTTTATTTGTATTTCATAAGATTCTTATCTCCAATTAATCAGAAAACCAAAAGTGTAGCTGTGGCTCAAATGATATAATGCTAATTGAGCAAAAATGCTCAGTGACAGCACTAAGAGGCTGAATTCAAGTTCCAGGACTGGCACCAAACAGAAGGAAAAAATGCTTAACTTTCTTCTTAGGTTTTTTATAAAATGAGTACTGAAATGTATAAAGCAGGAATCTCCACATAGCCCTCCTCATACTATATCTTTTGTTTTCTTCCAATTTTTCTCTTGCTTAGTATATTAACACACAAATTGCATTATTATAATTTGGTTTTAAAAAAAACCCACAAAGCTAACAAGAAAATCATTTTATTGCTTTAGTTCTCAATCTCATGAGCACTTCATTTCAGCGGCAATGTAGATCCATGCCTGCCTTGGGACACAGTGATTGGCAAGCAAACAGCGGTCAGCCACATGACAATGAAGAACATTTCCATTAGCCCAGGAAGACATTTTGATAAGCCCATTTAATCATTTTACTGGCAAGGACTATATAATAAACAATGATATCTACTGTCTGCTTTTAATTATGTGGATTACGTATTATATAATAGGGATTATACTCTGTTAACTAACCTACACAATAATGTTCTACCCTGACTAGGTACAGAACCCTACCTAAAATTCTTTGCTTACCTTAATCTTATCTGAGGTTTATATAAGCATTTTTATAAACAAAAACTACAAGCCTATAGTTCGTAATTTGTAATCATATACAAATTCCACTTTTCACTAATAAATGATCTAAATATACCACATGAAAAGCAAAGTAAGAATTCTTTATATCCTTAACATAGATTTACATCAACAGCCTTTTAAATACAATTATATTACATTTAACTTTTCACTTCAGTTATTTGTATTTTTTAAAGTCAAGTTAAATTTTTTTTATCACCTACCAAAAAATGAGAACATATAATAGCTGGTTGGGGAAAAGACTAAGAATATTCAAATTCTAGAGACACAAGCTTTTCATGGGGAGAGGAAGAAAACAAGTCATATTAAAAAGAAGAAAATATATCTACAGAACATTTCACCCAATAGCCACACAATTCACATTCTTCTCAGCAGCCCATGGAACAGTCTCTAAAACTGACCATATCCCAGAATATGCAGCAAGTCTGAATAAATAAGATCAAGATAACTTCTTGCACCCTATCTGATCACAACAGAATTAAACTAGTTCTCAACAATAAAATGTACTGAAGAAACCACTTAAATGGAGCCTGAACAATACACTGCTGAACAACACCAGGGTCACTTAAGAAATAAAGGAGGAAATGGGAAATTTCTTATAATTTAATGAGGTTCATACCAGAACCTCTGAGATACTGAGAAAGCAGTTGTTGAGAGGCAAGTTCATAGCTCTAAGCAAACATATAAAGAAACAGTGCTAATAAATAACCTCATGGTGCAACTAATGCATATAGAAAACCCAAAATTACTAGGCAGAGACAGACATTAAAGGTTAGGACAGAATTCAATTAGAGGGTGTGTGTGTGTGTGTGTGTGTGTGTGTGTAGATAAAATCAACCTAACTGGCCGGGAGTTTGGCCTAGTGGTTAAAGTGCTTGCCTAACATGCATGAAGACCTGGGTTCGATTCCTCGGTACCACATATATAGAAAAAAGCCGGAAGTGGTGCTGAGGCTCAAGTGGTAGAGCTCTAGCCTTGAGAAAGTCCAAGGACAGTGCTCAGGCCCTGAGCTCAAGCCCAGGACTGGCAAAAAAAAAAAAAAAAAAAGAAATCAGCCTAACAAAAAGGATGGTTCTTTGGAGGGTGAAGCAAAAAACTAGAAAACTAACAGATAATTGGCTACTTGACAAAAAAAAACTCAAGATAATCAAAATTAGAGATACCAAAGGAAACATTACAACATCCAAGAAATCCAAAAGATAATGAAGGACTACTTTCAAAACTTATACTCAAATTAGATGTAATATCTAGTAGAAATGGCTACATTCCTAGACATATACAAATTGCCTAAACTGAACCAAGAAGATATAAACCACTTAAACAGGCCCATACAGGCCAATAGGATTACAGGCATGAGCCACTGTGCTCACTTGGATAAACTTGCTTTATGAAGCCAGCATCACTCTCCTCCTAAAACCAACTAGGGATCCATCAACAAATGAGAACTATAGACCAATCTCTGATGAGCACACATGCAAAGCTCATCAATAAAATACTAGCCAACTGGACTCAGCAATTAATCAAGAAATTATGCACACCTATAATCCTAGCTACTCAGGAGGCTGAGATCTGAAGATTGAGGTTCAAAGCCAGCCAACACACAAAAGGACCCAAGACTTTTATCTCCAATTAACCTCTAAAAAAAGGGAAGTGGAGTTTGGCTCCGGGGTAGGGCGATAGCCTTGAGCTGAAGAGCTCAGAGACAACGCCCAAGCTGAGTTCAAGCCCCATGATCCATACACACACAAAAAAAATCATACACATTATCAAATAGATTTCATCCCAGAAATGCAACACTGATTCAACTTATGTAAATCAAAAAACCGTAATATGGGGCCAGGAGTTTGGCATAATGGTAGAGTGCTTGCCCAGCATGCATGCAGACCCAGGATCGATTCCACATACAAAGGAAAAAAAAAAAGCTGGAAGTGGTGCTGTGGCTCAAGTGGTAGAGCTCTAGCCTTGAGAATGCCCAAGAACAATGCTCAGGCCCTGAGTTCAATCCCCACGACCGGCCAAAGGGGGGGGGGGGGACATAATATATCACATCAAGAGAGCAAAGGATGAGAATTACATGATCACCTCAAGAGATGCAGAAAAAGCCTTTGACAAAACCCATCCATTTCAACATCCATTCATATTGAAAGCTTAGAAGAACTTGGAATCAAAGGAACATATCTCAAAATAATAAAGGCTCTTCTTGACAGACTAACAGCCAATATTATACTAAATAGTGAAAAACCTAAACCATTTCCTCTAAAATCAGGAATAGGGCAACCATGTCCACTGTTTCCACTCCTAACATAGTTCTAGAATTCCTAGCCAGAGCAGTAAGGCAAGAAAAAGATACAAAAGGGATTCAGATGGGGGAAAAAGAAGTCAAATTGCTCCTACTTCCATGATCTTATATCTAAAGAACACAAAAGACCCCATCCCCAAGTTCCTAGAGCTTAACAGTAGGACACAAAATTAACCCTCAAAAATTGGTAGCCTTTCTATAACAATATAGAATCAGTGAGAGAATTTAAGAAAAAAAAAAAAAAACTGTTTGCAATAGCTAAAAAAAAAAAAGGTACAACTAGCCAGGAGTTTGGCCTAGTGGTTAAAGTGCTTGCCTAGCATGCACGAAGACCCGGGTTCGAGTCCTTGGTACCACATATATAGAAAAAGCCGGAAGTGGTGCTGAGGCTCAAGTGGTAGAGCTCTAGCCTTGAGAAAGTCCAAGGACAGTGATCAGGCCTTAAGCTCACGCCCAGGACTGGCAAAAAAAAAAAAAGGTTCAAGTAGGAATAAATCTAACTTAAGAAGCAGAAGCAGAATATCTTTATAGTAAAAACTAAAACTTGAAAAAAAGGTCAAACATGACATCAAGAAATGAAAATACCCTCCATGTTCATGAATAGGGAAAATTAACACTGTAAAATGGACATACTGAGTCAAGCGAGACAGCTCATGCCTGTAATCCTAGCTACTCAGGAGGCTAAGATCTGAGGATCAAGGCTCAAGCCAGACTGGGCACTAAAGTCTGTGAGACTTTTATGTCCAATTAATCACTAGAAAACCAGAAGTGGTACTGTGGCTCCAGGTGTAAGGTAGTAGCCTTGAGCTGAAGAGCTCAGGGTCAGAGCCCAGGCCCAGAGCACAAGCCCCACCACTGATCAAAAAAAAGGCCATAATGGGACAGGAGTAGCCTAGTGGTAGAGTGCTAACCTCACATGCATGAAGCCCTGGGTTCAATTCCTTGGTACCACAAACACAGAAAAAGCCAGAAGTGTTACTGTAGCTCAAGTGGCAGAGCACTATCCTTGAGCAAAAAGTGTTCAAGGACAGTGCCCAGGCCCTGAGTTCAAGGCCTGGACTGAACCCCCCCCCCAAAAAAAGACCAGAACTGCCACAAACGATTTACAAATTTAATGCACTCCCCATCAAAATCCCAATGACGTTCTTCACCAAGATAGAGAAAACAACCCAAAAATTCATATGGAACAACAGAAGACCTAGAATAGTCAAAGCAATTCTAGGCAATAAATAAATAAATGAATAAATAAGTAAAGTAGCATAGGTGGTATCATAATCCCAGACTTCAAGCTTCAGTAGCTTGTGTTGGGAAAACTGAGCATCCATATACAAAAGCTAAAAGTGGATCCCTGTTTGTCACTATGCACAAACAGCACCTCAAAGAGGACCAAAGACCTCAAATGTCATACCTAAAACATTGAAATTACTGCAAAAGGAAATAGGAGAAACACTAGAACTCAAAGCGATAGGCAAAAACTTTTTGAAAAGAATCCCAGGGGCACAGCAGATAGGAGAGACTTGACAAATGGGATTACATCAAATCAGAAAGTTTCTGCACAGCCAAAGTCATAGTTACTAAACTAGAAAAACAGCCAGCAGACTTAGAGATCTTTACCAGCAATATATCAGACAAAGGCTTAACATCTAAAATATACAAGGAGCTCAAGAAACTAATTCCTCCCAAACTAATAAATCAATTACTAAATAGGAAGGGAGGTAAAGAGAGATTTCTCAGAAAAAAGAGGTAAGAATAGCAAAAAAAAAAAAAAAACAACAAAATGCTATCCACCCCTGACCATAAAGGAAATGCAAATCAAAACTCAGATTCTATCTCACACCAGTTACAATGGCCAACATTGTGAACTGGAACAATAAAAAATAATGGTAGGGATACGGGGGAAAGGGAACCATATTTCAGAGATGGTGGAAATACAAACTAGTACTACCACTCCAGAGAACAGTATGAAGCTTCCTCAAAACTAAACATAGAAGACCAGGAGTTTGGCCTAGTGATTAAAGTGCTTGCCTAGCATGCATGAAGACCCGGGTTCGATTTCTCGGTACCACATACATAGAAAAAAGCCGGAAGTGATGCTGAGGCTCAAGTGGTAGAGCTCTAGCCTTGAGAAAGTCCAAGGGCAGTGCTCAGGCCCTGAGCTCAAGCCCAGGACTGGCAATAAAAAAAAAAAAAAAAAAACTAAACATAGAGCTAGGCACAGCTGTAATCCTAGCTACTCAGGAGGCTAAACTCTGAGGATCAAGGTTCAAAGCCAGCCCAGGCACAAAAGGCCCTGAGACTCATATCTCCAATTCACCTCTAGAAAATGGGAAGTAGGGCTTGTCTTAAGGGTAGGGTGCTAGCCTTGGGCTGAAGAGCTGACAGGCTGAGTTCAAGCCCCATCACACACCACACACACACAAAACTATATGACCCAGCCATACCACTCCTGGGCACCTATCCAGGCATCACAAGGCACCTATCCAGGCATCACAAGCCAGGACATCATAATGATACTTGCAGATCTATGTTCATGACTGCACTATTCACAATAGGCAAGTCTTGGAAACAGCAAGATGCCCTACAATTAATGAGTGGATCCAAAAACAACAGGGAATCTATACACAATAGGATATTACACAGACATTAGAAAGAATATTATATAATTTACAGGTAAATGGATGGATCTAGAACAAATTATGTTAAGTGATGGAGCCAAGTTCACAAAGACATACAGCAGATGTTTCCTCTCATATGCAGAAGCTAGATCTAAAATACCAGGACACAATAAATCATACATCCACACACAGTATAAGACCAAAGAATGAGGAGAGGAACAGAAAGGTACAATGCCTATGTACATCTAATCACACAAACTGATATTTACTGAAATGAACTCGAGGAAATGAAAGCCAAGAGGTTTTTGGTTTGTTGGGTTTTTTTTCCCTTTGTTGTTGTTGTTGGTGGTGGTGGTGGTGGTGATGAGGCTTGAACTCAAGCCTGGGCACTGTCCCTGAGTTCCTTTGCTCAAGATTAGTATTCTACCACTTGAGAATTTCCTGCCAGGGATGGCTTTGAACTGTGATCCTCAGATCTCAATGCCCAGCTAAGAGGTTTTTATGCTTTTTTGCAGTTTTTGTTTTCTTTACTTTCTGTTATGTTTCTGTTATGTCTTTGGGAGTTTAAGGAGAGGTACAGAAATGGAGATAAAAAAAAGAGTGAAGAAATTTAGCAATGCTACTCACTGGACACTATGTTGAAAATGAGCTACAGAACTTATGGGTGGAAATGGGAGGAAAAAACTAGGCAAGAACAGGGGAAAGAGTGGCATTGACAAAAAAGAAATGTACTCTTGCCATCACCCACGGCTAATGCCTGTCATTCTAGCTACTCAAGAGGCTAAGATCTGAGGACGGAAGTTCAAAGCCAGACTGGGCAGAAAAGTCCATGAAATTCTCAACTCCAAATAAACTATTCAGAAAAAAGCCAGAAGTGGCTCTGTGGCTCAAGTGATAGAGGGCTATTCTTGAGCAAACGCAGCTTAGGGTCAGTGACTAGGCCCTAAGTTCAAGCCCCAGGAATGGCCAAGAAGGAAAAGGAAAAAGAAAAAGGAAAAGAAAAAGAAAGGAAGAAGAGAGGGATGGATGGAGGGATAGAGGGAGGGAGGGAAGGAAGGAAGAAGGAAGGGAGGGAACGCGGAAGGAAGGAAGGAAGGAAGGAAGGAAGGAAGGAAGGAAGGAAGGAAGGAAGGAAGGAAGGAAGGAAGGAAGGAAGGAAGGAAGGAAGGAAGGAAGGCAGGCAGGCAGGCAGGCAGGCAGGCAGGCAGGCAGGCAGGCAGGCAGGCAGGCAGGCAGGCAGGCAGTCTTTACCTGACTTAAATGTAACCTCTCTGTGTATCATCTTTATAATAACAGTTAAAAAAATTTAAAGAAGAAAATATGTACAAAGATCATGAAACTCTAAAGTAAATATAAACATAGTTCTATGTTTAGAAACTATGCTTTATGAAAAGATCCAGAAAAATTATTCCAGGCCTGGCATGGTGGCTCAAGACCTGTAACCCCAGCTACTTAGAAGGTAAAGATCTGGGATCTGGAGAATGGCCTAGTGGTAGAATGCTTGACTAGCATGCAATAAGACCCAGCTTTTTCTATGTATGTGGTACGGAGGAATAGAACCTGGTCTTCATGCTAGGCAAGCACTCTACCACTAGGTCAAACTCCCAGCCCCTCAACTTTTAGAAGTCGCATAGAATTTAGCAGTGAATCTATTGGGACCTGGACTTTTTTGATTCGTCAGTACCACATACATAGAAAAAGCTGGAAGTAGTGTTATGATTCAAGTGGTAGAGCTCTAGCCTTGGGAAAGCCTATCATAATGCTCAGGCCCTGAGTCAAGCTCCAGAACTGAAAAAAAAGAGATGAAGATCTGGAGGATTGTTAAGGCCCAGCCCAAGCCAAAAGTTAGGGAGAACTTATCACAATCAATAAGGCATGCATGGTGGTATGTACCTATGATTCAAGCTACAAAGGAGGCTATAGTTGGGTCTGAGGCTAATCCAAGAACACAAGCCTACACCTGAAAAATAAGTAAGGTAAAAGGGCTTCTGGGAGGGTAGCATGGCTCAAGTAATAAAATACCTGCCTAGTAAGAATAAGGCCCTGGGGTCAGAGTTTGGCCTAATGGTAGAGTGCTTGACTAGGATGCACAAAGACCTGGGACAGATTCCTCAGTACCACATACATAGAAAAGGCGGAAGAGGTGCTTTGGCTCAAGTGGTAGAGCGTTAGCCTTGAGGAAAAAGCCCAGGCCCTGAGTTCAACCCCAGTACTGGCCAAAAAAAAAAAAAAAGAAAGAGAGAGAGAGAGAGAGAGAGAGAGAGAGAGAGAGAGAGAGAGAGAGAGAGGAAACAAGAGTAAGGCTCTGAATTCAAACTATAACATCATTCATATTTAGATAGATAGATAGATAGATAGATAGATAGATAGATAGATAGATAGATTCTTGTCACTAGTATAACTAGTAAACATAGACCACTTGCTTTATCTAACAATAATAAAGATGAAATTATGTCAAACAATGGCAACACCATTGGATTATTCTAAAAATGTGTTGAGTTTAACTATAAGAACTGACTGTGGGGGCCAGGAGTTTGGCCTAGTGGTAGTGTGCTTGCCTAGTATGCATGAAGACCCGGGTTCGACTCCTTGGTACCACGTACATAGGGGGAAAAAAAAACCAGAAGTGGTGCTGAGGCTCAAGTGATAGAGCTCTACCCTTGAGAAAGTCCAAGAACAGTGCTCAGGCCAGAGCTCAAGCCAGGACTGGAAAAAAAAAAAAAAACTGACTGTGGTTGTGGGTCATTTAAATTGGTAACTTTTGAGAAAGCATTTTAATGTTATATAGTTGATAAATTTTAAACGGCTGCATTGTAACATGAAGAACACATTTAAATAAAACGAAGTTCTAAATAAAAAAAAAACATGTATTCCAAACAAAATTGTAATAAAAATCATATGTCTGTATTTATCCTGTAGAACTCAGTGAGTTTTCCTCAAAGGTATGTCTTCTTCAGCAATAAGAGTAAGTGATTCCAAGCCAGGCACAGTGGCTCGAGCCAGGAATCTGGGATCTGAAGATTGCGGTTCAAAGCTATTCCAGGCACTAAAGTCCAGGAGACTCTTTATCTCTACTGAACCTCTAGAAAAGTGGGGTTGTGGTTCCAGGGTAGGACAGTAGCAAGCTGAAGAGCTCACTGACAGCACCCAGGCCCAGAGTTCAAGCCCCATGACCAAATAGAGAGGGGGGGAGGGGGGAATGATTCCACTTACTTTTTCTCTTCCCTCTAACTTTAGTCCTTTCTCTGATATATTTTGTTTTGTTTTCAGTGTTTTTGTCTGTTTCAGTGCTAGAGATCAAATCTAGAACCTAAAGCATTCTACTGTTAAACTACATCCCTACCCATTTTGACTACTCTTGTGGGAGAGAGCTAGGCTGGGTCTCTATTGTTTCGGCACCATCTTATTTCCTCCACATTTTGACTACACTTGTTTTTTGGGGTTTTTTTGCCAGTCCTGGGCTTGAGCTCAGGGCCTAAGCACTGTCCTTGGACTTTCTCAAGGCTAGAGCTCTACCACTTGAGCTTCAGCATCACCTCCAGCTTTTTTCTATGTATGTAGTACTGAGGAATTGAACTTGGGTCGTCGTACATGCAAGGCAAGCACTCTACCACTAGGCCAAACTCCCAGCCCTTGACTACTCTTAATACACTAGAATTTTGCTAAAGATGACCTTTCTAAGAAGCTAAAACTACTAAAAAGGAATTATTCAGGCCAAATAGTTTGAAAATGGACATACTTAACAACTGCTGGTAAGTTAAAAGCTTCCACAAGCTTTTTACTTAATTTCAATGTGCACATATACCTTAAAAAATGTAACAATTAAACTCTTCAGATTCCCAGAGAAAATAAACAACTTACCCAACATGACTGGATGAAGAAGGTGGTGGCAAGTCTGGTGTGAGGACATAAAGACTGTTATTTTTTGGCAAGTGCAGTGATTTTAGAACCGTCTGAAAAAGAAATTAATAATAATAACAATAATAATAATAATAACAGAAAACGAATGTGTGTTTTCAAATTTTTTAAACGGTTAAAAATTCCAGTTTTAGAAATTTGACTTGTCATATTTTGGTAATTTTCTAAATGAGATAATGGAGAATTGCTAAATCCAAATCTCTTGCTCACCGTTGTATGTATTGTATATGTATATGTATTGTAAATAAGTAGAAATTTGAAGGTTAAAATAAAAATACAAATTCATTTGGTTAGCTCATGAAGAGATACAAATAGATAAGAATGTAATTCAAGTTCACAATTTCTTCACTGAAGAAGTACAACTAACATGTATTATTTAATAATGACAAAAATCAGAAGTGTAGGGGCCGGGAGTTTGGCCTAGTAGTAGAGTGCTTGCCTCGCATGCACAAAGACCCAGGTTCGATTCCTCGGTACCCCACATACATAGCAAAATGCCGGAAGTGGTGCTGAGGCTCAAGTAGTAGAGTGCTAGGCTTGAGAAAGTCCAAGGACAGTATTCAAGCCCTGAGTTCAAGCCCAGGACTGGGGAAGAAAAAAAAAATCAGAAGTGTAGGTTTTTAGAAATTACTAGGCCAAGAAAGGATCACAGAAAAGCATCTCACCCCCAGTGAATATTTAGATAAGGAGTTGCCGATTATATAAAGTGGCTGAATTATTCAGTAAATTCAGTAACTTGGTAAACTCAGATTTCATTTCCTGTTTTTTGTTGAATGACCCTGCTTGTAATTACAACTATACACAAACTAACATCCCTTGACAGAAAATTCAGATACAGGGGCTGGAAAATGGGCCTAATGGTAGAATGCTTGCCTAGCAGGCACAAAGACCTGGATTTGATTCCTCACTACCACATACATAGAAAAAATGAGAAATGGGGCTGGGAGTATAGCCTAGTGGTAGAGTGCTTGCCTAGCATGCACGAAGACCCAGGTTTGATTCCTCAGTACCATATACATAGAAGAAAGCCAGAAGTGGTGCTGTGGCTCAAGGGGTAGAGCTCTAGCCTTGAGAAACTCTAAGGACAATGCCCAGACTCTGAGCGCAAGCCCAGGACTGGCAAAAAAGAAAAAAGAAAAAGAAAAAAAGCCAGAAATGGTGCTCTGGCTCAAGTGGTAGAGTGGTGGTCTTGAGGAAAGCCCAAGGACAGTGTTCAGGCCTTAAGTTCAAGTCCCAGGACTGGCAAAAAAAAAAAAAAATTCATGTGTATTTCAAAACCACAATTTGATGGTAAATAAGTTTCTGACAAACTGAAATACAGCAATACACATTAAGAAATATATTTCATCAGGCGAGGAACATGGTTTACTGTTAGAGTGCCTACCAAGCATGCATGAAGCCCTGGTTCGATTCCTCAGTACCACATACACAGAAAAAGCTGGAAGTGGAGCTGTGGCTCCAGTGGTAAAAGCGCTAGCCTTAAGAAAGCACAAGGACAGTGCCCAGGCCCTAAGTTCGAAGTAGTACTTTGGAGATTTAACTATATCAAGTGAACATCTGGCTTATGTAATAAAATTAAAAACAACTTGAATATGTTATTTAGTCAATTTCCTAACTGAATTTTCTTTTATTTCTACATAATCAAGAAACTCACACTGTCTTCCACATCTCCAGTCTTCCATCCTTTTAAAAGCATTTTAGGCACAGGTATCTGAAGCTCACTTTCTAGGATCTGTTTAATCTCTCCTGTGTAAATAAGAGAAGAGATTGTTATGAACAATGTAATAGTTAACATTTGCCTATAGAAGACAAGCATTAATATATGGGATACAATGTTCAGTAAGTGATATTCGTCTGATGAAAATTTGTTTTTTTTTAATTCAATGCAGTTTTTATTTATTTATTCTGGTGGGTCACTGGGCTTGAACTCAGCCTGGGCGTTGTCCCTGAGCTCTTCAGCTCAAGGCTACCACCCTATCCCTGGGCCTGGGGGGTGTCCCTGAGCTCTTTAGCCCAGCCCCACTTCCCTTTTTCTAGAGGTTAATTGCAGATAAGAATCTCAGGTCATTTTGTGCCTGGCCTGACTTTGAACTTGATCCCCAGATAACTGGAAGTGGGGCTGAGGCTCAAGTAGCAGAGCTCTGGTCTTGAGAAAAAGTCCCAGGGCAGAGAGAGGAGAGAGAGAGAAGAGAGAGAGAGAAGAGAGACAGAGAAAGAGAGAGTGAGAGAGAGAGAGAGACAGACAGACAGACAGACAGAGACAGAGAGAGAGACAGAGAGAGAGAGAGAGACAGAGACAGACAGAGAGAGAGAGAGAGAGAGAGAGAGAGAGAGAGAGAGAGAGAGAGAGAGAGAGAGAGAGAGAGAGAGAGAGAGAGAGAGAGAGAGAGAGGAGTCACAGGTCCTTTTATGCCTGGACTGGCTTTGAACTTTGATCCTCAGATCTCAACCTCCAGAGAAGGTTGGTTACAGGCATAAGCCATTACGCCCACATGCCCAGCAGACTTTTTTTTTTTAATACTTTCCTAAAGAAAATTCATGCCAGAAACCTGGTGGCTCATTCCTGTAATCCTAGTTACTCAGGAGGCTGAGTACAAAGTTCTTCCCCTGCTTCCCCTGCCAGTCCCGGGCTTGAGCTCAGGGCCTGAGCACTGTCCTTGGACTTTCTCAAGGCTAGAGCTCTACCACTTGAGCCTCAGCACCACTTCCAGCCAAAAAAAATTTAATGTCCTTTTTATATGTTGTTCACACAATGTACTCCAATCATGTTCTCTCCTATCACTGGTTCCCCTCTCTCAAAACTGTTATGTTTCCCCAAAATAGTCCCTCCTTTATGTTCATGACTTTTTTCCATAAAGATTTACATTCTACATATGAGATAAAATGGCATTTCTCATACTGATATTTGGTTTCATTTTTTCTTTTGCATATGACTTAATTGTATTCTTTATTGATGGAATAATGCTTCATTGTGTACATACACTAAATTTTCTTTACCCATTCATCTGTTGATGGGCACTAGGCTGGTTCTATAACTTAGCTATTGTGAATAGTGCTACAAACATGGGTGTGTAGGTGTTTCGACTATATGCTCACTAAAGAAGGGAGGAAGAGGAAAAGGAGGAGGAAGAGGAGGAGGAGGAGGGACAGGAGGAAGAGGAGCAGGAACAGAAGAAGAGGAGGAGGCAGAGGAAGATGAGGAGGAAGGTGGAGGAGAAATTATCAAAAATTAGAAAAAAATAAGTGTGAAATAATAAAATTGAAAAATACAAGTATTGAGCAGCGTGTGGTGGCTAATACCTGTAATCCTAGCTACTCAGGAGACAGAGATTGATGACCTGGGTTCAAAGCCAGCCCAGGTATTCTCAGTCCATGAGACTCTTATCTCTAATTAATCACCAGAAAACAAACAAAAAAAAAAACCAGAAATGGTGCTGTAGGTCAAGGGGTGGGTTGGTAGCCTTGAGCTAAAGTGCTCAGGGACGTACCCAGACTCAGAGTTCAAGTCCCACAACCTACAAAAAAAAAAAAAAAAAAAAAAGGCAAGTATTTCAAAACAAGGCTGGAACTTTAAAACATAATTTTCATTGTTTTAAGAAAAATGTTACTCCATTCACTTCAGTTTCTTCATCTGTGGTACTTATGAACAAACTACAGGACATCTCATTAAAAAAAAAAAAATTTCAGGGGCCGGGAGTTTAGCCTAGTGGTAGAGTGCTTGCCTAGCATGCACGAGGACCCAGGTTTGATTCCTTGGTACCACATACATAGAAAAAAGCCAGAAATAGTGCTGTGGCTCAAGTGGTAGAGCTCTAGCCTTGAGAAAGTCCAAGGACAGTGCTCAGGCCCTGAGCTCAAGCCCAGGACCGGCAAAAAAAAAATTCACACAATACCTGATTCATACAAGGAACTCAAAAACTACTATCTTATGTCATTATTACAATTAATGACATAAAAAACAAAGTCTAACATGACACTAGCCAGTGTAGGTTCAAAGTAAATAGCAGTCTTTGTTGTTAGGTATTCAAAATAATTTAGGAGGAAGAGTGCTAACATGCAGCAAGTTCTAGATATAGAATTCAATCTGTGAATCCGCCTAGCTCCAAAGAACTTGCCACAAGATGGCACTGTCACTACAGTATACTCTTTTCCCTCTTTCATGTTATTTGGAAAATTCAGAAGGTATGCAGACAACATTAATACCAGACCACTGAATCAAATATTGCACTTAAAAATAAATTGAGCTCTCTCAAAAACTAATAATAATCCTAGCTATTCAGGAGTCTGAGATCTGAGAATTGTGGTTCAAAGCCAGCCTGGGCTCTAAAGTCCATGAGACTCATCTCAAATTAACCACCAGAAAAGCAGAAGTAGTGCTGTGGCTCAAGGGGTAGGGCAATAGTCTTGAGCTGAAGGCTCAGGACACCACCCAGGTCCAGAGTTCAAACCCCATGTCTGACAAAAAAAAACAAACAAACAAAAAACCTAAAACTAAAAATAGAACTGTCTTATAAACCAGCAATCTCAAGGAAATGAAATCAATACATGAGAAACACACGTACTCAGATGTACATTGCAGCATTATTCACAATAGCTAATGATTAGAAAGAACCCAGATGTCTTAACAACTGATGAATATATGGAAGATGTGGTATATAGAAACAAAAGCAAAATATTCAGCCATTAAAAATACGAAATCTTAGTCTGGCATGGTGGCTCACTCCTGTAATCCTAGCTACTTAGGAGGCTGAGATTGGAAAACTGAAAGTGGCACTGTGACTCGAGGGGTAGGGATGTAGCCTTGAACTGAAGAGGTCAGGGACAGCCCCCAGACCCACAATAGAAAAGAAAAGAAATCTGGGGCTAGGAGTGTGGCCTAGTGGTAGAGTGCTTGCCTAGTATGCATGAAGCCATGGGTTGGATTCCTTGGTACCACAGACACAGAAAAAGCCGAAAGTGGTACTGTGGCTCTAGTGGTAGAGCACTAATCTTGAGAAAGCTCAGGGACAGTGTCCAGGCCCTGAGTTCAAGTCTGGCAGAAGAGGAGGGGTTGGGCAGGGAAGGGAGGGAGGGAGGGAGAGGGAGGGGGAGGGGGAGGGGGAGGGGGAGGGAGAGGGAGAGGGAGAGGGAGAGAGATGGCTCATGCTTATAATCCTAGCTTCTCAGGGGGCTGTGAAACTAGGAAGTATGGCTGTGGCTTCAGGGGTAGGGGGGTAGCCTTGAGCTGAAGAACTCAGGGACAGTGCCCAAGCCCAGAATTCAAGCCCCAAGACCGACCAGAAAAAAAAAAAAATCGAAAAAAGTGAAACTGGGTTAAAGGAATCTTTCTAATGTAGAAATAAAAATGAAGGGCCGGGAGTTTGGCCTAGTGGTAGAGTGCTTGCCTAGCAAGCACGACAACCCGGGTTTGATTCCTTGGTACTCACATACATAGGAAAAAAGCAAGATGTGGTGCTTTGGCTCAAGTGGTAGAACTCCAGCCTTGAGAAAAGTTCAAGGACAGTGTTCAGGCACTGAGTTCAAGCCCCACAACTGGCAAAAAAAAAAAAAAAAAAAAGAAAAATGAATAATGCATATTAAACCTACAGTTTGACAAGCTGCTTATTCAGTTTTAAATGATCCTATAAATTATTTTGGTGGTGCCAGTATCTTTAAAAAACAAATAAGATTATTACTCTTACCTCTTTTTTCCCCATACTATTAATGAACAAACAACAATAACAACAAAAACACTTGGTAGAGCATAGCCTTGAAGAAAGCCCAAGGATAGTGCTCAGGCCCTGAATTCAAGTATTATAACCTACAAAAAGGGGAGGAAAGGGCTGGGAGTTTGGCCTATTGGCTAAAGTGCTTGCCTAGATGCATGAAGACCAGGGTTCAATTCCTTGGTACCACATACATAGCAAAAAGCCAAAAGTGGTGCTGAAGCTCAAGTGGTAGAGTGGTAGCCTTGAGAAAGTCCCAGGACAGTGCTCAGGCCCTGAGCTCAAGCCCAGGACTGGCAAAAAAAAAAAAGGGGGGGGGGGGAGAAAAGGAGAGGAAGAGAGGGGGGAGGGAGGGAGGAAGGAAGGGAGGAAGGGAGGGAGGAAAGGAGGGAGAGAGGGAGGGAAGAAGAGAGGAAGAGAGAGAGAGGGAGAGAGGGGGGAGACAGAGAGAGAGAGGAGAGAGGGAGGGAGGGAGTAAAGGGAGGGAGGGAAAGACAGACAGATGGAAAATATATTAAAAATAGAAAAAAATGAGACAAATGGTCATATTAGTAATAGATCTATTTAGATACTAAGAAATAGGCTATGTGGAATGGATACTGTAAAAGCAAGTTTTTTCACAGTATTGATTCAGCAAACTTTATTAAACAAATACCTGTATGTTAGGTTAAATTAGAGTCATACTAATACCTATCTTCAATACCTATCTTCAAAAGGATCATACTACCATACACTAGGAAGTCTTTTATAGGAGAATCAAGGAATTAAAATGATTCTTGAAATTTACTCAAGATTAGACAATGAAACTCAGAAGATTTCTGGTAATAAAATGAAATATACTAATAAACAGGATAAAAAGATCCACTAACAAGCCAGTGTAATTACCACTAGGTGTCACTCCAGTATAAAATTTCTTAGCTGCCTTTATACTTGCTTTCATATCTGTGTACATCTTTCTAGTAATAACATTAAAACTTCAATTATTCTATTGTATCTTTATTTTCTTCAAATGTATATAACTACAGAAAAGTTATTCATTAAACTCTTGAACAACAGTATGTTAGTCTATAGCAATTAAGTGACATTAAGAGAGTGCGTGTGTGTGCACGCGCGCACATGCATGCGCGCTCACGTGTACACATGTGTGTGTATGTGTGTGTGTGTGTGTGTGTGTGTGTGTGTACACTAGGGCTTGAAATCAGATCATGGGCACTGTCCCTAAGCTTTTGTGCTCAAGGCTAGCATTCTATCACTTTGAGCCACAGAACCACTTGAACATTTTATAACTAATTAGGGTCTCATGGATTTTCCTTCTCAGGCTGGCTTTGATCCACAATTCTCAGATCTCAGCCTCCTAATTTACTAGAATTACAGGCATGAGTCACCAGCATCTGGCAGGTGACAAAATTAAACATGTAGGTGAATGAATATAGATACTCTCCCATGCCATTCATTTCATCATCAGGTATGACTAGGTCAAATATTTGAAGAAAAAAATAAAAATTAAAGCTGGGCACGGTGGCTCATGCCTATAATCCTAGCTATTCAGGAGGCTGAGATCTGAGGATTATGGTTCAAAGCCAGCCCAGGCACTAGTACTAAGAAGTCTGTGAGACTCTTATCTCCAATTAGCCACTAGAAAACCGGAAGTGGCACTGTGGCTCAAGGGGTAGGGCAATAGCCTTGAGCTAAAGAGCTCAGGGACAATGCTCAGGCCCAGAGTTCAAGCCCCATGACTGATAAAAAATAAAAATAAGACCTGATCCCTAGGTTCTAAAACTGAACAATCAAAGAAAAACTTCAAGCCAGGCTCAGTGTCTCACTCCTGTAATCCTAGCTACTCAGGAAGCTGAGATCTGAGGATTGTGGTTCAAAGCCAGCCAGGGCACTAAAGTCCATGAGAATCTTATCTCCAATTAATCACCAGAAAACCAGAAGTGGCTCTTGTGACTCAAGAGGTAGGGTGGTAACCTTGAGCTAAAGAGCTCAAATATAATTCCCAGACACCCAAAGTTCAAGCCCCCAGGACCAAAAGAAAAAAAAAAAAAACTTGAAACACAAGAATAATGTTTAAACCTATTTCTAAAGTATTTTATATGATCAGAGAAAAATGGTTCAAATCGACTATATCTATCAGAGCTAAGAAAGATTACATAGAACCGTAACCTATGTTTATCACCGTGACAATAAAATTAAATAAATTTTTGAAAAACATCAAGACTACATAGAAAAGGTATATTTATGTGGATAGGAGTTTTCTAAACAACTAAAACAAGAAAAGACAGACCAAATACGAGGATCAAAATAAGGACATATAAAGGCATGAGATTTGTGCTTCAGAAAGATTACTTAAGGCCAACTAAGGTAAATAAAGATTAGTAGAAGAAAAGAATTGAATACATAGAAGTCAGATAAAGAAATGGTTTTAATAACTCAAGAAAACAGTTAATTTGAGAAAGGAAAAGAATCAACAATTCAATATAGGTCCAAAAAGAAATGTACTTATTATCTGATTTATGTTATATAACCCCTCTGTACATCATATTTATAATAATAAAAGAATTTTTTAATACAAAAACTGAGGACGGGGAGTTTGCACTACTGGTAGAGTGCTTGCCTAGCAAGCACACCAGAGTTCAATTCCATACATAGAAAAAAGCCAGAAGTGGTACTGTAGCCTAAGTGGTAGAGCTCTAGCCTTGAAAAAGCCCAAGGGCAGTGCCCAAGCCCTGAGTTCAAGGCCCACAACTGGTACAAAAAAAAAAAAAGCAAGAACTGAGAATGTGGCTTAGTAGTAGAGTGCATGGAGCCTAGCATTCTATTCCTCAGTATTACATAAACAGAAAAGGCCAGAAGTGACAATGGGACCAAATGATAAGAATGCTAAAGCTGGGCATGGTGGCTCATGCCTATAATCCTAGCAACTCAGAAAGCTGAGATATGAGGATCTCAGTTCACAGACAGCCAAAGCCAGCCTCAGCACTGAAGTGTGTGAGACTCTTATCTCCAGTCAAACACCAGAAAACTTGAAGTGGAGCTGTGGCTTAAGGGGTAGGGCAGCAGCCTTGAGCTGAAGAGCTCAGGAACAGTGCGAAGGCCCAGTGTTCAAGTCCCACAACTGACCAAAAAAATAAAAAATAAATAAATAAAGAGTGCTAGTATTGAGCAAAAGAAGCTCAGGGACGGTGTCCAAGCCCTGAGTTCAAGCCCCAGGACTAGCAAAAAAAAAAAAAAAATCAAAACAAAACAAAGAAGGGAGTGGGGAGTGCAAATGTACTAAGAAAAAGGGACAGGTTCTAAGAAAAGTGAAAAGGTTCATGTTTGCAATTCTAACTACTCAAGAGACTGAGATCTGAAGATTACAGTTCTAAGCAAAAGAAATTCAGAAACAATGTTCAAGCCCCAAGATGGGCAACAACAACAACAAAAGTGATTAAAATGTGAGGGCTGGGAGTGTGACCTAGTGGAAGAGTGCGACCTAGTGGAAGAGTGTTTGCCTGACATACGGGAAGCCCTGGGTTCAAGTCCTCGGTACCACATACTTAGAAAAAGTCAGAAGTGGTGTTGTGGATCAAGTGGTAGAGCACTAGCTTTGAGAAAGCTCAAGGACAGTGCCCAGGCCCTGAGTTCAAGCCCCAAGATAGGCAATAAATAAAAAGCAAACATTTTTATAAAACTACAATATTCAGAGTAGTGTGGTATTGGCCTAATGGCAGACATAAAAACCAATGGATGAGGTAAGGCATGACATTGTACACAAAGAAATGTACTCTTTGCCTGTCTTATGTAACTGTACATCACCTTCACAATATCAATACAATACCAAAAAAAAAATTTTTAAAGGAACAGAATAGTAAGCATGGGGATAAATTCAGAGAGTTTAATAATCTTTGGCAAAGTAATAAGACTCCATACTGGGGAACAAAATAGGGTTTTCAACAAATAGTATTGAGAAAATGGGATTTCCACAAGCAGACTAATAAACTGAATCATTATATCGTACTCAAAAATAAACTCTGTGGGTAGGGGTGGAATGGAAAAACTGGAAGAGTACAAGGAAAGGGGTGACATTGCCCAAAAGGAAATAAATATACTCTTTACCTGTCTTACATAACTGTAATCCTTCTGCACATCACCTTTATAATAACAATTTAAAATTGTTTAAATCAACTCATTGTATTTGGTAAATTAAAGATATTAAACATAAGACCTGAAACTACAAAATTCCTAGAAGAATAAATAGTGGAAAAGCCTTCATAACTTTAATCTTGGTAAATATTTCTTGACAATGACACCAAGAACACAGGCAACATAAAAAAGAAGCAGGCAAGCAGGACACTATTAAATTAAAAAGATTTTTTACCAAAAAGGAATGAAGTCAAAAGGCAAGCTACAGAATGAGAAAATATATTTGCAAAGGAATTAATTCCCAAAATACATCCTGGCTACTTTACAGGCTGAGACTTGGAGGATCGAACTTTGAAGATATCCCAGGGAGAAAAGTCTTCAGGATTCCAATTCATCAGCAAATGTTGGACTGGAGGCTTTATTCCTGAGTTTACTTCTATCTCAATGGAATAGTTAAAATTAGAGACTAATGATCTGTATAGGAAACGATCAGTTTCATTTTTTTTCTTTTTCCCTGTCTTTTGGCAGTCAATTCAAAATGAATTATTCATGTATGAAGGAACATACATGAATAGGAAAATACTTACCAACAGTACAGCTGTCTTCAAGTACCACATCAACATTTCTGTCTCTGTATTCAACCCTGAAGTCCAGCATTCGAGGTTGCCTTTCTACAATCTGCCTGGATGGCATTACAGGTCGAAATGCTGAAGAAGAGGAAGTGGGAGCTGGAGCTGGGTGACTTGCTGGATCAAATGCAGGTCCTGGTATGGTCTCACCTCCATAGTCACTAAATGTTGACATAAAAAATAATTTTTCAACAATCAAATTATTATACACCTAACACTTTCTTCATACCCAACTGTGTATTCTTCCTACCTATGTTAAAGTCGAACTAAAGTTCTATTTCCTCCAGTAAATAAAGGCCCATTTTATTCTTCATCCCATGTTTATTCTTTAGTTTATTAATAATTTGCCTTGGGAACAGGATCAAGTGACCTCACTATAAAGTTAGTAAAATGCTAATTGAAACTCTGAAATAAAAACTTTGTCTTCGTTCATTCTCACTAAATCACTACTTAGCTCACTATCTTCCAAAAAGACTGTTTTTGAAACGTCACTGCCCTTAAACCTTAATTCTATCTCACTCCTGGCATTAAAAGTATTTTTCTCTAGTTAATTTTTTTAAATCATCAGAAAAAATTACTTTACCAATTCCATAAACTAGTGTACACATGCACTCTCTTTTTTCCCACTTTCTATGAAATGAGGGATTCATTTTTCCTATTTGTGTGAAATCTGAAAGAATCTTTTCTTCTAGTATTACACTAGAGATTAACTCCACCGCCTTCCTTTCCAATATCTTTGACATCTCCTGTTCTGAAATCTTCTGAATAACATTTAAACATTTCTCAATGTTTGTCTTCTTGACAGAAAATAAAAATGAAATCCTAGCTGTGCACTTTTAATAGCAGTCTTATTTGTAAAATAAGGAAAAAAAAACTATTTGCACAATGCCTGAGATCTAACTAGTAATATCTCATACTTCAAACTCGGCATAACCAAAGATCACATTATTAATGTTTTCCCAAGTCTGGTCCTCCTCCATTATCAGCAACTTAAGCCAGAAACCTATGGGAGTTATCTTTGATTCCTTCTTATCTCCCATATATATACTCACATCAATAAGTCTCTTCAAAATTACCTCTTAAATATCCTTTGGATAAGTCATGTACCTTTATCCTCTGAAGCTGCCATCTTAGACCAAGTGATCTCAGTTTGTCACTTGGGCACAAACTAATTCGATAGCCTTCTAACCAATCTCTAAATACATTTTCTTCCACATTCCATTCCATATAACCATTATAGTGAAACTAAGAAACTAATGTCTTCAGACCAAGTTCTTCCTTAATCTTTCTATTGTTCCCACTGCTCCTCAGATAGTGGTCCAAAAAGACCTGCATTACCTAAATCCTATCTATTTTATAAGCATAATCCTCTACCATATTATCCTCTCTCTCTCTATGCTGAAAGCACAAAAGTCTTCAGTCACCTTGATCTGTTCCATTTCACTGGAAGCACAGGCTATTCCTTCAAAGAATATTCTTTCCACCCCAACTCCATCTCATTCCCATCTTTCATTTACCAGATTACACAAATCCTTCATTTCAGATTGAGTATTTTTCAACTCAGCACATATGCTACCACACACTAAGTCTGATTAGCCTTCATTATAATTATAAAATTAAATATATTATCAATCATTAGACATCTACCACATTATAGCAGTGATATTATAGAAGCTATACACTCACATACACATATAGGACTACTATACTAAAATATAGTAGCAGTACTACATATGCATATGTTTATTAATATATATAATATTGTAGTAATATAATATTTGTCCACAAGGACCAAGTTTACATTTTTGTTTTTAATAGCTATGTCCTCTGCCTTCCCTTCATGATTTCACATATGGAAGGCATTTGAATTTCTCAAACTAATGAATAAAGAAGTAATAATTTAAAACATTGGCTTAGGGCCAGGAGTTTGGCCTAGTGGTAGAGTGCTTGCCTAGCATGCATGAGGACCCAGGTTACATTCCTTGATACCACATACATAGAAAAAAGCCTGAAGTGGTGCTGTGGCTCAAGTGGTAGAGCTGTAGCTTTGAGAAAGACCAAGGACAGTGCTCAGGCCCTGAGTTCAAGCCCTGGGGCTGGCACAAAAAAAAAAAATTGGCTTAACTCTGACTTAATCTGTCATGTGTGTTGTTATGAATATCATATATTACTTACCTGTAATCTCTTATGCAAAAACAAAAACCTACCCTTTTGAGTGTAAGATGTGCAGAAGCTCAAGGCTACAGCCCTACATCTGGAGCCACAGCATCACTTCCTGTGTTCTAGTGATTAAACTGGAGATGAGTCTCCCAGGTCTTTAGTGCCCACGCTGGATGTACAAAGGAAAAGTCCCGAGTTCAAAGAGGGACAGAGAAAGAGAGAGGGCCCATGTGCAGTGCCCCACACCTGTAATCCTAGCTACTCAGGAGGCTGAGATATGAGGATCATGGTTCAAAGTCATCCCAGGCACTAGCACTTGGCTGTGAGACTCTTATCTCCAATTAACTATCAAAAAAAAAAAAAAAAGGAAGTGATGCTGTGGCTCAAGGAGTAAGCAGAGAGAGAGAGAAAAATAGAGAGGGGAGAAGAAGAGGGGAAAAGGGGGAGAGGGAGAGAGGGGGAGAGGGGGAGAGGGGGGAAAGAGGGGAAGGGAGAGAGGGGGAAAAGGGAGAGAGAAGAAGGAAAGGAGGAAAGGGGGGAGAGAGAGTAGGAGAGAGGGGGGAAGGAAGAGAAGGAGAAGGAGAAGGAGGAGAAGGGAGAAGGCAGGAGGGAGAAGGGAAGGAGAAGGAGGAGGAGGAGGAGGAGGAGGAGGAGGAGGAGGAGGAGGAGGAGGAGGAGGAAGAGGAGGAGGAGGAGGAGGAGGAAGAGGAGGAGGAGGAGGAGGAGGAGGAGGAGGAGGAGGAGGAGGAGGAGGAGGAGGAGGAGAAAAAGAAGGAGGAGAAGGAGAAAGAAGAAGAAGAAGAAGAAGAAGAAGAAGAAGAAGAAGAAGAAGAAGAAGAGGAGGAGGAGGAGGAGGAGGAGGAGGAGGAGGAGGAGGAAGAGGAGGAGGAGGAGGAGGAGGAAGAAAGAAGCAGCAGCACCAGCAGCAGCAGCTATCGCCTTGAAGAAAGAGCTTAGCTAGAAGCTATTGCTGACTCTCATTGTACTGTATCTGGATCAGACTACCTCATGCGTTATTATTTCCTCCTATAAAATTAAGGATAATTGTCTTAAGTAATAAATAAGTAAAATAAATGACCATAAGAACAAAGTTGTAAAATAAACACATTCTATAGACCAGATATATCCCATAACAATATTGTATAATACAGCAATTTCTTTAAACTACACTATTTGGTTGTTCTCTTATTCTCTGCCAACTGACAAAGAATCAGTTGTAGAAACAGACTATATTCAACTTGACTATAAAAATAAAACTTACAAAACAATAATTTTTTTCATGCTCACACATATACCATATCTAGCTATCATTGCATTTCCTGCCTTCAGTGTTAAGCCCTATAAAACTTTTTTTTTTTAAAGCCCTCATTCATTTCATTTCCTCTAGTCAGAAAACACACAGCATAGAAGTTTTTACTCAGGTCAAATCCATAGTGATTTGAAGACTACACGAACACAAGGAGAAAAGAGTTGAAGAAATTTACCAGATACAAATGATTATCTTTTTTGCATGGCATTAAAGAGAGGTACTCAGATTTTGTACACAAGGCCAGATCATCAGACAGGGTTATTTTGGGGATCAAGTCTCCTGCTTTTTACTATAACCAGCCAAGACTGTTATCTTTCTATTTATACTCTCCATACACCTAGAATAAGAGATATACACTACCAAGCCTGGATTACTGTTTGTGGCTGGGTTGTCACTAACATTTTTCCTGGTGCCCATGAACCATGATCTATTCAGTCTCTGCTTTTCAAATAGCTGGGATCAAACAACAGCTACCCTGCCTAGCTGAGACTGTATTATACAACTTACATGATTCATTCTTTTAATTTAAAAGAATCAAACAGGGCCGGGAGTTTGGCCTAGTAGAGAGTGCTTGCCTAGCATGCACGAAGACCCGGGTTCGATTCCTCAGTACCACACACATAGAAAAAGCCAGAAATGGTGCTATGGCTCAAGTGGTACAGCCCTAGCCTTGAGAAAGCCCAAGGATAGTGTTCAGGCCCTGAGTTCAAGCCCCAGGACTGGCACAAAATAAAAAGAATAAAAAAGAAAAGAATAAAACACAACCAACAAACACTTGACTCTGAACAAATATAAGCCTTAAAATATTTTAATGTGTTTATCAAAAAACAATTTAGGGGGCTATTATAGCTCATGAGCATATGGCTCATGTCTATGATCTCATCTACCAGGAGATAAAAGATCAGGAGGACCATTACTTGAAAGAAAAGACAGTGAGACTTAATTGCAATTAAAGAGTTGATCAGGGTGGTTCTGTGATACTAGGTATGTGGAATACATGGGTAAGGAGAGTTGTACTAGGCCAGCCCCAAGAAAAATAAGACCCTATCTGAAAAATAACTAAAGCATAATAGTGCCTGCCTTGCAAGATTAAGGCCCTGAATTCAAACCCAAATAATATAAAAAGGGGAAGTAGTACCAGAGAGATTTCCCGCCCCCTCAGCAAAAGGGAATTTCTACAGTTCAAACACAGAAAAGTGTTATCAAGTGTAGTAAGTCCAATGTGTGCTCAGAATTATTAATCAAACCTACTTTGCACAGCCAAAATTTTTTGTACAAAAATGGAGTAATAATACTTATTCAAGAATGAAACTGGAGTCATGTTTAGCAGTCTAAAACTTCCTATACCAAGGAATAAAAATGAGTACAAAGGAAGTTTCTGTAATCATCTGGTTTGCTTCTAGACAAGGGCTTCATTGCATGCTTTTGAACACACACACACACACACACACACACACACACACACACACACACACAGCCAGTATAGAAGACTTTGGAAACTAGCCACATTTACTCTAAAATGAAACTTTCTGACAATTTTTGAAAAGAGCATGGGAATAGGTTTCACTTTAATCACAAATTGCTAAGAGTAATTGTTTGGTAGCGGTATCAAACACAATTTTACTTCTGTCCTAAATAGTGTGTTATAATCTATACATTTTGCATTTCAGGGTAATTTTTTGATGCTCTGGCAACAGCATTTTCCTTAACAACTTTATTGCTAATTGCCATCTGCCTCATTTGCACTTAGCAGATCATGCTTCAGTGGCTTGGAAATCCCAGCCACCAAATGCAAGCCAAATTTCACCTGAGAAGGGCTGGTATGGGTCAAGGAATTGAACTATACTTGGAAGGGAAAATTATTTTAGCTCTTTATGGTGTGTTCTTTCAGTTCAGAACCAGAGTCTCTAATTTTAAGGGAAAAAAGTTGTAATTTTTTTAATATTTTAACTCTTGTAAATCTCTCAGCCTCATCTCTTAATTTTACCTCTGGCAAAGACACAAAACCACTAAAGGCAGTCCATATATTACCAGTGACATTTAAGTTTTCTCAAGAATTGCATTATTAATGACTTAAATTGTTCCAAGTTATACTATGATTTAGAAATCAAAAGAGGAAAGGGAATTATTGTAAGTTGGAGACAAAGTTTAAATTGTTGGATGATAATTATACTCTGTAGTTATTAAGTGTGTTTCATTTCTTTAATGCCAATGATTTAAAGGGTCCAGTTCCATCCATCCTATGAATCAGAAGATGACCCTGGAGCCAGGCGTGGGTAGCTCATGCCTATAATCCTAGTCACTCAAGACACTGAGATCTGAGGATCAAGGTTCAAAGCCAGCCTGGGCATGAAAGGATCTGAAACTTTTTTTGGTGGGGGGAGACAGTTCTGGGCTTTAGCTCAAGGCCTGAGCACTGTCCTTGGACTTTTTCAAGTGTAGAGCTCTACCACTTGAGCCACAGCACCACTTCTGGCTTTTTCTATGTATATGGTACCAAGGAATCGAACCCAGGTCTTCGTGCATGCTAGGCAACCACTCTACCACTAGACCAAACTCCAGCCTGACCTGAAACTTTTATCTCCAATTACCCTCTAGAAAATGGGAAGTGGGGCTAGGATGGAGGGTAGGACCATTGCCTTGAACTGAAGAGCTCAGGGACAATACCCAGGCCTAGGGGTAGGGTGGTAGCCTTGAGCTGAAGAGCTCAGAGACAGTGCCCAGGCTGAGTTCAAGCCACAGCCCACCAAAAAATAAAATAAATAAATAAATTACCTTAAAATATTGTATTACTCAATCTCAAAAAAATCCAAAATTTAATAGTTAAACCTTGTAATTTTAAGAGAAGTAATAGCTCAAAAAAGTATCAAAAGAATAATAATTATATCAATGAAAAATAAAATGTTCCATTAAAGAATAAAACAAATTAACAGCTTTTTCTTCTTTACTCTACTAAATTGTCATCTAAACCATTAAGTATCATATAACATACCTTTGTAGAATGCCATTTTCCTGGGGTATTACACCATTAATAGCTGCCTGCAAACAAGAAACAGCAAAAGTCACTTAATAGAGGGGAAATGTAGGCAAATACAATCAATATTTAGTATACATATGTGAAAATGGAACTAGATCAATTAAGGATAAGTGGAGTTGGGACAGATAGGATAATGATAGAAAGGGTGACGCTGGGGCCGGGAGCAGGGCTTAGTCGTAGAGTGCTTGCCTAGCATGCACAAAACCCAGATTCGATTCCTTGGTGCCAGGTACATAGAAAAAAGCCAGAAGTGGTGCTGTGACTCAAGTGGTAGAGTCTTAGCCTTGAGAAAGCCCAAGGACAGCGCTCAGGCCTTGAGTTCAAGCCCCAAGACAGACAGACAGACAGACAGACAGACAGACAGACAGACAGACAGACAGACAGAAAGAAAGAAAGAAAGAAAGAAAGAAAGAAAGAAAGAAAGAAAGAAAGAAAGTAAGTCGGTCACAAATGAAAACTTCTATAAAAATAAAAAAATTAAATTAGCCGCAGGATTAAATTCATTATTTCCTATTATAACCATTATTCTTTTTTTTTTCTTTTTGGCCAGTCATGGGCTTGAGCTCAGGGCTTGAGCACTATCCTTGGACTTTCTCAAGGCTAGCACTCTATCACTTGAGCCTCAGCACCACTTCCGGCTTTGTGCTACATATGTGGGATACTGAGAAATCGAACCCGGGTCTTCGCGAATGCTAGGCAAGCACTCTACCACTAGGCCAAACTCCCAGCCCCCATAACCATTATTCTTAACAAAAAGAATATTGAAAAGGAAAAAGCTTAAGTGCATTTTTTAATAAAAATAGCACCTAACTACATCAGGTAACAAAAGAATGCAGTAATACAAGAGACAGTTCCTTACATAAACATGACTGAAATCAGTCTCTAAGGTAGCAAACAGTAGCACAGGTATAATATGGCAAGGATATTTTTGGAGGCTAATAAGCAGGAGGGTTGCCACATTGTCATCTTACTCTGGGTGGGGGCTAGGAAAGAGAATACAAACAATTTTTTTTTAAAAAGACAACCAGCTGGGTCCAGTGGCTTACGCCTATAATCCTTGCTACTCAGAAGTCTGGGCTCTGAGAATCAAGGTTCAAAGCCAGCCTAGGCAACACAAAGCGAGATACTCTTATCTCCAATTAATCACTAGAAAATGAAAAGTGGAGCTTGGCTCAAGGGTTGGGTTGTAGCCTTGAGCTGAAGAGCTCAGGGACAGTGCCCAGGCCAGAGTTCAAGCCCCATGACCCAAAAAAATAAAGACAACTTTTCCGCTTTGCCTTTCACCATACCAAATCCTCCTTCCTTCCCCTTCCTCAACAGGATATGAAAATATAACATGAGCACTGAAAATACCTAACACTTGGTTTATCAGCTGCTCAAAAATCAGTAGCCAAAAGGAATTTGTGCATTTTGTAAAGCATTAACCTATATTAACTTGCCAGAAGTGGTTCAAGTGTACCATAGTATATACTTATACTATGAAACACTTATACTTTGAAGTATACACTTATACTTTGAAAACAAAGCTGAGATAAGATATTTGCTATGAGGCCAGGAGTTTGGCTTAGTGGTTAAAGTGCTTGCCTAGCATGCACGAAGACCCAGGTTCGATTACTTGGTACCACATATATAGAAAAAAGCTGGAAGTGGTGCTGAGGCTCAAGTGATAGAGCTCTAGCCTTGAGAAAGTCCAAGGACAGTGCTCAGGCCCTGAGCTCAAGCCCAGGACTGGCAAAAAAAAAAAAAAAAAAAAAGATATTTGCTATGAATCTGGAAAGTTATGGCATCCCACTGGAAAAAAAATAAAAATAAATAGAAAAAAAATATATATATGCCAGGCATCAGGGCTCTTGCCTGTAATCCTACCTACTCAGAAGGCTGAGATTTGAAGATTGTGGTTTGAAGCCAGTTAGGGCAGGAAAGTCTGTGACACTCTCTTTTCCAATAAACTAATCCCCCAAATAGCCAGAAATAGGACTGTGGCAGAGTGCTAGTTTTGAACAATAGAAGCTCAGAGACAGTGCCCAGGCCCTGAATTCAAACCAAAGAACTTGGCGGGGAGGGGGTGGAGGGGTTGTTGAAGGACAGGTATACACAAAAACACACGCAATTGGTTTCAAGAGCCAGAGTCAATGGAAACGTGTCTGCCTAGTCTCAGGTTGATTATTCACTTTATGTAAACAACAATATTTCCATACACAAAAATCTCTTCTAAATAACAATAAGCATTTCAGAGCATGGTAAAGAAACAAAATAGAACTTAGAAAGACTCGGCTCACAAGGGATTGCTAAAGTGTAATGGGAAAAAAAAATTAAGGACTTAGAAAATCGAAAGTTTGTCCTTCATACAACTATTTGAAGATAATTTAAAAAGAGAAACTAAAGAAAAAGTGCAAACTTGGAATTGAGGCTCTCATGTTATGAGTTAGAACCCCCAAAATAGCCAGAAATAGGACTGTGGTACAGTGCTAGCTTTTTTTTTTTTTTTTGCCAGTCCTGGGCTTGAACTCAGGGCCTGAGCACTGTCCTTGGACTTTCTCAAGGCTAGAGCTCTACCACTTGAGCCTCAGCACCATTTCCGGCTTTTTTCTATGTATGTGGTACCGAGGAATCTAACCCAGGTCTTCGTGCATGCTAGACAAGCACTGTACCACTAGGCCAAACTCCCGGCCCCACAGTGCTAGTTTTGAACAAAAGAAGCTCAGGGACAGTGCCCAGGCCCTGAATTCAAACCAAACACCTTGGGGGGAAGGGGGGAACCTTCAACTTCTCTAAAATGTGAAATCATTTTAAATACTGTATTTAATTTTGGATAGAAAGTTAGTTTTTTTATCAAACCCTGTGTATATAAAACTTTTTTCATTAGTAAGTAAAGTGTGTAAATTCAGTGTAAGGAACACTAAATGTGTCCCTTGCTGATAGAATATAGATAAGGGGGCAGGTCAGTTGTGGTGCTTGAACTCTGGGCCTAGGCAATGTCCCTGAGCTCTTTAGCTCAAGGCTATCACTCTACCCCTTGTGCCTAGTGATTAATTGGAGAAAAGAGTCTCATGTTCTTTAGTGCCTGGGCTGACTTTGAACTGAAATCCTCAGATCTCAGCCTCCTGTGTAGCTAAGATTACAGGTATGAGTCACCACACCCAGCTGGAAACTGATTTTTTACTTGAGGATTAAGAAAACAGAACAGAGACAGCATTCAATCTGAACTTTGAACAGTAGGTAGACACAGAAGCAAAGGAAAATTCCACTGGTTCAACTTCGAACATATTAACTTTGAGGTGACAATAAGATATCATATAACATATATTGAATTGCCAACTATGCACCAAGCATGATACTAAGCAATACAGATATACTGGCACTCATAACATAGTTTACATTCTGTGAAGAAAAAGATACATTCATCTATTAATTATAATATGAAGAATTCAAGTGAAAATATCCAAATAAAAAGATGACTCACGCCTGTAATCCTGAGGCTGAGAAAACCGGAAGTAGCTCTGTGGCTCAAGCTGAAGGGCTTGGCCCAGGCTGAGTTCAAGTTCCACAACTGACAAAAAAAAATTAGAGCTGAAAACCCTCTATACATCACATAGACAATAAAACAAAATTTAAAAGTAAAAGAATTTTTTTAATGAAAAAAACTACACTGAGGTTACAGATCATACTATTGAGAAAGATATCACTAAGAAAGACAACATGCCATCAAATAGGCAGGTAACTAAAGTTTGAGAATATGGCCAACATGAGTTTACTAAACTGAGAATTTCATGTTTGTAACAATTTGGATTTTCTTTTACAAAGTAGAAAACACTCCCTCCATACTTATTAAATTGCACTTTAAAAAATAGTAATCTTGGGGCCAGAAGTTTGGCCTAGTGGGTAGAGCGCTTGCCTAGCATGCACGAATACCCAGGTTTGATTCCTAGGTACCATATACATAGAAAAAAGCCAGAAGTGGTGCTCAGGTTCAAGTGGTAAAGCTCTAGCCATGAGAAAGTCCAAGGACAGTAGCCAGGCCCTGACTTCAAGCCCCAGGAATGGCAAAAAAAAAAAAAAAAAAAAAAGCTATGCCAGGCACAAGCAGCTTATGTCTATAATCCTAATTATTCAGAAAGCTAAGATCTAAGGATAGTGGCTTAAAGCCAGCCCAAGCAGACAATTCTTAGCTCTGATTAGCCAGCAAAATGTTCTACTTCGGTGGGTGGTAGAACACAAGGCTTAAGCAAAAAAAAAGCTTAGCAAAATCTCAAGTTTCTGAGTTCAAGCCCTAGTCTCAGTATTTGTGTGTGCACATGCATGTACACACACTCCACAATTCTTTCTTCCAAAATCTATATAAAAATAAAACAGAAACAGTGTAAAACAAAATCTATTTCACTTGGCAATGTGAAATAGGTTGAGTGGTAAAATAAAATAGTTCCAGGGCGGGGAGTGGGACCTAGCAGTAGAGTGCTTGCCTAGGAAGACCCAGGTTCAATTCCCTGGAACCACATATACAGAAAAAGCCAGATAAGGCACTGTGGCCAAATGGCAAAATGCTAGCCTTGAGTAAAACATACCCAAGGACAATGCCCAGGCCCCTGAGTTCAAGCCCCAGGACTGCCAAAAAAAAAAAAAAAAAAGAAGGGAAGGAAGGAAGGAAGGAAAGAAGGGAGGGAGGGAGGGAGGGAGGGAGGGAGGGAGGGAGGGAGGGAGGGAGGGAGGGAGGGAGGGAAAGAAAAAAATGTTCAGAGATGAATGGCATACTGATTAGAAAAATGCTGATAAATAGGGGCTGGGAGTTTGGCCTATTGGTAGAGTGCTTGCCTAGCATGCACAAAGACCCGGGTTTGATTCCTTGGTACCACATACATAGAAAAAAAGCCAAAAATGGTGCTGTGGCTCCAGTGGTAGAGCTCTAGCCTTGAGAAAGCCCAAGGACAGTGCTCAGGCCCCACGCCCAGGACTGGCAAAAAAAAAAAAAAGAAGAAGAAGAAGAAAAATGCTGATAAATAATTTCTAAAATAGCAATGAACTGTGAGTTTAAAGCTATGAAAACCATCCTTACAGACTGACTCATCTGGATTCAAAGTCACTTTTACTTCTTAACAGCTATGTGAATTTGAACAGCTTAACTCACTTTGTTGAGTCTCAGTTTCTCATCTGTAACAATAAACTAATATTTATTACTTACCTACCTTCATAACTTCTGTGAATATTAAAGGAAATAATGTAGAAAATCACT
This sequence comes from Megascapheus bottae, assembly GCF_031878675.1. NCBI lineage: Eukaryota > Metazoa > Chordata > Mammalia > Rodentia > Geomyidae > Megascapheus > Megascapheus bottae. The sequence goes on along the minus strand of NC_143514.1, from coordinate 51,489,895 downwards.
TGGTATGATGGTTGACAAAAGTAAGCCCTCAAGAAAAGCAGAAATGAGAATGAAAGATAGTTGTCAGGTTAAAATCTGAGACACTGAGTATTTATGGTGACCATAGCAATGGAGAATAGAATGAGCTAATGAGTTATCCCTTTAGAGTAACATCTCTTTTGTCATAGCAATCATCTGTGCAAATATAAACTAGTGCCTGGGGGCCAAGATAAAAGTGGAATGCTCGGGGCTGGGAGTTTGGCCTAGTGGTTAAAGTGCTTGCCTAGCATGCATGAAGACCCGGGTTCAATTCCTCCGCACCACATACATAGAAAAAAGCCGGAAGTGGTGCTGAGGCTCAAGTGGTAGAGCTCTAGCCTTGAGAAGTCCAAGGACAGTGCTCGGGCCCTGGGCTCAAGCCCAAGACTGGCAAAAAAAAAAAAAAAATTAAAAGTGGAATGCTAAGCACTTGGCCCTTTCTTAAAATATTGTCAATGGATAGACTATTCATAAACCACATTGTTATGAACAATGTATAAAGTAGAAAAGTTATGCCCAGGGTGGGGGTGGGGGGAGAGAAATGGGGACCAAGACATAAGAAAGGGTATCAGAAAGGGTATCAATGTATGTGAAGTAATGCACTTTCTATCTGGTGAATATAATGCAATCCTTCTATTAATTATAATAAAAAATATATGAAAAAATGAAAAAAAAGTTATGCCCATTTGAGGAACTCTATAACCACATTCAGTGCAGGATACTGCATGAAACTACTCTCCAAAAAAAAAAATTTTTTTTTTTGCCAGTCCTGGGGCTTGAACACAGGGTCTGGGGCACTGTCCTTGGACACTTTGCTCAGGACTAGTGCTCTGCCACTTGAGCTACAGCACCACTTCTGGCTTTTTCTGAGTATGTAGTACCAGGGAATCGAACCTAGGGCTTCATGCATGCTAGGTGAGCACTCTACCAGTAGGCTACACTCCTGGCCCTATTCTTCAGAATTTTTTAACATGTCTTTCTTCAAAAGTGAAAATTTGTGGGATGGAATGCTTCAAAGCACCTCTCAATGAAACTTAAAAGTGGGACAAACTATGTGCATAACTTTCTTTAGTTTTCATTCTTAGTATATATAACTTAATATAAGTTTGCATTTGTTCAAAATTATCTTTTAGAACCAGTGATAAAGAAATATATGTGCTTTTTTTTTCACTTTTTTGTCTTATGTTGGAACATGTAAAGATAATAAGCACATGGGCTGGGAGTGTAGCCCAGTGGCAAAGTGCTTACCTAGCATGCACAAAGTCCTGGGTTCGATTCCTTAGTACCACATACACAGAAAAAGCAGAAAGTGGTGCTGTGGCTCAAGGATAGTGCCCAGGCCCTGAGTTAAAGCCCCAGGACTGGCAAAAAAAAAAAAAAAAAAAAAGGTAAGCACAAAAACTATGAATAGAGTCCTTCTACAAAACAGCAGTGTCAGCACAGACACAGACACAGACACAGACACACACACACACACACACACACACACACACACACACACACACACACACAAAAACTGAAGTTGAAACTGAGCATGAAAATCAAAAATTATTGTCTGGCGAGGTAGCTCACGCCTGTAATCCTAGCTACTCAAAGGCTGAGATCTGAGGACCAAGGTTCAAAGCCAGCCCAGACACAAAAGAACCTGAGATTCTAGAAAACAGGAAGTAGAGCTTGGCTCAAGGGTAGAGTGGTAGCCTTGAGCTAACAGCTCAAAGACAACGCCCAGGCCCAGGGATAAGGCATAATCTTAAACTGAAGAGCTCAGGGACAGCACCTAGTCCAAGTTCAAGCCCCACGACCCACCAAAAAAAAAAAAAATTATATATATATACATTTCCTAAAAGCACAGAACACTTAGAAGGTAGCTAGGATTACAGGAGTAAGACACTGTCCAGCCTTGTACATCATCCTTATAATAACAATAAAAATTTAAAAATAGGGCGAGGAGTTTGACCTAGTGGTAGAGTGCTTGCCTAGCATGCAGGAAGACCCATGTTTGTTTCTTTGGTACCACATACATAGAAAAGCCAGGAGTGGGCCGGGAGTCTGCCCTAGTGGTAGAGTGCTTGCCTAGCATGCACAAAGACCCGGGTTCGATTCCTTGGTACCACATACATAGAAAAAAGCCGGAAGGGGTACTGAGGCTAAAATGGTAGAGCTCTAGCTTTGAGAAAGTCCAAGGACAGTGCTCAGGCCCTGAGCCCAAGCCCAGGACTGGCAAGAAAAAGAAAAAGAAAAACCAGGAGTGGTGCTGTGGCTTAAGTGACAGAGCACTAGCCCTGAGGAAAAAGACCAAGGACTGGCTAAATAAATAAATTACGTACTTGCTAACACAAAAGAAGTTTTACTCCAAATAAGTTATTGCCCTTTCCTACAAATCTCTACATAGATACTACTACTGAAATCATACTTTGTTGGAATATAGTATAGTATGGTAGACAAAAGCAAGTACTTCGAGGTAGGCTGTAAATATGTTCAGTTCTAATTATCCAAAACCCTAAAAAGATTTATGTCATTTGACACAAAGATTCTATTATGAACTTATTCAATTTCTTCTAGGAAAATGAGGTTAAAATGCAATATATGAATGTTCTCTACAAAATGTTCGCAAAACAAACGTATTGCAAAAAATCCTCAGTGTTCTACAGAATAAGAATAGTTGCCAAGATCATTATGCTACAACCACAACATGAAACACTAAGCAAACATTTAGAAAAATCAAGTCATATTTAGTAAGATAGAAAAAAATGTTCATGTTAAGTAGAGAATGTAGATTATAAAAATGTCAGTATAATTAACCTCATTTCCAGAAAAATCAGTTTAAACACACAGAAGAGATTTTAAAATAAAAATATCTAAAAACTATGAAATAGTATTACCCATGAGTGATGTGATTAAAGGTAATTTCAGGTTGAGTATCTCTTATTTGAAATGCTTAACACAAGAAATATTTTCAGATTTTGGATGTTTTCAGCTTTGAGAATATTTGAATAGACTTTATTGGTTGTGCACCTCTAATCCAAAAATCCTCTAACCCAAAATGCTTCAAACTCTAAAATGTCTTTTGTGTCATGTCAACACTCAAGTAGTTTAGATTCTGATTCAAATTTCAGATTTGAGGTTTGAGAATGAGGGTGTTTAACCTATAATATTTTCTTTGCAATTTTTTAACTTCCTATTTCACAAGGAGCACTACTAGTTTCATAATCTGAACTTTTTTTTATACTGAGTAAAATAATAGTAATATTAGGACACTTAAAGTGTAAGGTTCCTGGGTTCAAAGTGGGTTATCCAATAAGTTCCAAACAAGGAAAAATGTAGCCTTTCTTTAAAATTGTAATCTCAAAAATATCAAAGAACATCTGTGTCATCCTAACAAAGTATTGCTCCAATACAATTTGTTTTCAGTTTGCTTTGAAATATTTGAATGCTTAGTGGCAAGCTGTGTCTTCTCATTTGAATTACAGTGGAGAAAAATTAAATTAAACCACCTTTATAATGAATTGCCTTTAATTCATAAAACCACAATAGAGATTTCTTTCTTTCTTTCTTTTTATTTTTTTAATTGCTGGGGTAATGCATAGAGGGGTTACAGTTACATTCATCAGGTAGTAGGTGCATTACTTCTCACAGATTGATTCCCCTCCACTCATGGTTTTTGTCCCCATTTCCCTCTCCCTACTCCCTCCCAATCATCTTGTTTTCCTCCCTTCCCTTTCCTATTTCAAATAAACAAACTATATACAATATACCAGGTAACAAAGTCAGATACAGCAACAACATGAGATTAACCAAAGGTCAAAAAGAAAGAGAAAAGAAATAATATAGTACATTAAGAACAATAATCACACAAGATAAACATCTTGTTTCCATCTCCTAGAGATTGTTTCTTTTAGTCTAATCCTATATGACCTTATGTACCTAAGTTTTGAACTATTGTAGTCCTCTACTAGGAGAGTCCTACATGGGTACTAATTATTACAAATGAGGGAAACCATTGAGCCTATGTTCCTTTGCATCTGGCTCACTTCACTTAATATGATTTTTTCCAAGTCTTTCCATTTCCTTACAAATGGGGCGATGTCATTCTTTCTGATGGCAACAAAGAATTCCATTGTATATAAGTACCACATCTTGATCCAATCACACAGTAGATGTATTTCTTAAATAACTTCAGAACAGAGTTACCAGCCAGGCATAGTGGCTAACGCCTATTATCCTAGCTACTCAGGAGGCGGAGATCTGAGGATCACAGTTCAAAGCTATCCCAGGCACTAAAGTCCATGAGACTCTTATCTGCAACAAACCATCAGAAAACTGCAAGTGGTACTATAGCTCAAAGGGTAGGGCAGCAGCCTTGAGCTGAAGAGCTCAGGCACAATGCTCAGGTCCAGAGGAAAAAAATAAGAGTTACTCAGACTTTCAAGCAACTATGACTGTTTTCTTTATCTAAAAATATCCACCAAAATACTACACAGGGGCCGGGAGCGTAGCCTAGTGGTAGAGTGCTTGCCTAACATGCATCAAGACTGGGGTTCAATTGCTTAGTACCACATATGCAGAAAAAGCCGGAAGTGGGCGCTGTGGCTCAAGTGGCAGAATACTAGACTTGTGCAAAAAGTGTCCAAGGACAGTTCCCAGGCCCTGAGTCAAGCCCCAGGACAAAAAAAAAAAAAAATACTATACAGAAAGATGGACATGATACACAGTGAGAGTAACTTTTAAAATCATTTCATTAATCTGAATACTCAAATAACTTAGTAATTTAACACTAAATTTGACTTTATAGTAATCATAAAATTATTTGATCTTATGCATCCAGATAAGCTATAGTTAGGCTACAGTATGCTGAGCCTTCTAGTAAGAATGCTAAAAACATTTAAGAATTCATAAAATTCGAATATTGGTTAGATAAATTTAAAAAATACTTACCACTAAGTCCCAGTTATTTTGTTCAAGCAATGTAATGGCTTCATCAATGTTTTCAATGCCAGTACAAGCCTGAAAATGAAATAAATAAGCATCTTACATACAATTTTTAAAATGAAATTAGACTTAAAAAGGTAAATATTTAACAAACATATGTAATTTAAGCCCAAATTCATTTATGAAAAAGCTAACAGTTTTCAGCATTAGATAGCTAACATCTTAGATAGTTTGAAAATGTTTATAGAGTAATATTTGTATTATCCTAATATAAAACAAGTTAAAAGCAATAATAAATAGCATGTTTAAATACTACCACATGTAGGGTAATATTTAGACCTCTAATTCTTAGAAACAATTTTACTATAAACTTTATTTTTTATTTATTTTCTTTTTTGGCCAGTTCTGGGCTTATGCTCAGGGCCTGAGCACTGTCCTTGCATTTTTCTCAAGGCTAGAACTCTACCACTTGAGCCTCAGCACCAGTTCTGTCTTTTTATATGTATGTGGTACCAAGGAAATCAAACCCGGGTCTTCGTGTATGCTAGGCAAGCACTCTACCACTAGGCCAAACTTCCGGCCCCATAAACTTTATTTTTTTTTTTTATTTTTTTATTTTTTTGCCAGTCCTGGGCTTCGGCTCAGGGCCTGAGCACTGTCCTTGGACTTTCTCAAGGCTAGAGCTCTACCACTTGAGCCTCAGCACCACTTCCGGCTTTTTTTTCTATGTATGTAGTACCGAGGAATCGAACCTGGGTCTTCATGCATGCTAGGCAAGCACTTTAACCACTAAGCCAAACTCCCGGCCCCATAAACTTTATTTTATTTATTATTCTTTTTTTTTTTTTTTTTTTTTTTTTTTTGCCAGTCCTGGAGCTTGAATTCAGGGCCTGAGCCTTTCAGTGCTAAATCTAGCATTCTGCCACTTGAGCCACAGCACCACTTCTAGCTTTTCTGTGTATGTGGCACTGAGGAATCCAACCAGGGGCTTCATGCATGCTAGGCAAGCACTCTACCACTAAGCCACCTTCCCAGCCACTACCACCCTGATCCCCAGCTTTTTTGGCTAGTCTTGGAGCTTAAACTTGGCTCTGTCGCTGAGCTTTTTGTTCAAGGATAGCACTCTACCATAGCCACAGCAGCACTTCCAGCTTTTTTCTGAGTAGGTCATTGGATATAATAATCTCCCAGACTTTTATGCCCAGGCTGGCTTCAAACCAAAATCCTCAGAGCTCAGTCGCCTAAGTAGCTAGAATTACAGGTATAAGACACCAGCGCCCAGCATACTATAAACTTTTTAATGGACAACTACAAGTAAATAACTGAACTTCAGCTCAAAACTTACATCTTATACAATAAACCTGAAAGCAAATTATTAAACTTCAAGGTCTACCTAGTCTGTTTTGGCAGCCAATAGACATACATAGCTAATGAGTCTTGGAAATAGAATGACTTAAGATACGTTGTAAATGTAAAATATACACCAAGAAAGCCCTAGTATGAAAATTTAAATGTATACCATCTCATTAATAGTTTTACTACTATTTACATGCTAGCATTAAAGCATAATAAAATGAATCACATCCATTTATTTTACTTTAACTTAAAATGCATGTGTGACTTTATTTTTCTAGTGTTCTAGATTAAAGGTTTTTTTTAAGGACTCATTTTTTTAAAACTATGTTAAACAAGTATTACTACTAAGGTTTAATAGCAAAAATGACAAACACTCACACCTGTAATCTTAGCTATTCAATAGGCTCAGGGACAGCACCCAGGCCCTGAGTCCAAGCCCCAGGACTGGCACACACACACACACACACACGCACGCACGCACGCACACGAGCGCACGTGCACTCACCAGAAACAGAGGTGTGCCTCAAGTGTTAAACTCCTAGCCCTGAGCAAAAAAGGTTAGTGACAACACAAAGGCCCTGAGTTCAAGCCCCAAAATCAGCACAAGAAAGAAAATTGTTTTAACACTTAGTAAGTGGGACTTATTAAAATTAGTAACCACTATACTTTAAGAAATACCCAGCCAGGCATAAAAGGAGCTGAAACTCTTATCTCCAATCTAGACTCTTATCTAGAAAATTGGAAGTGAGGCTTGGCTCAAGGGTAGGGTGGTAGCCTTGAGCTAAAGAGCTCAGGGACAATGCCCAGGCCTAGGGGTAGGACAGTAGCCTTGAGCTGATGAACTCAGGGGCAGAGCCCAGACTGAGTTCAAGCCCCATGACAGGATAGTGCTCAGGCCCTGAGTTCAGGCCCAAAGACTGGAAAAAATAAAAATTAAAAAAAAAAAAGAAGAAATACAATTAAGAGAATGAAAGGGGCAAGCCATCAGTGCCTTATGCCTATAAATCATAAGGGGTTGAGATCTGAGGCTTGTAGTTTCAAGCCAGCCTGGGCAGCAAAGTCCATTGAGACCTTATGTCCAATTAATTACCCAAAAACATGGAAGTGAAGTTGTGACAAAAGTAGTATTGTGTCAGGTCTGAGCAAAACAGCTCAAGGGCAGCATTCAGGCCCTGAGTTTAAGCCCAGGGACTGGTAAGTAAACATACACAGACGTGTACACACACACACACACACACACACACACACACACACACACACACACACATACACAAAGAGAATGAAAGGATAACTCAGTCTGAGAGAAGGCTCGTCTACTATAAGACTCAAAATCAGAATAAAAAATTCATAAAAGTCAGTTTTAAAAAACAAAATATACAGGCTGGGAGTTTGGCCTAGTGGTAGAGTGCTTGCCTAGCATGCACGAAGACCCGGGTTCGATTCCTCAGTACCACATACATAGAAAAAAGCCAGAAATGGTGCTGAGGCTCAAGTGGTAGAGCTCTAATCTTGAGAAAGTCCAAGGACAGTGCTCAGGCCCTGAGCTCAAGCCCAGGACTAGCCAAAAAAAAGAAAAATACTTCAATGGGAATATAACCAAAGAAGACACATAATGAATGAGCAGCTGAAAAAAAATGCACATCAATAATCACTTGATAAATACAAAACAAAGAGAGAAATTGTGTGCCAGTGACTCATACCTGTAATCCTAGCTACTCAGGAGGCTGAGATCTAAGGATTGAGGTTGGAAGCCAGCCAGGGCAGGAAAGTCCATGAGACTCATCTCCAATTAACCACCAGAAAACTGGAAGTGATGCTATGGCTCAAATGGTAGAGCCCTAGCCTAGAGCTAAAGAGCTCAGGAACAAAGCCTAGGCCCAGAGTTCAAGCCCCATAACTAAAGAGAGACAGACAGACAGACAGACAGACAGACAGACAGAGAGCGCAAGCTATCACCTCCACATATTACAGCTCCTAAAAATCAAAAAATATTAAAAACTAGTATGTAGAAAAATTAGGTCTCTCCTATGTGCCTTTGGAGACACAAATTACACTGTCACTTAGAACAGGCAGCATTTCAGAAAATTAGGACTCAGTAATCTTAATCCTAAGTATTTATCACAAAAAAATAAACTTTAAGTACACATGAAAATCTATACATGAATCTTAAAAAAAAAATAAAATTCCTTCAATTGTACATCAACACAATAATAAACTACTCAGCAACAAAAAAAAAAAAAACCAGCAAACTACAAACATCAGAAATATGTACAGAGCTCAAATCATGCTAAGTGTAAGAAACAAGATTCAAGAGATTACATTCAAAACATTATAATTAGATTCATAACAAAAACTTACCACTGATTTCCACAGATTAGGAATCAGAACAATGACAGCAAAAGGAATATTAAGAAGCAGTGAAACAGGTCAGGAACATGGCCCAGTGGTAGAGTGCTTGCCTAGCATGCACAAAGACCGGGTTTCATCCCTTTGTACCATATACACAGAAAAAGCTGAAAGTGGTGCTGTGGCTCAAGTGGTAGAGCTCCAGCCTTAAGAAAGGCCAAAGAAAGTGCTCAGGCGTTGAGTTCAAGCCTACGGACTAGCAAAAATAATAATAATAAAAATAAATAAGGGCCGGGAGTTTAGCCTACTGGTAAAGTTCAATTCCTCAGTACCACATACATAGAAAAAAGCCAGAAATAATACTGTGGCTCAAATGGTAGAACTGTAGCCTTGAGAAAACCCGAGGACAGTGCTCAGGCCCTGAGCTCAAGCCCAGGACTGGCAAGCAATAAATTAATTAATTCATTCATTAAAAAATATATATATAAATAAAAGAAACACTTACCGGGAGTTTAGCCTAGTGGTAGATTGCTTGCCTAGTATGCACGAAGACTTGGATTCAATTCCTCAGTACCACATACATAGAAAAAAGCTGGAACTGGTGCTGAGGCTCACAAAGGTAGAGCTTTAGCCTTGAGAAAGTCCAAGGACAGTGCTGAAGCCCTGAGCTCAAGCCCAGAACTGCCCCCCCCCCAAAAAAAAAAAGAAAAGAAAAGAAGCACTTTATTTTATATGACCTCTTAGTGCTTACACTCAGGGCCTGGGCTTTTTTGCTCAAAGCTAGTCATCTATCACTTAAGGCATAGCTCTGCTACTGACTTTTTTGGTTGTTAATTGAGGTAAGAGTTCACAGACTTTCCTGCCAAGGCTTGTTTTGAATCACATACTTTTTATCCTGGATACCGTATAAAAGTAACAAAGGTAAATAAAATGGGAGAAAAAAAATCATCTTCTGGAAGTATAATAAAACCCCAAAGAAATACCTCAGGAAAGAAATAACAATTTTTACAACCTGAAGAGTTTTGAACAGAATTAATGAAAAAAAAAGACTTCATTTTCATTTAATACAAAATATATTATATCTCACAATCTTGAAAACCATCAGTAATTTTTCACTTCTGCCTTCAATTTTCTTTCTCTAAGTTAATATACTCCTGTCTTGTTTTTATTATCAAAATACGTACTACCTACTTACATAAATTTTAACAAGTTTTTCCTCATTTTTGATTAATACAGTTTTGCCAATTTAATACATTTAACTTAACTCACATAAACTTGTAAAATACAGGGGGCCTGGAGTTTAGCCTAGTGATAGAGTGCTTGCCTAGCATACACAAAGACCCAGGTTCGATTCTTCAGTACCACATTCAAAGAAAAAGGTCAGAAGTGGTGCTGTGGCTCAAGCGGTAGAGCTGTAGCCTTGAGAAAGCCCAAGGACAGTGCTCAGGCCCTGAGTTCAAGCCCCAGAACTGGGCGGGGTGGGGGGGAGGGGGTGAAAAAGGTTGGGAAGGAAAAGGAAGGGGCAGAGAGGGGAGGGAGGGAAGGAGGGAAAATTTATACCCCAACAATGGAATATGTATTCATAAGACAGTTTCATTATACAACAGACAATACCAGATGCTATATGTCAATCACTCCAATGAGGCCTCCTGATATAATCAGCAGACCCAGTAAACAGAATTAATGCGGCTATTGCCAGTATAACATAACATACTGTTTTATAGTGAACTACTTTAAAATAAGGAATATTTGTTAAAATAATAAGTATACTATGGTAAATACATAAGCATGATTGTTTATTATCATTATCAAGTAATACATAGCCTACAGACTGGCAACACTATTTTTACACCCACATCACCAAACAATTAAATAATTAATGCCTAGTATTATGACATTTGACAATAATGGCAGCACTAAGATAGAAATTTTTCGGCCACAGCACCACTTCTGGCTTTTTCTATGTATGTGGCACTGGTCTTTGTGCATGCTAGGCAAGCACTCTACCACTAGGCCAAACTCCTGGCCCTTTCTCACCTTTTTTGATAAGGTCTATACATAAAGCTCAGGTTAGCCTGAATCTTGGGCCTGAGCCTGAGTTAGCCTCCCCAGTTCATGGATTATATGTATCACCACCTGACCAAACTTTTGTGTCTTTTTGGGTTTTTTGTGTTTTTTTTTGTTGTTGTTGTTGTTGTTTTTTGCCAGTCGTGGGTTTGAGCTTAGGGCTTGAGTACTGTCCTTGGACTTTCTCAAGGCTAGCACTACCACTTGAGCCTCCGCACCACTTCCAGCTTTTTGCTATGTATGTGGGATACCGAGGAATCGAACCCGGGTCTTTGTGCATGCTAGGCAAGCACTCTACCACTAGGCCAAACTTCCAGCCCCCAAACTTTTGTTTTTTAAGCAAACTAAAAAAATTAAAAATCAGTACTAGCTAGCAGCCAGGTTTTGGCAGCTTACACCTATAATCAGAAAGCTAAGATATGAGAATCACAGTTCAAAAAAAAAAGTCAGGGACCTTTATATCCAATTACCCACCAAAAAGCTAGAAGTAGAGCTGTGGTTCAAGTGGTACAGTGACAGCCTTAAGCACAAAAGCTCAGGGACAGTACCAGGCAATGAGTTGAGGCCCCAGGATTCACACTCTCTTTCTTACTCCCTCTCTCCCATTATCTCTCCTCTCTCTCCTCTCTCTCTCCTCTCTCTCTCCTCTCTCTCTCTCTCTCTCTCTCTCTCTCACACACACACACACACACACACACACACACACACACACACACACAATCATTAGCATGGCTCAAGAGGTATCAAGGTCCTAAGTTCAGGAGGGAGTGGGATTGGTAGAAAGACAAGGGGAGTATTTAGAGTGTATTATGTTTATCTACTTTTGTTCCTCATTAAAATCATCAATATGAAGACAGACAAGATAGTTACTGTGCTGGGCACCTGTGGGTGACACCTGCAATCCTAAGCTACTCAGTAAGGTAAGACCTGAGGATCATATTTTGAAGTCAGTCATGGCAGGAAAGTCCATAACAATTCCAATTAGTTGCCTCACAAAAGCCATAACTGGAGCTGTGGCTCAAGTGGTAAAGCACTACCCTTGAACAAAAAAAGCTCAGGGTCAGCTCCTATACCCTAAATTCAAGTCCCAGGACTGGAACCCCCCAAAAACAACAACAACAAAAGATACTTGATTGTATGAGATGACAGTCTCTTTTCTATCCACAAGAGGGAGCAAGCACTTACCATATGTTGGAAAATTCACTACATCTACAGAAAACTTTCAGAGGACAAAATAAGAAAATAACAATTACAAAAAAATTACCAAATAAATATTGTCTACCATGTACTAAAACTGGCACTAAAATATAGTGGGTGGAAGATATAGCTTCTGTTCTCAGGTTTCACAGTACTTTGGAAAATAGAGTACATCTAGAAATGTATGGGGGAGTGTCTATGTGTAGAAAATAGAGTACAGATAGAAATGCATACAAGAAGTATAAGTGTATATGTATATGTATGTATGTGTGTATCTTCTGTCTGAAACAGGGTCTTAAGGTACAATCCAGACTAACCTTGAACTCATTATGTAACCTAGGCTGACCTCAAGCTCTCATTCCTCCTGTCTCAGGCTCCCCAAGTGCTTGGATTACAGGCATGTACTGCCACTCTCAGCTGTAAGTTTTCAAATAAATACAAGCCATATTTAGTTTTCAATAATATGCTATGAATCATTATTTGTAAGTATTCAATCTGACTACATATTACAAAGACGTAAAGAGTATAAGTAATTCAAAGTCTAAAGCTCTAAAAAGTAACATGTGCCAAGCAATTTATTACAGGTATTTTTATAATATAAAAGGGAATAGGTTCTAAAAAGGGCATGGTGAACTTGTAGCAGACCCCAGGAGAGTTCTTCTAACTAGGTGTGCTTATACAGGGGCATTTCAATAATGGATACCTTGAAAATGCATTGCTGAGTAGTAATTCAACATTCAAAATTGTCGATCAAGGTCCACTAATGACATTTGAATACAGCTATTTTTATGACAAAAAGGGTGGATTCCCAAAAGGGCATCATGAACTATTAGGGGACCTCATGAGAGCACTTCCAATTCAGAGAAACAATGCATGGGGTACAAAATTATTCAGGAAGGTATATTGACAGGTAAGCCTTCCTGCCCTAAGCCACAGTAGAATTACTACTATTATGTCAAACTATTAACAAGACAATAGTTTATAATTCTTTGTGGTTTATATTACACACACACAAACACATACATACACACACACAGGAAAGCAACCAAGTGAAAGAGTTGGGGAAATAACTAGAAAATCAGCATCAGATAGTTACTGATAACAGTTTTTCTTCATGTGGTAGAAAAAGAAATTCTGGGCTGGGAATGTGACTTAGTGCTTGCCTAGCATGCATGAAGCCCTAGGTTAGATTCCTCAGTACCACATAAACAGAAAAAACCAGATGTGACACTGTGGCTCAAGTAATAGATGGGCTAGCCTTGAGCAAAAGAAGTTCAGGGACAGTGCCCAGGCCCTGAGTTCAAGCCCCAGGATTGGCAAAGGAAGACGAAAGAGAGAGACAGAGGACAGAGACAGAGATTCTGTATTAAGTCTACACTAAATCAGCATATTAAAAGAAGACCTTCAAAGTTATCTTAATGATCACCCCATCACTATCTATGAAAAGATAAACATTAGACAAGGGATTTTAGACCTGTAATTACTTTATAAACCAAGATTTTCATAATTTTACCAGCCACAGTATTAATCATATTCTGTCCTTTGGTTTCGCTAATGTTATTGTTATATATGAGTATATACATTTTTGGCCAGCTTCAGTACTTCATGCCTATAATCTTAGCTACTCAGGAGGCTGATCTCTGAGTAATTACAACTCAAAGCCAGAGCTAGGAAACAAAAATTCTTCTCTCCAGTTAACAAGCAAGAAGCCAGAACTAGAGGTGTGTCTCAAGTTGCAGAGTGCCAGCCATAACAAAAATGAATAAGCACACTTTGAACTCAGAGCCTTTCACTTGCAAGATAAGACCTTTACTACTTGAGCTACACCCTCAGCTCTTTCTGTTTTTAGTCATTTTGCAGATAAAGCCATGCTTTTTGCTCAGGTCAGCCTTGAACCATGATCCTCCTACCAATTCATTCCAACTAGCTGAGTTTACAGGATTAACTACCACACTTAGCTAGGTCACTAAGATGGATTCTTGCTTTTATTTTTCCTAGGCTGGCCTTGAACAACAATCCTGCTTATCTCTTCTCTCTCTTTTTTTTGGGGGGGGGGGAGAATCTACAGCTTTTAATATTATTAATATTTTGGATTTTTAGCAGCTGTAATATGTGGAGGTGATAGCTCGCTCTCTCTCTCTCTCTCTCTCTCTCTCTCTCTCTCTCTCTCTCTCTCTCTCTCTCTCTCGGTTTTTGGTTTGTTTGTTTTTGGTTTGTTATGGGGCTGGAACACTGGGCCTGGGCAATGTCTCTGAGCTCTTGAGCTCAAGGCTACTGTTCTACCATTTGAGCAACAGTACCACTTCCATTTTTCTGGTGATTAATTGGAGATAAGAGTCTCACAGACTTTTGTGCAGGGATGGCTTTGAACTGAAAGTCTCAGATCCCAGCCTCCTGATTAGTTAGGATTACAAGTGTGAGCCACAGGCGGCTGGGTCATCTCTTCTCTGAAGCAGATAAGATTGCAAGCATGAGCCACATGGCTTTCTTCTTCTCCTTTCAGATCTATATACCTGTTACAAGTATATAATGCCCTCCATATCCATGAGATCTGCCTCCACAGATTCAAACAACCAAGGAGAGAAAATCCTCTTTAAAATCTGAATCTAGTTGACATAATAATAGGGTTTAATAACCATTTAAATGAAATTCACATTGTATCAGGCATTGCAAATAATATAGAGTTGATTTAAAGTATACAAGATAATAAGTTGATTTAAAGTATTCAAGATGATATACAGAGCTATATAATATGAAAATACCATGGACTCCTTTAAAAGAATCCTCGGATTTTAGTATCCACTAGAGGGATGAAGTAAACATAATCTCATAGGGATACAAAGGGATGACTGTGTAATGAGTAACATGGAACAGTCAACACATTTTTGGCCAATGGGTAAAAATATGAATGAAGACAGTATCAGACAATACATATTTCTCATATTTCTTAGAGAAACTAAGTACACTTTCCTCCTTGATCAAAAGGTCAACAGGGTGAGGTGGCTCATGTCTGTAATCCTAGCTACTCAGGAGGCTAAGATCTGAGGGGATTTCGGTTCAAAGCCAGCTCGGCCGCAGTGAGACTCTCATCTCCAATTAACCACCAGAAAACAGAAAGTGATGCTATGGCTCCAGGAGTAGGGTGGGAGCCTTGAGCTTAAGAGCTCAGGGACAGAGCCCAGGCCTGAGTTCAAGCCCCATGACTGACAAAAACAAAAAAGAATCCCATCCCACAATGCATGTGAAATCATCAAGTACCTGTTTGTCAACTCAACTTCTGGTATAGCCTCAGTATATACTAACTTAAAGCAGCAAAAACTAACAATACTTTTTTTTTCCCATTTATGCACTGTTACCAATGCCAATGGTATGCTCAGAACATTCTATATCGATAACTAAAGCAAGGTCTAAAGCAAGTTAAGAACCATAACCCTACAGTTTTATGGGTAATAAAGAGAAACTGCTAGCTGGCCCCTGATCATCAGAAAACTCTTTATAGCTACCATCATGTATGTTTCCTGAAACTCAAAGGGACTATATGGAACTGGGTACTAGAGCTAGTCATGAATGTCAGTCAGTACTGGCCTTTCATCAAAGACAACTACATAAGTATTAATTCAGAGTACCTCAGGATCCAATCTCTGGAAATGTCAAAGTTTTGTCATAAACATACACACAATCCATGTAGTTTAGAAAAGAAAAAAATTCCTAATAGATATGCCAGAGAAGGAATAGCTATTCGCTGTTTATTAGCATATCACAGTTTTTTATCCTGACAAAATTATTCCTGGAGCCAGATGTGGTGGCTCATGCTTATAATCCTAAATACTTAGGAAGCTGAGATCTGAGGATCAAGGTTCAAAGCCAGCAAAGGCACTAAAATCCATAAAACTCTTATCTCCAATTAACCACCAGAAAACTGGAAGTGGCGCTGTTTCTCAATAGCCTTGAACTGATGAGCTCAGGGACATTGCCCAGACCCAGAGTTCAAGTCCCACAACTGACAAAAAAATTATTCCCACATGATGGGATTTACAATCTAACAAAGTTTAAAATGTACCCTATTTTTACATAATTCATTTTTTTGCCAGTCCTGGGGCTTGAACTCAGGGCCTGAACACTATCCTTGGGCTTTCTCAAGGCTACAGCTCTACCATTTGAGCCACAGCACCACTTCTGGCTTTTCTAAGTATGTGGTACTAGGCAAGTACTCTACCACTAAGCCAAACTCCCACCCCTACATAATTCATTTTTAACTTTATATACTTTCCAGAAATCTGCATAGACCAATAATATATGAATTATTTCCATTCTTACAAATAAATTGTTTGAGCATTATTATAACATGCTGTTCTATTTGGACAAGAAAAACTAAAATGTCATTTCAAGAACAGATTATCAATATTACACAGAGAAAATGAGAATTCATCTAACTGCTTTTTCTCTTTGCCTACATCTTTTTGGAAGTGAAGGTGTGATTCAAGTGATAAAATAACAGTCTTGAATAGAAACACCAAACAATAAAAGTAAAGTCTAATTCAGTTCAAGCCTCAATACTAAAATGAATGAATAAATGAACGAATGAGAATGGGGGAGAGAAGGAAAAATAGAGAAAGAAAGAAAATGGAAATTTCTTCCATATATTTTCAGGTTGATAATGGTTTGGGGGGGGGGGTGTTTTTGGTTTTTTGTTTTGTTTTTGCCAGTCCTAGGGCTCAGACTCAGGCTTTGGGCACTTGCGCTTTCTTGATGCTAACACTCTATTAACACTCTATCACTTAAACCACTTTTGGCTTTTTCTGTGTATGTGGTACCAAGGAATCAAACCCAAGTCTTTGTGCTCCAGGCTTCTGGGCCTTGATTTTGTTTAAAAAAAAAAATGCTGGGGAAGGGGGGAGTTGGGAAATAAGGACAAAAACATGAGAAAGGGTAGCAATGTTTGTGAAGTAATGTACCTTCTATCTAGTGAATATAATGTAACCCTTCTATTAATTACTATTTTTAAAAAATGCTGTAGGCATTCGTTTGTCAAAATAACACATCTTAGATTATTCACATTTAGTTCACAAGGTAAATTCCTTACAAGCTGCAACCTTTTATACAGAAAAATATATTACATCTAGGAAATCTTTATTCTATTTTTTTTTTTTTTTTGCCAGTCCTGGGCTTGAGCTCAGGGCCTGAGCACTGTCCTTGGACTTTCTCAAGGCTAGAGATCTACCACTTGAGCCTCAGCACCACTTCCGGCTTTTTTGTATGTATGTAGTACCAAGGAATCGAACCCGGGTCTTCGTGCATGCTAGGCAAGCACTTTAACCACTAGGCCAAACTCCCGGCCCCAGGAAATCTTTATTCTAAGACTACAACTAAGGCCAATCAAAAGGGATTAACTAAATTATCCAAGGGGATGAGAATGAAGTTCAGTAGTAGAATATTTACTTAGCATACATGAGGTACAGATTTAAAATGAGGAGGGAAGGAGGAAATTTTTCCAGTGAATATGACAAAAACTTACCTTAGCCAGGCACAGTGGCTCACACCTGCAATCCTAGCTACTGAGGAGGCTGAGATCTGAGGATCATGATTCAAGGTCAGCCCAGGCACTAAATAGTCCATGAGACTCTTATCTACAATTAATCACCTGAAAACAGGAAGTGGAACTGAGGCTCAAGGGGTAAGGCGGTAGCCTTGAGCTGAAGAGCTCAGGGACAGTGCCCAGGCCCAGAGTTCAAGCCCCACAACTGAGAAAAAAATTATTTAGGTTGAATACTAAGATTACAGACCAATGGTACTCATAGTAATATTAATATTATTGCTAGGCTATTAGTTCATTGCAATAACCTTACGATAGCCAGACACTTTCTCAGTTACTCAGAATGTTGCAGTGGTAAGATCACTGGGCCCACAAGTTCAGGCCTAGTCTGGGCAAATTAGCAAGACTCTGACTCTAAAACAAAGCAATAACAACAACAATAACAAAATCTCATCACTACTTCTGTAATCCTCTCACCTATTTACATACAAAATGTTATTCCTATACAGTAATGCCTATTACAGAAATGTTCACTGTGGTAGAGTGCTTGCCTAGCATGCACAAAGACCTGGGCTCGATTCCTCAGTACCATATACATAGAAAAGGAGGAAGTGATGCTGTGGCTCAGGTGGTAGAGCACTAGCCTTGAGGAAAACCCAAGGACTTTGCTCAGGCCCTGAGTTCAGTTCCCAAGACTAGGAAAAAAAAAAAAAAGTTCAGTATACCAAATGAGTGAAAATAATAGTAAAATGAATAGAACACAATATATTCCCTCAGCAATTACCAAATCATAACAACTCTTGTTTCATTTCTACCCCTAGGTCTGGGTGTAGTCCTTGACCTCTACAGCTCAAGACTACTGCCATACCCTACAGCCACAGCCCTACTTCCTTGTTTTCTAGTGATTAATTGGAGATAAGAGTCTCTCCATTTTCTATGGTCTGGGCTGGCTTTGAACCACGATCCTCAGATCTCAGCCTCCCGAGTAGCTAGGATTACAGGTGTGATCCACCACACCTGGCCCATCACCATTTTTGCCAGTCATGGGGCTGTAACTCAGGGCCTGAGTACTGTCCTTGGATTTTCTCAAGGCTACAGCTCTACCACTTGAGCCACAGCACCACTTCCAGCTTTTTCTTTGTATGTGGTACCAAGGAATCAAACCCAGGTCTTTGTGCATGCTAGGCAAGCACTCTACAATGAGGCCAAACTCCAGGACCACCAATTCTCTTTTTTTTTTTTTTTCCAGTCCTGGGGCTTGAACTCAGGGCCTGAGCACTGAACTTGGGCTTTTTCCTCAAGGTTAGTGCTCTGCCACTTGAGCCACAGCATCACTTCAGGCTTTTCTATGTATGTGGTACCAAGGAATTGAACCCCGGTCTTCGTGCATGCTAGGCAAACACTCTACCACTAGGCCAAACTCCTTGTCCCCCATCACCAATTCTTTACAAAAGTAAATTCCAAATATCATTTTATCTACAAATATATCAGAATATATCTCTAAGAAAGCCAAATTTTAAAATATGCCACACCAAAAGCACAATTATTTAATACCAAATATTAGTTAATGATAACAAATTTCTTACATTATTTCAAAGTAATCAGTAAACATTGTTTCTTCTAAAACATAGTGTAGTTTTTGGTTTCGTTTTGGTGTTTTTTTGTTTGGGAGAGGGTTGCTTTGTTCTCCCACTATTAACAACATAGTTTAAAACAAAGCATATATTAGTTGGAATTGATTCTATTATTTTCAATACTTTGTTACGATGACATTACTTCTGGCTCAAGTTTCACTGCTACGTCATTGGGAATATACCTAAAACTAACATTAAGCTCAGAAAAATAAAGCCAAATAATTTGGAATTAATATAGACTTTTTAATACAATAATGTTCAGGCTCTGAGTTCAATCCAAGACCCAGGACTGGCCAAAAAAAAAAAAAAGACTGCTAAAAAAAGAGACAAGGGAAATAAAAAGACCGGTAACAACATATAATCTCTTGATGAAGTAATTTCAATAGCCACCACTGCTACACACTGATGAAGTAATCTTAATAGCCACCATTGCCACACACAGCTTCAAAATAGACAACTAATCCCAAACTTTTCTTCTTTTGTTCCACCGTTTACCCTCAATCAACTTTGAAAAAATCAGAAAAAGCTTACCAACACTTTTGTGCTCCAAATAGCTACAGCAGGAGGAAAATTTGAAAAAAGTACCTGGATGTAGTTTAAATTGTTTTTTCCAAAGGCAACATGGTAAAGTGTATTGCAAAGCTTAAATTTTCCCATTATTAGAGATATAACAATAGAAGTGTTACCCCAAAGGAAGAAAAATGTCCCAAAGAGAAGCAAACTATATCTTTACAATGTCTTAGAAATCTCACTTTCTATTTAAATCATGTAAATAGAATACATAACTTCATTATTCTAGTAAATCAATGCTACAGAAAAACATGTGTATTTATCCCACTGCTTTCTGTCTGCTTGTAAGGCCTGGAGAGTCCTTGACCTCCTGGGTTCAAGTGATCCTCCTGCCATAACCTCCCAACTAGCAAGACTATAGATGTGTACCACCATGCCTGGCTTATTCCAGGACTGAGTACAGTGTAACATGCCCTTTTGAGAAATGAGGTTATTTAAATTCTCGCCAGACATTCTGACGAGAATAATACCATTTTTATACTCTTCATAGCAATCCCTGACACACTGCTGTGATGCCTTAAAAAGAAAAGAGATCTGAAAGTCTAAGATCATCCAACTTGTAGATGATTCTCCAAATTGCTTCATTGTGAGAGTAGACAATGTGTACTCCAAGCATATACAGCAGATCCCTATATTCCTTCAAGGAAAGGTATGAGCTTTAATGGCAAAAAGACCATGATGAACAATATCGTCTAAGAACATCTGAAAAACAACCCAGCTCTAGGTAAACTGTTACCCCATATCCAAGGAAATATGGGCTTTCTGTTCACCAAGGATGATCTCACTAGTATAAAGTGGCTGCCGCTAATTCCAGTGACACAGGTAAAGTCACTGTGCCAGCCTAGAACACTGGTGTGGGGCCAAGAAGACCACTTTCTCCTAGGCTCTAGGCATTACCTCTAATATCTCCATTAAACCACTGAAATCCTAAGTAATGTGCAGCTGATAAAAACTGGAGACAAAATGGTAGCCAGCTGAGTAAGCTAAGCATCTCTCTCCTCTCTTGGGCTGATCATCCAGCAGGTTATTGACAAAAGTAGTATCTAGAGCTGGGCATTGGTGTCTCACAACTGTAATCCAAGCTACCCAGGTGGCTGAGATCTGAGGATTATGGTTTAAAACCAGCCTAGGCAGGAAAGTCTGTGAGACTCTTATCTCCCCAAGTACTAGAAAACCAGAAGTGGCACTGTGAATCAAAGTGGTACAGCCCTAGCCTTGAAGTGAAGAACTCAGAGACAATGTCCAGGCCCAGTGTTCAAGCCCCATAACTGACCAAAAAAAAAAAAAAAAAAAAAAAGCATCGATAACCTCTAAAAGTATTTGACATCACAGAGTAAACTGTATTCTTGTTTCCTGGGGAGTATCTACAACATTGCCAGTATTTGTCTGCCTCAATGCCTCATTCCACCATTAATGGGAATAAAATGGGTTCTGGCTTTTTCTGTAGAGACTAAGTAAACTTTTCTCCTTGATCAAAAGGTCAGCAGGGCACAGTAGCTACTCCGAAGGCTGAGATCTGAGGATCTCGGTTCAAAGTCAGCCCGGGCACTAAAATCCATGAGACTCATCCCTAACTAACCACCAGAAAACCACTGTGGCTCAAAGGGTAGGGCGGTAGTCTTGAGCTGAAGAACTCAGAGATATCGTCCAGGCCCAGAGTACAAGCCCTATGACCAACAAGAAAAAAAAAATGTCCACTCCAAGCTGCTACTGCTGATGTTTGGGCTGTTACTGCAGCCCCAGCCTAGATGGAGGCCAAGTGGTTGCTGGAGTACTTGATTAGGATGAGATTCGTTCTTTCTAATCAACAAGCAAACAACTCCCTTTTACTTGTCAAACTAGGAAATAAAAGTTGACTTCTCAATGTTTTTTCTTAAAATCACATACTTTACTTTGAGGTAAAATACATTTGTACTTACCACTTATTATTAATTAGTAGTCACTTTAATCTTTGTTTTTTCATCTTTAAATAGACATAGTAATAATACAGCAAACTATATGAGATAAATCAATTATATGGAATAACTTACGTAAAACATCACAGAGGCCAATAGAATTGTTCAATAAATGTTAGTAGGTTTTACAGTTAGCATCTCAGAAATAAATGTGTAAAATCTACGTACCCCAAAGGGTACTAAGAACTGCTGAGGGCTGGGAGTTTGGGCTAGTGGTAGAGTGCTTGCCTAGCATGCATGAAGACCCAGGTTCTATTCCTCAGTACCACATACATAGAGAAAGCCAGAGTGGTGCTGTGGCTAAAGTGGCAGAGCTCTAGCCTTGAGAAAGCCCAAGGACAGTTCCCAGGCCCTAAGTTCAAGCCCCAGGACTGGTAAAAAAAAAAAATGTGAAAGGGTATCAATGTATGTGAATTAATGCACCTTCTATCTGGCAAATATCATGTAACCCTTTTACTAATTACAATAAAAAAATGAAATAAAAAAAAAACTAAGATCCTACTTATTTGCAAGATAACAATTTAACCTATTACAATTTCTTGGATACTAGAAGACAGAAGACTCTTGGGTCAAGGTCAAAATATTTTATTACACCAATAACAGTAGCTATAGGATCAACATTTTTTTTTTGGTAGGTTGTAAGACTTGAACTCGACCTGGGCACTGTTATGGAGAAAAAGGAACCCTACTGCACTGCTGGTGGGAATGTAAACAAGTTCAGCCACTCTGGAAAGCAGTTTGGAGGTTTCTTAAAGAACTGAAAATAGACCTTCCCTACAATCCCGCCATATCACTCCTGGGCATCTATCCTGAACATCCTAACCCAGGATATGATAAGGACACCTGCTCAGCTATGTTCATCTCTGCACTATTCATAATAGCCAAGCGATGGAAACAACCCAGATGGTCCACTGCAGATGAATAGATACAAAAAATGTGGTATATATACACAATAGAATTCTACATAGCCAACAGACAAAATACAATAATGGCATTCGTGGGGAAGTGCATGAATCTAAAGCAAATCATGTTGAGTGAGATAAGTCAAGACCAAAGGAACAAAAGGCGCATAGTAGCCTTAATATGTGGCTATTAGATCAAAACACTACAAGAGCAATGATTCAATATTTGCGTACACAATGCTATGGACATGGTATTGGAAATATAAGCATAACTACATAGATATAAAAATTTGTGACTCCATAGACATGTTTTATTACATAGATTAATATGTATCTAAGACATACAAAACCTCAGCCTAATTTTAATTATGTTCTAAAATCTAAGTGCCAGTGATTGTATATAGAGATTCCCTTCTTGAATACTTTTTTGTTAAACACGTCATTTGAAAAATGATGTAAAAACTCAATGTTAAATTCTTTAATAAAAATTTTTTTAAAAAAGAACTAAGATCCTACTTATTTGCAAGATAACAATTTAATCTGTTACAATTTCTTGGATACTGGTAGACAGAAGACTCTTGGGTCAAGGTCAAAATATTTTATTACAGCAATAACAGTAGCTATAGCATCAACATTTGTGTGTGGGGGGGGGGGTTGTGAGACTTGAACTGTCCCTGAGCCCTTCAGCTCAAGGCTACTGCCCTATCTCTGGGCCTGGGTATTGTCCTTGAGCTCTACCGCCATACTCTTTAGCCAAGTCCTACTTCCCCTTTTCTACAGGTTAATTAGAGATAGGAGTCTCAGGTCCTTTTGTGCCCAGCCTGGCTTTAAACCTTGACCTCAGATCTCAGCCTCCTAAGTAGCTAGGATTACAGGCATGAGCCACTATGCCCAGGTCTATTTTCCACAGAGTAACAGACTAGAATGTATGACATTACCCACTAAATAGACTACATTGCATGAGAGGTACCCTGAGCTCATGGAATGTAAATCTTTTATAGTGGGCAGTAAGCATGTTCTTTGCCTTGAAGAAAACATTTTTATATTTTCTAGGCAGTAAGAAATCTTTTAGTATGGAAAAAAGACGTAATTAAGGCTAGATGAAATATAACATCCTCAAAAGTAGTCTGGACTAAGAAGTGCCTCAAATCATAAAATGTTCACAAAGCACAAAGAATTACATAGAACAATATCCACTCCTCAAGACTGTAGTGATAACACCTGTACATCCCAGCACTCAGAAGGCTGAAGGTCGTCAAAATTGCAAGGCTAATCTGTGGTAGGAAGTTAGGAAAACCATGTCTAAAAAATAAATCATTAAAAAAAAAAAAACCCATTCCTCAGGAAGGACAGAAAAACAGAAGAAATGAAGGGAGGAAGGGAGGGAAGAAGGAGAGGAGAGGGAGAATGTCCAGACTACTTGAAACAATTACCCATGCATATCGTGTATAAATAGCATGATATGAGAAAAGACATAAGAAACTTATGTAATAAAATTGTAAATACCTGAATTCTAGCCATAATATATTATCAATGTTGGAACAAACTCATATAAACTTTTAACAAAATGTTTAATATAACACATTACTAACATCTACCTTCCTTCCCTTTCCAAGAGTATACATTAAAAGTCAGTGATGTTGCAAAAAAAAAAAAAATTCCTCATTTCTAACCATCTTGGTTGCTGATCATGAGTATGCCACTCCATTAACCACTCTCATGAATCCACTTGACATAGGTTTGGATTTTAAATCCATTCAAATTGTTTCATGTCATTTAATAAAGGCTAATATAAACAAGACTCCAAGCAGCAGATTAAATCAAACTTCAGAATTGTTTTTAATCATGTTCCTCAGAGTCTATATCCAAATAACAAAGAAATCTCATAAGCCACCATGTCTACCTCAGAAAGCTAGGTAACTTTCACCTTAACTTGCTATACTGACCTTCCCACTTGGTCTGAAGCATTAATCCAGGAACAAGATAGACTAGCAGTTGTACAGACTCAACCCTGGTCAACCAGGAAAAAAATAAATGTTTCACTCAAAAGTTTGGAACTGGGAATGGTGGCCTATGCCTATAATCTCAGCACCCAGGAAGCAGAGACAGAAGAATTATAAGTAAAAGGCCAGCCTGTATTATATAAGGAACACCCAGACTGAAGAACTGGAAGGGAAAAGGGAGGAAAGGGGAAAATGAAAGGGGAAGGAAGGAGGGGGTGAGCTTTCTGAATTGGATTTACTTTCATGCTTTCCAGGACCAAGGTGTCACTTATTACTTCAGCTAAAAAAATCAGAAAACAGCTGGGCTCTGGAGATACCCTTGATTAACTAGGTAACATACAATAGTCTGGCAGGGTGCCAATGGCTTATGCCTATAATCCTAGCTACTCAGGAAGCTGAGATCTGATGATCATGGTTCAAAGACAGCCCAAGCAGAAAAGTCCCCATGAGACTGATCTCCAATTAACCACTCAAAAACCAGAAGTAGCATGGTGGCTCAAAGTAGCAGAGCACTAGCCTTGAATAAAAGAGCTCAGGACAGTTCCCAGGCCCTGAGCTCAAGCCCTGCAACCAACCAACAACAACAACAAAAAGATTCCCTCATAGACACAGATAATTATCAGAGGATATACATAAATAACAAGTCAGTTACTACTCCAGAAAGCTTCCCCCAAGTTACCAAAATAGCCTCATTTGGGGAGAGCTCTTAATAGTCATCTAAATGCTACAATATCTACTATTTCCTGAATATTCAAAGATACAATGGTCCATGATAATGGTCCATGTTTTGAAAGAAAACAAGTCAACAACTGGCTTACATTAAAATAGTAAAGTATCCCAAGAACTGTATAATGCCGATGAGAGAAAGTTGTTTACAATTATTATGTCTTTTCAAGTAAGGCCCTCCCATCAATCTAAGAGGTACTGTCAACCTGTGTCAATACAAGGTTCCAAGTTCAGTTTAAATGACTGAGCCAAACAAATCCTGTTTTTGAAAGTACTGAATAAGAATAATCAGTCCAAACAGTATCATTTGGCCAAGCCAAAAGCCATGATCTGCTCCCACAAATTTTCTGAACAAATGCTAAGGAATAAGAGCAAGAAAGACAGAAAAAATATGCTAGCAAGTACTGTACAGGGACGGTATAGGAGCTGGACCAACTTCTGTTTCCAATAGACTTCTACATAGGGAATGACAAATCATGAGCAGAGCCAGCTAACATGAAATAGCAACTCAGTAGCAGTTACACTTAATGTGCTTGCAGACTTGCTTACAGCAGAGTATTTTTCTTTTTTATTCCCTGTTGTGCTGGCCCTAAGGTTTGAACTTGAACTCAGAGCCTGGGTGCTGGCCCTGAGCTTTGTTTTTTTCTTTTTTGTTCAGTCATGGGGCTTGAACTGAAGCCTTGGGTATTGTCCCTGAGCTTTTCTGCTCAAGGATTGTGCTCTACCACTTTGAGCCACAGGTCCACTTCCAACTTGGGGGTAGTTAACTGAACAGTCTCACCAACTCTCATGCCTGCCCAGCTGACTTTGAACTGCAATCCTCAGATCTCAGCCTCCTCAGTAGCTAAGATTACAGTCATGAGCCACCAACATCTGAATTGTCCCTAAGTTTTGGTATTGAAGGCCACAGCTCTACTTCTGGCTTTTTTTTTTTTTTTTGATAGTTAATTGGAAATGAGTCTCAAAACTGTAAAGGAGTTAAGATCTACTCTACTTACAAGATAACCAAATTTACACTGAAATTTCATAGGTGCTGGCAGAAGACATTGAGTTCTAGGTCAGGAACAATAGACTTAACGATTTATAGTAATTTCTTACGTTGATTTCCCATTACCTATAGAACAACATGAATAGTATACCTACACATGTACGGACTGTACTATAGTAAAGGACTCAAGAACCTATAAAACCTAAGTCTCACCCCTCCCCACCTCCCTCTCGGAGCTTGCTCAGGGCCTGTGCACTGTCCTAGAGTTTTCTCAAGGGTAGTGCTCTACCACTTGAGCCATAACCTCACTTCTGGCTTTTTCTCTATACTATAGTAAAGGACTCAAGAACCTATAAAGGGCCGGGAGTTTGGCCTAGTGGTTAAAGTGCTTGCCTAGCATGCATGAAGACCTGGGTTCAATTCCTCGGTACCACATACATAGAAAAAAGCCGGAAGTGGTGCTGAAGCTCAAGTGGTAGAGCTCTAGCCTTGAGAAAGTCCAAGAACAGTGCTCAGGCCCTGAGCTCAAGCCCAGGACTGGCAAAAAAAAAAAAAAAAAAAAGAACCTATAAAACCTAAGTCTCACCCCTCCCCGCCTCCCTCTTGGAGCTTGCTCAGGGCCTTGCAATGTCCTAGAGTTTTCTCAAGGGTAGTGCTCTACCACTTGAGCCATAACCGCACTTCTGGCTTTTTCTCTGTGTATGGTACTGAGAAATCAAAGCAGGGCTTTACAAATGCTAGCTAGGCAAACACACTATAACTAAGCTACATTCCCAGCCCTACTTGATTTTCTTATAATTACATAAATGCCTATTTTTATGTTAAACAATCATAACACACAATACAAGAGATAATAATAACTTTAAACTGTCAATGAATGCAAACTAATCTAAAATCTTGGTTGTTGCTTTTTCTTATAAGACCAGGACTCAAACTCAATACCTGATGCTTTGCTCATTTATTGGCACTCTAGCAACTGAGCCACACACTCAACACTAGAATCATAGTTTTGAAGAGGACCACAGGCAAAAAGGTAATATGTCCAAAGCATGTAACAGTTTTCTTTTTCTTTTTTTTCCCCCCTTGGTCATGGGTCTTAAACTCAGGGTCTAGGTGCTATCCCTGAGTTCTTTTGCTCAAGGCTAGTGCTCTACCATTTTGAACCACAGGGCCACTTCCAATTTTCTGGTAGTTAAGTGGAGATAAGAGTCTCTCAGAGTTTACTGCCCAGGCTGACTCTGAACTCTATCTTCAGATCTCAGCCTCCTGAGTAGCTAGGATTACAGGTGTGAGCCACCAGAACCAACCTTAGCATGTGGTTTTTTTAATTTTTTATCGTAATAAAACTATTAGCATTTGGTACATAATGTTTATATCAAATGCCCTCAATTTCTCTCCTTTTACAAGCAATTGTGGAAGCACATCATTAACCTTGGTCATTCCAATGCTATTCTTTCTTTTCTCAAGCCCCAGTTCTGGAGCTCGGGGCCTGGGTGCAATCCCTGAGCTTTTGTGCTTAAGGCTAGCACTATAGCACTTGAGCCACAGCTCTAGTAGCAGCATTTTGTGGTTTATGGGAGATAAGAGTCTCACTGGCTTCCCTGCCTGGGCTGGCTTCAAAATATAATCCTGAATAAATAGAATTATAGCTGTGAGACACCAAGGTCCAGCTCCAGTGCTATTCTAATAAGAAAAAAAGTTGTAATGTAGTGTCAACATGCTTGCCTAAAAGACCTCTGTTCAATAATCAGCACCACAAAAACAGACAAAAAGGGAGGCACTAGGAATGTGGCTTAGTGGTAGAGTGCTTGACTACCATGCACAAAGCCCTGGGTTCAATTCCTCGGCACTACATACACAGAAAAAGCCAGAAGTGGCTCAAGTGGTAGAGTGCTAGCCTTGAGATAGCTCAAGTGCCCTGAGTTCTAGCCTCAGTACTGGCAAAAAGAAAAAAGCCAGGCAGAGTAGCTCAGGCCTGTAATCCTAGCTACTCAGGAGGTTGAGATTTGAGGTTCAAGGTTCAAAGCCAGCCTGGGCACAAAAGAATCTGAGACTCTTATTTTATTTATTTATTTATTTATTTTGCCAGTCCTGGGCTTGAGCTCAGGGCCTGAGCACTGTTCTTGGACTTTCTCAAGGCTAGAGGTCTAACCACTTGAGCCTCAGCACCACTTCCGGCTTTTTTCTATGTATGTGGTACCGAGGAATCGAACCAGGGTCTTCGTGCATGCTAGGCAAGCACTTTAACCACTAGGCCAAAGTCTGGGCCCCAGAATCTGAGACTCTTATCTCCAGTTAACCTCTAGAAAATGGAAGGTAGGGCTTGGCTCAAGGGGAGGGGGAGGGAGAAGAGAAGGGAGGAGAGAGAGAAAGAGGGGGGGGAAGGGGAGGGAGGGAAGAAGGAAGGGAGGGAGGGAAGGAGGGGCAGGGAGGGAGGGAGGGAGGGGGAGGGAGGGAGAGAGAGAGAGAGAGAGAGAGAGAGAGAGAGAGAGAGAGAGAGAGAGAGAGAGAGAGAGAGAGGGAGGGAGGGAGAGAGAATATGAATGTCTGGGGCTTGAACACAAGGCCTGGGCAGTCCTGTGCTGTATCATGTGAGCCGCAGCTCCACTTCTCCCTTTTTGCTGGAAAACTGGAGATAAGAGTCTCAGACTTTCCTGTCTCTGTTGGGCTGTGAACCACAATCCTCAGATTTTAGCCTCCTGAGTAGGAAGGATTGCAGGCATGAGCCATCAGCTCCCAACTATAACATTTAACAGGATAAAACTACACAAAGAAACACAGATATCATTATTCAGTACATTCCATATAAAAGACAACTGAAAGGCCAGAGTTTAACCAGACCCAGGATAGATTCCTCAGTACCACATACATAGAAAAAGTGATGCTGTGGCTCAAGTGTTGAGCTCTAGCCTTGAAGAAGCCTAAGGACAGTGCTTAGGCCCTGAGTTCAAGCCCCAGGTCTGGCTAATAATAATAATAATAATAATAATAATTTTAAAAAAATGAAAGACAGGGCCGGGAGTTTGGCCTAGTGGTTAAAGTGCTTGCCTAGCATGCACGAAGACCCGGGTTCGATTCCTCGGTACCACATATATAGAAAAAAGCCAGAAGTGGTGCTGAGGCTCAAGTGGTAGAGCTCTAGCCTTGAGAAAGTCCAAGGACAGTGCTCAGGCCCTGAGCTCAAGCCCAGGACTGGCAAAAAAAAAAATGAAAGACAACTGAAAATGAAAAAAGAAAAACAAAGAGATGAAACACTTACGCAGACAAACTATAAGGTATTCCTAAGTATATAAACCCAAATCTGTTGTGATCAAGTTGTTTTGTTGGCACTAGAGTTTTAACTTACCACCTTTACATTTGCTATGCAGGTGTTCTACCACTTATGACAAACTGGCAGCCCTCAAGAAACCTCTTTTCTGCAGGGAACCAGTGGCTCATGCTTCTAGCTACTCAGGAGGCTGAGATCTGAAGATCATTGTATGAAGCTTGGGCAGGAAAGTCCCTGAGACTCCAATCCAATATATATACTACTCAGAAAAAGCAGGAAGTGGAGCAGTGGCTCAAGTGGTGGAGCAATAGCCTTAAGCACAAAGAGACTTAGGGACAGCACCCATGCCCAGAGTTCAAGCCCCAGAATCAACAAAAAAGAAAAAAAAAGAAAGAAAGCTCCTTTCTAAGTTTGGAGGCTACAATATAATAAAAATGTAGATACATGCATATTCCCAGTATATCAGATACCACAGACTAGCCAAAATAACAAACTCTTGGGAATGGTCATATCTAATTGTAAAAACAAGGGAACTTGTTGAACAATGAGGAAGAGTAGAAAAGCTCAACAAAATCTCAGTAAGGAAAAATACAGACAATACTTGTGATAAATGATGGCAGTGTTAAAGAGAAGAAAGTCTACTAAAAAATAAATACTGCACTAAAATCTTTTCTTCACCAAACATCAAAAGAAAAAGAAAATATTCATAGAGTTTAACTTCTAACCCCAAGTCACACAGCTTCAGAGGGTCTCCCTAACATACTTACATGCCAGGGCCACTACATTTGGGCTCAGTAAAGGAAGAACCTTTACTTAAATTAGTCCTGTCAAAAAGACAGCAACTAAACACATAAAGTCTGGTGAATTCACTGCAGGAATACATTGGCATATAGTCTTTTATCAGCTTTTTCATCCTCTTAGGCCCACAAAACTGCAATAAGGCACTCAAAGTCTCCAATGTTTATTGTTCTTTGAAAAGGACCACGATGCCTGACGACCCTCACAACCTCTGTTCTGCTTTTCTTTTACTCTTTGATTCATACAATACACCACACCCTTAGCACAACACACCCCACGCCCACACCTCCTACATCACAGTGTCCGCATGGAACAACCCAAAACACCCCATTCTAAATGGCCCCGGACTTAAAAAAAGATTCTACACACATTTCCCCATACAATGAAACAGTTCACACATAGTAACGCCCCCCTCACCCCCCAAAAAAAATCACAGCACCTGAAATCTCATTCAACCCGCACTTGATAATTCTACA
This sequence comes from Megascapheus bottae, assembly GCF_031878675.1. Taxonomy (NCBI): domain Eukaryota; kingdom Metazoa; phylum Chordata; class Mammalia; order Rodentia; family Geomyidae; genus Megascapheus; species Megascapheus bottae. The sequence continues at coordinate 51,459,129 of NC_143514.1, read as the reverse complement.
CACACCCAACAACGGCATGAGAATGATATGGTCTCCCACCGTTCACAACACACACACACACGCACAATAGAAAAGCCTAAGCTTTCGGGCACTCGGAACCCACGAGGCTGGAGGCGGGAGGGGAACGGGGACAGATCCTTCACCTGAAAATCCGCCAGAATCATCTCCCGGTCCATGTTGGACGCCATGGCGGCTACCGAGTTCCGCGGCTCCGGGGGCGAAGAGCGCACCTGGAAGGGAGACGGCGCCTCCTGCGGCGGCCGTGGCCACCGCCGTCGCTGCCGCCGCCGCCGCCGCCGCTGCTGCTGCCGCTGCTACTGCTGCTACCGCCGCCGCCGCCACCACCACCGGGCGCCGAGAGGCTGGCGGGAGAGCCGGCGTGCGGGCCGGCGGACGGGCGGGCCGGGCAGCGCGGGAGCCGCTAGGTGCTCATGCACTCGGTAACCTTCAGGCGCCCCGACCGCCTGCCCGCGCCCTGTGGACCCCGAGCCGCAGCCGCCTCAACCGGGAGGAGGGTCTGGCTGCCGGTCCGGTCTTCCTCGTCGCCGGCCAGGATGAGGGGCAGGCTGCGACAGAGCGCGTACCCGGCTTCCCTGCGGCGGCAGCGAGACCGGCTGGGGGGGTCGGGGGGGCGGGGAAACGGAGCGAACCCGCGGGCGGGCCGGCGGGCGGGCGGGCGAACACCACAGCCGCCTCCGCCTCCTCCGCTTCCTCCCTGGCCGCCGCCTCCGCCACTGGTTGGCCAGCATCAGAGCTGTCGCACATTTTGCCTGTCATCCAGGTCGCAAAACGTTGCTTTGCGGCTGCCACGTGACCACCCTCCTGTCAAGGGCCGGGCGCGCGCGACTGCTGGGCGGGGACGCTGGCACCCGCGGCGGGGACGCTGACCTGCGACTGCGGGGAGCGTCCAGTCCCGCCACAGGTTATTCCGGTTCGGGTGGAAAGCGGGGGCCTCGGGGTACCGCCTCTCTCTGGCTGCGCCGGGAGTCTGCAGCTGCGCCTCTCGGCGGTTACCGACACAGCAAACCGCACCTGGCCTGTGACGCCTACCACGCATTCTCGCACCCCGTCTAGCACCGCAGTCCCCCATGTACATTTCCTTGACACAGTGCGGTCACACCCCAGCCCGAGCCCCCTTCTACTACATCCTCAGACTTCAGGTACACAGCGGCACCCAGACTCCCTAGTACAGAGAGGGAGACAGCTGAGAAAGGTGAGAAACCCCAGCTCAGGTGGATGAGCGCTTTTTTTTTTTTTTTTTTAGTTAAGAGAAAATTGGGTTTCTACTGCTGTCGTCCCAACATCTCCAATTTTTAAATAGCGGAAGCTCCTTATAAATGAGAGAGAAATTTGAATCTAGTTTTTGTTGCTGTTTTGTTTTTCATTATGTTTTTTGTTTTGTGCCTGTCCTCGGTTTTGTCCCTGAGTTCTTTTTGCTGTCATTTGAGCCACAGCTCCACCTTAGCTTCTTCAGTGATTAATTGCAATAAGAGTCCTACAGGCTTTCCTGCCTGGGCTGGCCTTGAACTGTGTCGCTCAGATCTCAGGCTCCTGAGTAGCTAGGATTATAAACTTGAGCCACCACTGCCGGGCTTGAGTCTAGTATGTTTTTTTTTTTAATATACTGTGGTTTATTAGAATTCTTTTACAAGTAAAGAAAGCATGTTAGACTATCATCAAGTTATGGTCAGAAATTGGCAGCCCCTCTACCTAAAACAAAAAAAAAAAAAACCTGTACAATGTGACAGTTAACTCCCATTCAAGAAGAGTGACAATGGAATATATTCAAACATGATGTGGTAAAATACCAACTTCTGGATTTTAAAAGGTCAATGCACTTCTTTGGAAAAATACATGAAACCCAAAACAGGTGGCGTGATACTATAATAGAAACGAATGAAGTCATTTATAATCAAGGCCTAAGCTTTATAAACCAGGACTTTATCCGTGACCCCCCCCCCACAAAAAAAAATCAGAATGTCCCAGGAGTTTGGCCTAGTGGTAGAGTTTTTGCCTGGTATGCACTAAGACCCGGTTCAATTCCTCAGTAACACATACATAGAAAGCTGGAAGTAGTTCTGTGGTTCAAGTGGTAGAGCTATAGCTTTGAGAAAGCCCAAGGACAGTGCTCAGGCCCTGAGTTCAAGCCCCAGGACTGGCAAAAAAAAATCAGAAAATCAACTAAATGTTCAGTTCTTAAGAACATGAGTAAATAAATTAAATAAATATTAAAAAGCATGCTTTGCAGTTTGAAGATCTCTATTTGTTTGCCTGGTAGCCTATCTGATAGAGCACTTGCCTAGCATCACCAAGGTCCTTGGTTGATGATCTCTAGCACCACAAAAAAAAAAAAAAAACCACCTTTTTTCTTTTTTTGTTTTCCTGTGGTGCTATGGGTTGAACTCAAGGCCTTGTGCATTCTGGGTAAGCACTCTGCTACTGAGTTTTTATTAACTTTTTGTTTTATGGCCTGGGAGTATGGCTTAGTGGTTGAGTGCTTGCCTAGCATGCTTGAAACCCTGGGTTCAATTTCTCGATACTCCTGGGTACCACTGGATACCACATAAACAGGAAAGGCCATAAGTAGCACTGTGGCTCAAGTGGTAGAGTGCTATCCTTGAGCACAGAGGCTCAGGGATAGAGCCCAGGCCTTGAGTTCAAACCCCAAGACAGGCAAAAAAAAATTGTTTTGGCTTTGCTGTGTGTCTGTGTGTATGTGTCTGTGTGTACCAGTCCTGGGGCTTGAACTCAGGGCCTGGGCACTGTTCTTGAGCTCTTATGTTCAAAGCCAATACTTCACCACTGGCTTTTTTTTTTTTTTGCCAATTATGGGGCTTGAGCCCAGGGCTTAGGCACTCTCCTTGGACACTTTTTGCTCAAGGCTAGCACTCTGCCCCTTGGGCCATAGCACCACAGCTTTTTCCATGTACGTAGTACCTAGGAATTTACCCAGAGCTTTGTGCATGCCAGACAAGCACTCTACCACTAGACTATGTTCCCAGCCCCACCTCTGGATTTTTTTTGATAGTTCTTAAAGATGTCAAATGGACTTTTCCTCCTGAACTACCTCCATCTGCACAGCTCAGCCTTTTAAGTAAGTAGGATTACCTACTATTGCCATGAGCCACTGGCATACCGCTGCTATGTATTTTTTTGTTGTTTTGTTCTTGTGAAACTTGTGATTGAACACAATTACAAGGGCCTCTTTTCTAACAAGCATTCTACCACTTGAACTATGCTGCCAGTTCTTTTTGTTTGTTTTTCTAGGTAGGATCTATAGCTAACTTTGCCCCAGCTAGTCTGAAACTGACAATCCCCCCCATCTCAACCTCCCAAGTAGCTGAGACCATAGACATACTTAAATGAAAATGCTCTGGCCCAAACTCTTATAGAATGATCTGTGTTTGGTACAGAATTAGCTAAATAAGGACAAGAGCCTTCTATAATCAGATTAATCAGTGTCTCATTTAATTTCCATCCCTATGGAAAAAAGTTCCACAATTTGGCATAAACATGATCGAGGTAAAACAAAGTGCCTACAATATAAGTGAGACAATTCAGTTTCCTCATTTGTATGATTCACTCTCAGAACAAAGCAGGTGAATAACTGCTTCTAGTGATGTGACTGGGATTAATGCAGCCCTGAAAAGTTGGAGATTTTTCTCTTTAAGATGTATGGGTTTCTTAAAACTCATTCAAATATTGTGCTGTTCCCTTTATCCTACCTTTCTCTCCATCTGGTAATTAAAACAAGGCCATTATTCAGACACACGGCTGGCTTTTTGGATGAGTCATTAAGTCTTTCTGACTTCATCTAATAGGACTATATCAAGACCAAATAAAAAATAATTATAAAAATGGAAAACATTTTTAAATCTAGCATAGATTTCACAGTTGGCATACATGGCTTTGAGACTTAATTCTGCCCCTTCACAAAATTTCTATGAATCTGTTTATTTACCAATGAACATAGGAAAACATAGGATTATTTTGATTGTTGAGTAATACAATGCTGTAAAGATATAAGTGGGAGCATAGCCTAGTAGTAGAGTGCTCACCTAGCATGCATGAAGACCCGGTTCAATTCCATGGTACCACATACTCAGAAAAAGCCAAAAGTGGAGGTGTGGCTCAAGTGGCAGAACACTATCCTTGAGCAAAAAGTGTCCAAGGACAGTGCCCAGGCCCTGAGTTCAAGCCCCAGGTATGGCAAAAAAAAGATATAAGCCTTAAAACTCTCCTAACATATTAGTTGTTGAAGTCTGTATGCCAGTCTCTACATGCTTTAATGAAAATGCCATCCTTTTCCATTGAACTTAAGCCAAATATGATTTCTGTCATTTCTAATCATAGATTTTAATGTTTTACAACATAATGGTTTGGTAAATCCTGTAATTGTTTACATATGCTTTGTTTCTTCTCAGAGGTTGGACGTTCATTGATGTTATAAACTATTTCATTCTATGTGGGTTTTTTGCTTTTTGTTGTTGTTGTTTTTTGTTTGTTGGTGGTGGTGGTAGTTATGGGGCTTGAACTCTAGGCCTGGGCACTGTCCCTGAGCTCTTTAGTTCAAGACTACTTCCCTACCCCTTGAGCCACAGCACTACTTCCAGTTTTCTAATGGTTAATTAGAGATAAGAGACTCTCATTCTTTCGTACCTAGGCTGGCTTTGAACCTTGATCCTCAGATCTCAGTCTCTTGAGTAACAAGGATTACAGGCATGAACCACCACACCCTGCTCTATGTGTTTTTATATTCACCATAGTTCATATATAACAACATCGTAGGTACATAATAGTCAATAATATATCCATATTGTATGTATTCATTTTTATTATATCTATACACATATTACACACAACTTCTCAATGATGTTTAGCTTAATAACAACCACTTTACAAAATTAAAGGCTGTGCTGAAAGGTTAAATTTGCACAAAGTCATACTATAAAGTTACAGATGTAGGATTCAAGGCCAGGTCAAAGCCAATATTCTTTCCAAGAATCTTGGTGACTTCCCTAGTAGGGATTTGGAACTTTTCTCTTACAAGAGCCATTTGGGATTTATTTCTGAGCATGCATGTGTCTGTCTGCCTGTCTGTCTGTCTGTGTCTATGTGTATCTAGGTGTGTATGTGTGTGTGTGTGTGTGTGTCTGTGTGTGTATGTATTCTAGAATGAGGGCTTGAACTTGAGACCTGGGTGCTGTTCCTTAGCTTTTTTGCTCAAGGCTGGCATTCTACCACTTGAGCCACAGTTCCACTTCTGCCTTTTTGGTGGTTAATTAGAGCTAATACTCTCACAGACTTTTCTTCCCAAGCTGGCTTTGAACCATGATCCTCAGGTCTCAAGCTCCTAATTAGCTAAGATTATAAGCATAAGCCACCAGAGCCTGCGAAGGGCCATTTGGATATCTGTAACATCATTGAGGGACCATACAAAGTTATCAACATGAACACCCCAATAAATAGCATAGAAATCTATTTTGTCTTGTGCCAAATGATTTTGAAGGGCTATGCAGCCCTGAATGTTCTCCAACCCACTACAATATCACTCAACCTCCCTGCTACTAAGTTTCTACAGTTCCAGAAGAGATTGGGGGGGGGGTCAGTTGACTGTGGGGCTTGAACTTGGAGCCTGGGCATTGACCCTGAGCTCTTCAGCTCAAGGCTAGCGCTCTACCACTTGAGCCACTCTACCATTTGAGCCATAGTGCCACTTCTTTTTTTCTGGTGATTAATTAGAGATAGGAGTCTCACAGACTTTAGTGCCCTGGCTGCCTTTGAACTACAATCATCAGATCTCAGCCTCCTGAGTAGCTAGGATTACAGGTGAGAGCCACCAGAAGAGATTATTTCTTTCCTATGATTCAATTACTCATGGTTATATTCTATACTGCAGAAAAATAGAAATAAAAATCCTTATAAGAGGGATAAAATTAATTTTTTGTAAGTTGTGGGGCTTGAAGTCAGGACCTGGGTACTGCCTCTTAGCTCTGTTTTTGTTTGTTTTTGGTGGGTCGAGGGACTTGAACTCTAAGTCTGGGAGTTGTCCTGATCTCTTCAGCTCAAAGCTACTGCCCTACCCCTAGAGGCACAGGGTCACTTCCAGTTTTCTGGTGATTAATTGGAGATAAGAGTTTCACTAACTTTAGTGCTCAGTCTGGCTTTGAACCTTGATCCTCAGATCTCAGCCTCCTGAGTAGCTAGGATTACAGGCATGAGCCCCCATGCCCAGCTCCTCTGAACTCTTTCACACAAGTGCTTTACCACTTTCAGCTATAGCTCCACTTCTGGTTGGTTGGTTTGGTTGTTTGAGTGGTTACTTGGAGATAAGAGTCTCTTGGGGACTTACCTGCCCAGTCTGGCTTTGAACTCCATCCTCAGATCTACTCCAAATATCTAGGATTACAGGTGTGAGCCACCAATTATCCTTTTTTTTTCAGAGCTGAGGATTGAACTCAGGGCCTTGTACTTGACAGGCAAATGCTCTTCCTCTGAGCTAAATCCCCAACAATAAAAGCAATTTTCAAGATAATTTGTGACAGTAAATTTTCTCAAACTAAGAGATGTGATGAAAATGACCCATTTTTCTAGAAATGAGGAGAAGCATGAACAATTAAGAAAATGTTTTAATCGGTCCATTCTTGGAATTAAGTCCATGGAACTAATTCATAGTGTTTAGCCTAAGTCAACTACAAATTTCTTAAGTCCTTCCTGTTCTTGGATCTTGCAATTACTTGCTTGAAAGGGAATTTTTATTTTTATCTTTCTTTCAAATTTTAATACTCGATTTATTTGTAATTACTGTATTTACTGAAAAAAAAATTTTGCCAGTCATATGGTATGAACTCAGGGCTTGAGCACTGTCCGTGGGCTTTCTCAAGGCTAGAGCTCTGCCACTTAAGCCACAGCACCACTTCCAGCTTTTTCTATATATGTAGTACTGAGGAAGTGAATCTGGGTCTTTTTGTGCATACTAGGCAAGCACTCTACCACTAGGCCAAACTCCCAGTCCCTTTACTGAACTTTTTTTTGTGTTAGTTATAGAGCTGGAACTCTGGGCCTGGGCACTGTGCCTGAGCTTTTCAGCTCAAGGCTATTGCCCTATCCCTGGAGCCACAGTGGCTAATTGGAGGTAAGAGTCTCATGGACTTTAGTACCCCAGCTGGCTTTGACTCTCAGATCTCAGCCTCCTGAGTAACTAGGATTATAGGCATGAGCTACCATGCCAGGCCCTGAACTTCTATTTGAAATCATTTTGGACTTGTAAAACAGTTCCAAATATAAGGTAGAATATTGCTATATATTTTTTATTCATCCTCCTGTCATAGCACCATCTTATATCTAACTATACATCTAGCAAAATGGAAGGAATTAATATTACTATAACACTATTAGTTTAATCTAGAAAATTTACTTGACTTTTACACATAAGTTTTTGTTTTGTCTTGCTTTTGTTTTTTTGGTCAGTCATGGGGCTTCAACTCTGGGCCTGGGCGCTGTCCCAGAGCTCTTAAGCTCAAGGCTACTACCCTACCCCTTGAGCCACAGCCCCACTTCCCAATTTTACTGGAGATATGAGTCTCTGGGTCTTTAGTGTGCAGGCTGGCTTTGAACTGCAATCCTCAGATCTCAGTCTCCTGAGTAGCTAGGATTACATGCGTGCCATGGTGCCTGGCTTTAAGTTTGTTTGTTTTTTAATCTGTCCAAAAGTCCAATGCCACAGGTCTAGAATTCCACATTATAAATGTCTCTATAATCTATAATCTCTTCTAACTTCCATCTTGACATTTTTTGTGTGTGGGGGTCTTGGGGAAGGAAGGGAGGGAGGGAGATGGAGAGGGAAGGGAGACAGACAGACAGACAGACAGGCAGAGAAGACCTGGAGTATAGCCTAATGGTAGAATGCTTGCCTGGCATGCATGAAGCCCTGGGTTCAAGACTGTGGTACCACATATACAGAAAAAGCCAGAAGTAGTGCTGTGGCTCAAGTGGCAGAGCACTAACCTTGAGTAAAATATGTCCAAGGACAGTACCTAGTCCCTGAGTTCAAGCCCCAGGACTGGCAAGAAAAAGAGAGGGGTAGGAAAGGGAGGGAGGGAGAAAAAGGACAGGGAAGGAAGGAAGGAGAGAAAAGAGAAATATGCTGAATTTATGGGTTTTCAGGACAAATACTATCAAGGTGTTAAAAGTGGGTCAAAAGTAGGCTGCCTGCTGGGCATACCTGGCTCATACCAGTAATCTTTGCTAAGGAAGCTGAGTTAGAAAACAGTCTGGGCAGAAAAATCCATGAAACTCTTATATCCAATTAACAACCAATAAAACGTATAAAAACAAAGACAACTGGAAGTAAAAAAGTTGTGGCTCAAATGGTAGAACACTTGAGAAGAAAAAAAAAAGCTCAGGACAGTGTGGACAGTGTTCAGGCCCTGAGTTCAAGCCACAGGACCAACACACAAATAAAACAGTGGATCCTTTACATCCCACTATATCACATCAGGGCCATAGGTTATTAACATGACTTATTACTGAAGATACTAACTTTGATTAAGGCAGTTAACATTTTCTTAAATCAATATTCTGGCTTATAATGTAATTAAGAGATTACTGCTATTACAGAGTTAGAACCCTAAAGTACTTAAACATGATTTAATGTTTAAGAGGCTGATGGTTTGTCTTGGGCCCTGAATAGGAAGTGCTTAATATTTGGGCTTCCAAGCTCCGAGATGTCCACTACCTGCTGACTTTAAATCACAATCTCTATCAACTTTACCTTCATCACTAAATAGGGGTATTTATCTCTCTTAATTACAAAGATTAAGTAATGTGAGCCAAGCACTGGTGACTCATGCCTGTAATCCTAGCTACTCAGGAGGCTGAGATCTGAGGGCTGAAGTTCAAAGCCAGCCTAGGCACAAAAGTTCATGAGACTCATCTCCAATTAACCACTAGAAAACAAGAAGTGGCACGGCAGCTCAAGTGGCAGAGCAGTAGCTTTGAGCTAACAAGCTGGGCACAGAGCCCAGGTCCAGAGTTCAAGCCCCAGAACTGTCAAAAAAAAAAAATTAATGTGCCAGGCACCAGTGGCTCAAGCCTGTAATCCTAGCTACAAGGCTGAGATCTGAGGATCAAGGTTCAAAGCCAGCACGGGCACAAAAAGACTTGAGACTCTTATCTCCAGTTAACCTCTAGAAAATGAGAAGTGGGGCTTGGCTCAAAGGTAGGGTGGTAGCCTTGAGCTGAAGAGCTCAGGGACAGTGCCCAGGTTGAATTCAAGCCCCATGACCCACAAAAAAAATTAATGTGTGACTCATATTTTATAACCATGGAATATTACTATACATTTAAGCTTTTGAGTTGCTTACTAGGCACTTTTACTTTACAAAAGAACTTTCATAAATGATATGAAAATACATATGAAAAGCCTGCTTAGTCTATAAAATCTAATGTCAATACCACAAGTGAAAGTGAAAAGAGCCCCTCAAGGAGCTAGTCCCTTTCTATTTTTGTTTACTTATAAATTAAATAGCGAAGACTTCCATGAGGGGAAGGCTGATATTGTCAAAAAAGAAATGGACTCATTGCCGGGCAAGGTAATCCTAGTTACTGAAGAGGCTGAGATCTGAGGACTGCAGTTCAAAGCCAGCCCGGGCACTAAAGACCCAGAGACTCATCTCCAATTAACCTCTGGAAAAGGGGAAGTGGGGCGGTGGCTCAAGGGATAGGGCAGTAACCTTGAGCTGAAGAGCTCAGGGACAGAGCCCGGGCAAAAAGAAAAAAAGAAAGAAAGAAAGGAAAGGAAAGGAAAGAGGAAAGAAAGAAAGAAAAGAAATGGACTCATTAACTGACTTATTGTAACGCTTCTGTACATCACCTTTATATAAAAATAAAACAATAGCAAAAGGGCCAGGAGTTTGGCCTAGTAGTTAAAGTGCTTGCCTAGCATGCATGAAAACCCAGGTTCGATTCCTCGGTACCACATACATAGAAAAAAGCCAGAAGTGGTGCTGAGGCTCAGGTGGTAGAGCTCTAGCCTTGAGAAAGTCCAAGGACAGTGCTCAGGCCCTGAGCTCAAGCCCAGGACTGGCAAAAAAAAAAAAAAATAGCAAAAGGAAGTTTTTTTAAAAAGACTTCCAGGTTAAAAACTAAACCTCTAATAACCTCATTTACATTTCCAAAAGTTAATCTACAAATAGCACACTTGAGTTAATAAGGCATAAGCAGACATAATAAAACTGAACCACATTCTTCAATCTTTCAAGATAATTATGAATTACTAAATAAAAATGTTCCCATGATTTTTTTTTGGTCAGTCCTAAGGCTTGAGCTCAGGACCTGAACACTGTCTTTGGGCTTCCCTCAAGGCTAGAGCTGTACCACTTGAGCCACAGCTCGACCTCCAGCTTTTTCTATGTATATGTTGTACCAAGGAATCAACCCGGATCTTCATGCATGCTAGGCAAGCTCTCTACCACTAGGCCAAACTCCCAGGCCCCCGTGACTCTTATAATATCCAACAGCAAAGGTTGTATTTCAATAATCATTACTATGTTAAGAGAGACGCCATAGCCAGGCACCAGTGGCTCATGCCTGTAATCCTAGCTACTCATGAAGCTGAGATCTGAGACTCATTTCCAATTAACCACTAGAAAACCAGAAGTGGCACCGTGGCTCAAGTGATACAGTGCTAGCCTTGAGCAAAAGAAGCTCAGGGACAGTGCCCAAGCCTAGAGTTAAAGCCCCAGGACCAACCAGAGAGAGGAGGTGGGGGTGGGGGAAAAAGACTAGCTTCAATGTAATAGAATATTTAACTCTGAATCTTTTTTTTTCCTTTCATTTTTTCTTTCTTTCTTTCTCTCTTTTCCTTCCCTTCCTTCCCCTGACTCTCTTTCTTTCTCAGTCCTGGGGCTTGAACTCAGGGCCGGGGCACTGTCCCTGAGCTTCTTCTGCTCAAGGGTAGCACTCTACCACTTGAGCCAAGATGTCATTTCTGTTTTTTTTTCTGTTTATGTAGTACTGGAGGAATCGAACCAAGGGCTTCATGCAAGCTTGGCAAGCACTCTACCACAAAGCCACATTCCCAGCCCTTGAATCTTTCTTGTATATCATAGGGAATAAGTGTATTGAGGAAGATAATTTTGAATGCACTTCAGTGAATAATAGATTTTCACCTGGAGTGGTAATGCACATTTTTATTTTCAGGACTCAAGGGGTTTAACCAGGAGATGAGGCACTTTCAAAGAAAAGGGAAAGGAAAAAAAGGTGGGAGGGAGGAATAAAAGGGGATAAGAAAGGAAAAGAAATAGATTTCCACTGGTGGTACTTTATGCTTTTGGTGGGGTTTGAACTCAGGACTTTATGCATGCCCTCTGTCTCTGTAGCCATGCTTTTAGCCCATCACTTATGGGCCTTAAAGTAGATTGCAACCTCTCTACTGCCAGTTCTGGTTTACACAAAGAGTAAGCTTTAGGGTGCCAGCAAATACAGAATTATAAAAAGAAAAAAAATATTCTGAAGAATCTGATATTTTAGTCAAAGCAGCCAAAGCAGTGATCATGGGAAAGCCAGTACATTGTTTCACTCTGATTTGGGGTTTTGTATTATATGGATCACTTCAGTGCTTAGGACCTCTAAAAATCCTAATCCAGAAGACATGGTAGAGCCATGGAATCCCATAAACTGAGGCAGGAGAAGCACAAGTTCAAGCCCAGCCAAGCATATATAGTGAGTTCCAGGGCCTATTTCCAAAAATAAAAATTCAATCCAATGCATATTTCAAATTACCATATAAATTGTTTACTCAGTTATTCAGCAAAATTATTATTTTTTTTTGCCAGTCCTGGGCTTGAGCTCAGGGCCTGAGCACTGTCCTTGGATTTTCTCAAGGTTAGAGCTCTACCACTTGAGCCTCAGCACCACTTCCAGCTTTTTTCTATGTATGTGGTACCGAGGAATCGAACCTGGGTCCTCATGCATGCTAGGCAAGCACTTTAACCACTAGGCCAAACTCCCGGCCCTCAGCAAAATTATTTTATTTCATGAAAATTATAACATCTATGGCTATTCTTTTGTTGTTTCTGGTGGTGGGTAATGGTATTTGTGGCAGTCCTGAGGCTTAAACTCAGGGCTATGATGCTGTCCCTGAATGTTTTGTTGTTTTCTCAAGGCTGTGCTCTACCACTTGAGGCACAGCTCCACCTCCAGGTTTTTTGGGTGGTTAATTGGGAATTTCCTGCCTAGAATGACTTGGGAACTATACTCCCTAGCTCTCATCCTCTAGATTAAGTAGGATTACAGGCATGAGCTACCTGGGCCAGAAAATATATGGCTACATAAGTACAACTTGATATTTCCTCATTACAATATTTTTCTATAAGCAAGAAAACATAATAAATACTAGACTGCAATTTTTATACACTGGATTCATGTTAGCTATTGCTTATCAGCTAACAGTGTTACTGTACCATCACAACTCAAAGTTGTAGCGCTTACATAGTTGCCAGGATAATCACAAGCAAATTATTATTACTGGTATTGACGACTCCTAAATGCTCTGCTTGAAATGTTTAAATATGTGTAAGGAAAAAGAGGAGCTAACTTTTGTGTTGTAGTTCCCTTCTCCCCCAATTTACAATTCAGCTTTATTTACTCACACTGAGAGCTCACAGTTTTTTTCTCTCAAAAATTCAGTTGAAGAAAACATTCTTGCTAGTTTTATCTCTAATTGTCTGTTGCTAGATGATGATCCAGATGTTTCTTCCATGTTTACTTCAAGGAGATAGGTACAGATGTTGCTTGAGGATATATATGTCAGTGACTGGTTCTAATTAGAAAACTTGTCATTTTTTGTTTGGTTTCATTTTGGCCACTGGGTGCAGCATACAACCGTATTTTTAAGAGCATAAATATATGAAAAGTTTGCAACTCTCATATATATATAGTTAAAAGTAAAAAAATTACAGGAAATTGATGTTGGATGACTGAAATAAGATTGAAATAATTCCTTAACAATTAGACACCCTCCCCCACCTCAACCAAAATCAAACCAAGCCCCAATCTCAATAGTGAAAGAACTTCATCAACAAGCAAAAGCTTTGTTAGAAAAGACTTCCCATGACTTACTTTATCTTTTGTTTTAAATAATTACTTGTCTCCCTTCCATCCAAGAACAGAAACAGTTCCCACTTTTCAGTCCCTGGAATATTGACTTCACAGGGCTAGCTGGTTACGATTTCTTAAAACATCTTCTGCTTTTGGTACCAAAAACTCTGCAAAAGACGGTTGCTTTCCGGAGCACTGCGCTGTCAGCCGGCTCCTCCTCGGTCCCCCAGTACTAGTTTGGCAGGTGCCAGGCCGAGGGCCCGGGGCGGAGAGAGGAAGGCCGAGTTCACCCAGTGCGCGCGTCCAGTGAGGGGGAAAGACAGACGCCGCAGGCCTGGCCGCTCGAACTCCGCGAGCCTGGCCGCGAGCCTGTCCGGGGAGAGCGGAGGCGGGCCGCCCCGCCCCGCTGCGGCTCCCTCGGCCCCAGCCTGCTCCGGCTTTCCAGCAGCCCGCGCCTCGAAGGCCTCGAAGGCCTTTCGGCCCTCCACGGGCCGCCTCGAGTAACAACTCCCAAGTCCCCGCCCGGTACAGTTCTGCTCAGCCCGGGGTTACACACCACGGACTCCAGCCTGCCTGCCAGACCGGGAGAGAACGGCCCCGCTCCGCGGAGCAGAACCCCGCTTCAGCGAGGCGGCCCCCAGGAGCCGGTCGGCGAGCGGCGGCGCCGCCGACCCGCCGGAGGGCGGTGGGGAACGCCGAGGTGGGAGGAAGGGCGCTGGGTCAGGGAGGCGGAGCGCGCGCGGCCGCCGGACCCAGCGCCACCAGGGCGGAGGGCGGGGCGGAGGGCGGCGCCCGGGCTTCCCGCTCCCGCGGCGCGGCAACTCCGCCGAGCCTCCTTAAAACTCTGCCGTTAAAATGGGGGCGGGTTTTTCAACTCAAAAAGCGCTCAATTTTTTTCTTTTCAAAAAAAGCTGATGAGGTCGGAAAAAAAGGGAGAAGAAACCGGCACCATCTCTGCAGAGGCAACAGAAGCAGCAGTTGTTTCAGGAAAAAAAAAAGCAAAGAAACCAGGAAAGGAGGGAAGGAAAAGATCTAAAAGAGGGACGACGAGTTAGTTGCCTGTAGGGGTGAAGGGAACCGGGACCGGCGATTTTAGGGGGACTAACTACAAAAGAAACTGTCACTGGCAGCGCAACGACGCGGTTCGCTCCTGGGCACAGCTGGCCGGCAGCGGGTGCCGGCCGGTCGGCGGTTTAGGCTAGGGGACCCTGGCCGGGGGACCGAGGGAAATTAGCGAAGTGGCACGGGGCGCCAAAGCTGCTGGGCTCTCGCCAAGAGGGCGGCGGGGCTGGTCGCACCCTGGAATTGTGGCGATTCCCCTCGTCCTCAGAGCCTGGCCAGCGTAACCCTGGACCTTCCTCATCTCCGGAGGCCCTCAGACACCCGGGAAAGGAAGGAAAGGACGGCGACGGCGGCCACTCGATGAGCGCCTCCATAGACAGGCAGAGCTAGCCCGGGCGGAGGCGGGAAGTTGCCGGTGAGCTGCCCCGGGCAGCAGCGATGCTTCGGCGAACCGCGCCGAGGGCCTGAGCCCCGCAGTCACCTCCACGGCGCCTCCCCCCCACCCCTTCTTCGGGCTGCCGGGAATCCCGGGACTCGGTGGGGCAGGCATGACGGGCTTGCCGGGGGCCTGCCGCGCGCCCCGCAGCCTCCCGAGACTGGCTCCGAGCCCGGCTCCCACGGCCTCTGAGGCTCGGCGGGGCTGCGGCAGCCCTGCCGGCGAGCTCCGGAGTCTCCCCGCACGGCGTTAGCCCCCAACGGGGCCCCGGACGGGACCGAAGGCTCCCCGGGAGAAGTTGAGCACGCTGGGGAGCCGTTGGGACCTGCTCCTTGAGGGCCACAGAACTGCGACTGCCGTCAGCCTTTGGCGATCTTCGTGAACCCCCGGAGCACGTCAGCATCCAGCCCACCGCGGCGCTCTGCCGGCCGCCCTGGACTCGCGACTCTGCGAGCCGGATGGAACCTGAGCCCCTCCGAGGACCGGCCCCTGAAGTCCAGGCTCCAGTCACCGCCGTGAACCAAGGTGGGTCAATACCTTTTCCTCACCCCAGTGCCTTTCCTTCCGCGGTCTTTTCTGATCTGGACCTCGTCCCTAAGAGTCTACACACGCCGTCCTCCCACTGCTCGGAGGCGTAGGTACGTGACAGCTCAGCCTGCATCCCTCGTCCGGAGTCTCACTCCAGAAGGTCTGTGTGTCTGCGTGGGGGGCGGGGGGCGGGGGGAGGACCGTCCGAGTCCTTCCTAGGGGTTAAGCTACCAAGAGAGCCGAGGAGCCCCTCTCCAATGGCTCAGTTTTGCTGAATAATCACGTGTGAATCGAGGGGCGGGCTTTTGGCAGGCAGATCTTACTAGTATTTACTACCAAGCTCTACTCCAGATTAACCATCCCAGTCCTTCTGTCAGTCTCCGATGCCATCATGCAGCCTGGTTAGGAGCCGAGGAATCGGGGAAAGACAGAGAGAGAGACAGAGAGAGAGGAAAAACAACTAATTCATCTTTTCCCGATCGTCAGGACCCTAAAGAATGGCCGAGCCCTGGGGGAACGAGTTGGCGTCCGCAGCAGCCAGGGGGGACCTAGAGCAACTTACTAGTTTGTTGCAAAATAATGTAAACGTCAATGCCCAAAATGGATTTGGAAGAACTGCGCTGCAGGTTGGTATCCAGAGAAGTGGGGAAAACAGGTTAGAAATGTTGCCTACGTGAACCGGGTTTCTAGAATGACAGATTCAAGCTTTTAGGGGTACAGATTTCACTGTGTGTGTGAGTGTGTGTCTGTGAGTGTGTGTTTAAAGCCTCCTTGGTTGCCATATTTTATATCTTTAAGAAAGAATCCAACTCCCCAAAATGACGTACTTTGAAGAAACTCGTCGAATCCAATAACATCCTCGATATCAAGAGGATCCTAAATTTGTTGGGTTTTTTTTGGAGTGTGTGTGTGTGTGTGTGTGTGTGTGTGTGTGTGTGTGTGTGTGTGTGACGATGGGGATTTTAAAATATTCACAGCAGCACCGAGGTCTATTTGTTTTGTGTTGTGTTGTTTTAGACAGCAGTGTAAACACATTGTTCTGATTATTATTCGAAGTAAACATACTGCTATTAGTGTCTTTAGATACTTTGCCTCTAATTGACTTAAACGCTGATTTTCTTAACTGCTAGCAAGGGTGTTTTTCCTGCAAATGCTTCGTGTTTTGACGAACGATCTTTCTTGGTTTGGAAGAGGCAGCCTGGGCAAGGGACAGGATGTACATTTCACAGTTAATATAATACCATCCACCCATTTGGGAGTGAGAAGAAATAAAAGTTGAATCTTCTAATAAGAGCTTAGGTACAGTGTTTTTGTCTCTGCAGTCATGCCGTGGTATGCTCTAATTTTCAGTAATTAGATTTACAGGCAACAATTGACACATGTCCAGCTGCCAAGTATATACCTGATAATATTTTTTCCTCCTCCAAAAGTTATCATTGAAAGCAGTCCTAAGGAGTTATTTTATCAGAGTTCTGATGATATTCTTATTCCGAAGTTGCTTTTGAAAACACATTGGGGAGGCTTTTTAGAGGGTTTTGTTTCGGTTCTAAAATTGAAATTTTTACTGGCAAAAGATATCACAGGGTCAATACAATCTGTATATTTTAAAATCAAACTTCACTGGACTTGCAAAAATTTTAGCATTAATAAAGCATATGCACATTATCTTGATTTTTATCTTGTTCATCTTGTTTCAGGTACATTCTGTAGGGAAAAGATTTTTTTTTCTTTTCTTATTAGTTTTAAACAGACGTGGTAGTTATAGTAATGCCACAAATTTAATACATTGAAAGGGTTCCTAAAGAAAAGTCAAAAGATTAAAATAATCTGACAAAGAATGAGCCACTTATCCAATGTTCACAATATGAGCTTATAGGAGTTTGATAAACTGGAAGATTGGACAAGGAATACTATTTTTTAAAAAATTTGAAAAACATTTTTAATGTAACTGCAATCTTGTTTATATTAACAAACTTATCAAGATAACAACACCCACTTAGTGTAGCTTGGCTTTAGTAATATAATGAAACACACAAACAAAGAAGATTCTCAAGGTTTATTTTCAGTATTCACAATTCTAATTGAAGTTGTGACAGAAAAACTTTCTTCAATTCCATTTCTAAAATTATTATTGTTTTCTATGAAAGATAGCGATTTTTCTTCTATAATTATATTTACTTAACCCAATTGCTAAAGCTTGTTCTCCCTTCCTAGTGTTTTTCAGTCTGGATAATATCAAAGGCCTTAATTGTACATTTGCTTTGCACAGATACAAGGTGTCTGTCTCTTGTTTTTCTCATTCTAGATGAAAAAAATTGTAGCAAAAATTAAGATTCATTAATTTTTAATAGCTAAAAAGTATAGTTTATCAAAGTTCTTGAAAAATAAATATTGTGTTGTTTTTACCACTGCCCCAAAAATAAAGGCCTAAAAGTTCAGAGTCTTAGCAACAAGGAAACTTATTATCTTGACTATCTATATAATTTATATTTACAAAATATTACTCTAAGTGCATTTTATTATACTACTTAGTTTGTAATTACTAAAGAAAACATTTTGGTATTTCCAATTGATTATTATTTGACTTAATAAACAATGAGTGTCTGCCATACAACCTATTTATTATAAATTTAGATTGCTATGAATATAGCTAATACAAATGTAGCTAGTTAAAATGCTGAAAGATACTAGCACGTTAATGAGAGTAATGCTTTTACAGCTAAATTATAGATTTTTATAGTTATGTGCTAGTCTACAAGATTATTTTAATTATAATTGTGAGAGATTGACATTTCTTAAGCTGAAATACAATTAAACAACAGTAAATAAGTATTTGTGATGTAAATTTGCACTTTTCTAGCAAGCTGTAGTTACACATTTTGACTTTTAAGATATTGGCAGTTTACAAATAGCTATTCCTAAATGCTTATAGTAACTACAAAAGGAAATATGAAAAGATCAACAATTGATTATTAAATAAACTCAAACCACAAGACAAAGCCATCTGTGTCCCCAACATATATTAAACACCTTCTTTTTCTTTTGCTGTCTTGAACAGCTAGAATTACGAGGAGCAATGAATAATATAGTAGGTTTATTCTTTCTTTTCAAAAGCAGTTGCATAAAGTTGTTTCCTATCTAATACAAGGCATAACATGAACCTAGTTTATGATAAATTGAAATAATAGCAAGCAGTTTAGAACACTGTGACTTATTTAACACCTTAATAATCAGTAACATTCTGTAATTTGAAATGAATTCTAAGCACTGAGTAGCCAATATAAAACAGACTGCAACGAAACAAAAATTAAGTGCTTGGAGATTTGTGGAAAATAATCATTTAAGAAAATTTCAGTTTTACACTAGGTGACCTTTGAGGTTTTTAAAGAAACCCATCAACCTTATTTGCTTTTAGTAGCTATTTGTAAATTTTACTTATGCTTGGCTTTCCATAATTAATACCCTAGGCATATTTTATGAGCATGGAAAGGCAAATAGGAGGCTATTTAAATCCAGACTGCATTTCTTTTATTTTAAGGAATTCATAAAAGGAATTACACAACTCTTTTTAGACGATAAAGAACTGAGTTATCCATGGAATTCATAAAGGTGCACAAATTCTATTTTATTGATCAGTTTTTCTTATATCTTGCCCATTTAAGATATTCAATCATAGATGCCCAATTTTAAAAGTTTATTTTTACTTTTCCTCGCTAGTACTTTCTGGCCACTAAGCCCTCCACATTTCTCCTACAAGTCCTACTTGGGTATTCCATCAGAAGCAGTTCTATAAACTGAACAGGTAGATAATTTAAAGTATGCCTCTGGCATGAGCACTGAAAGGATAATATTATTTTTAAACTTCTTTTGTAGGTAATGAAACTTGGAAATCCTGAGATTGCCAGGAGACTACTACTTAAAGGTGCTAATCCCAATTTAAAAGACGGAACTGGTTTTGCTGTCATTCATGATGCAGCCAGGGCAGGTTTCCTGGACACTTTACAGACTTTGCTGGAGTTTCAAGCTGATGTTAACATCGAGGATAATGAAGGGAACCTGCCCTTGCACTTGGCTGCCAAAGAAGGCCACCTCCCAGTGGTGGAGTTCCTTGTGAAGCACACAGCCAGCCATGTGGGGCACCGGAATCATAAGGGAGACACCGCCTTTGACTTGGCCAGGCTCTATGGGAGGAAGGAGGTCATTAGCCTGATGGAGGCAAATGGGGTTGGGGGAGCCCCAAATCTGCAATGAATGTGAGGAGGGCTTTTGCACATTACTTCTATTGTGTCAGTTATTTGATGGCCTGTCCTATTTTTAACATCATTTGTTAAAATATATAGTTCTTCATACTTTAAGAAGCTAGTTAAATCTTTGAAACTGCATAAGTGGAACTCTTACTAGAGACAGTATATTTAAGCAACATCTTATTCACTTGTAAAATCCTTATTTCTAACTTGTAATTGAAAATAAGTGTTGGCTTTCTTCTGAATATTTTTTCTTTCCTTTAACTTTTTCCTTGCTTATTCTTTTATCAATCTCAATATCCCTGAATGTCAGAAATGTAAAATTACAATGTGTTTAAGTATTAAAGTAAAATACAAGCACCAATTTAGGGGGAATACAGACACTTAGCAAGAAAACTGCATAAATTACATATAAAGGTCATAACTACTTAGAGTTTTGAAAATAATAAATGTAGAAAGTTTTGCAATAAATAAATTACTCCTCCATATGGTACTTGGTTTTCACAAGACTTTTTAGTAAATGAATATATTTTGGGAAACATGGTTAGCTATGACTAAAAAC
This sequence comes from Megascapheus bottae, assembly GCF_031878675.1. Lineage (NCBI taxonomy): Eukaryota > Metazoa > Chordata > Mammalia > Rodentia > Geomyidae > Megascapheus > Megascapheus bottae. The sequence continues at coordinate 51,439,196 of NC_143514.1, read as the reverse complement.
TGAAAGAGAGATATCTCAAATTTCCAAGAGAATTTTCCAGCATCTACTATTTATCCTGTCATATTAATTAATTGTTACCAAGAGATTTTGATGCAGTGACCACTTATAATACTTTATAATCTGCCATGTGAACAAATATGTTTTATGTGAAAGTTTCCTTCTTCTGCTTCATAAACTCTCTGCCCTCACTTCAAAAAGAACAAAATACTTCCAAGGTTTATTGAAGGGCATGGTTCTGACGCCTTCCCTAACAAGGACTGGAACGATTGCAGGCAAGTAGTTCCTAGAGCTTTTATTTTTCATTATTATATAAAAATATATGAAAGGAGGTGAAACTTTTTTCATTTTTGGACTAAAATTTACATTCCTTAAGATGAATGTAACATGACTTTGCCTTCTGCCACCTTTAAGCACAAGTTACTAAATTTATTTTTGATGGCAGCATAGAGTTAAGACACACAAAAAAAGCAGACTGAACAAGCTTATTTGAAAGCAAAAGAAAAGCCATTAAAGAAAGTAGGGAGATGCAGGGAGCGCATCCTTTTGGCAAGAGGCCCCAAAGAGGAGTCCCTAAGACATTTTTTTTGAAAGTGCAAATTGAGATTGTTTTGGAGAAGACTTTGTATTTTGATTTAGAGAATACACAAAATATACTGCTTCAGCGTGCTGAATATTTTCCAAACACATTGAAAGCAATTGGAAAAAAAAAAACGCCTCTTGCAAGTTACCAATTGCATAGGTGAAAGATTTTGAATTTGAAATCCAGCTTAATACTTTACTCACCATATTTCAGCATTTGCTTTATCCTATAAAGTAAAATTTGTCTTTAGGGATTTCGCACTTCATATATAAACACACTGGCTATTGATAAAGCAAAAGAGAAGTACAGCAACTGCTTTGTTCTTTCAGGTCAGACCACCATAGAGGGAGGAAGCGCTATCTCTTATTAGCCTAAAATTTGCTAGGCATTAAATATTTCCACTTTAGTCTGGCTTGTCTCAGGAAATAGCCTTGCTAATCTAAGTATTTTAGAAATGAGTTATGTGGTCCCTTCTAGGAAATATGAAAGGCTATTATTTAATCTCACAAACCTCGACAGTATTTAGTAAAACTTGTGAATATGCCAGAATGTATAGGATGGAAGATGGCGCTGCAGTTAAGATGGGGTCTGATTTGCAAGGAGCTAAGTGAGGGAGGCGTCTTGAATTAATTCAGGTGCTGGGAATGCGATGGCTAAGTGAATGCTCAAAGCCCAGGAGACGTTGCTATAGAAAGGGTGGAAGACACAAATCAGAGATGCGCTCAAAAATTCAGTTCTGCACTGCGCCCGCATCATCCTCCGGGAAACTCGGGTTTCTGCGCAAAAGACTAAATCCGGGCTCACATACCTGGAACAACAACAGCGAGGCACCTGCAGGACCTGTCTATACCTTCTGGTCCCTGAGCCGCTAACCAAACTGACTTTTTAATCATATTCCAGCAATGAATGACATTTTGATGCATGTGGCAGTAGCGTGATGAGCTCATGCACACACACACCCCACGCTGGGTACCCTGACAAAATACACGCTGTATTCAGGGCTGAGAAACAATATGATAGATATCCCTTCTTGCAATAAAACAAACGAACATTGTAGAAACTGTAGTCCAGAATCGGCTTCAAAATCTCAGTTCTCAAAAAATAAATTGCTTTTGGCTTTTACCGGGGATGTAAGTAATTGTCCAGAAGCGCTGAGGGGAGGGGGGGGGAATCAGTGCTGGAGTGAGAAAGGGTCGCCCTGGCAGTCTTTCTGACTGTCCTAAGCCACCTCCGTCAAAAGGCTAAAGGGAAAGGTCTCTGTTTTAGTCACTGGAGACTTTTTTTTTTTTTTTTGCATTTACACAGTAGTTCCAAAAAAACAGATCCACGCAGCGACTCAGTGAGAGGCAGGAAACAAACTTTCCGCCTGAGGCCAGGAGGAAAGCTCTGCCCAAAGCCAACCCCAAGACTCGGTGGAGGGGCTGCGAAGACATCCATCCCATCCTTTTGAAACTCTTTCTTCAGACTCTCAACTCCGGACCCAAGGCGCCCAAATGAGAAAGCCGGAGCCCGGGGCGCCCTCCAGGGCGCGCAGAAAGCCCGGGGTGGGGGTGGGGGAGCTCCAAAACCGTTAGCTCGCTTTCCCCCCTCCCTCTCTAAGGTTTCTTTTCTCTTCCTGTCCAAAATATTTCAAATTTCCGCGCCTTAAATAACAGTCTCCTTTTATTTAGTTACTTTTCCTCGGCAGGTTTGGCCCTCTGCTTGCTTCCTCCCACCTCCCAGTCCTGGATGCCTGCGGCGGTGCCTCGGTGCAGGGCCCGCCGCCCTGGCCCCCCGAGTCCCAGCGAGCGCCCACCGGAGCCACAGCCCCCTCCCACTGCGACCTCGCCTGACCCGGCAGACCGGGCACGCGGAGCCACGCAGGCCGCCCGGACGCCTGCCGGCCTCCCCAGCGCCACTGCCCTCCCTGAACTTGGGAGCCCGCCTTGGGCTTTGGGCTGAGAACCCTGTGGCCCAGGAGCAGCGGAGCAGTGGACGAGGCGCGTGACGGGAGCCCGCCCCTGCCCCAGCCCGCGGGTAACCTTGGAGGCGCCCCGGCCCTCGGAGAGAGGGTGAGTGAGTGCGAGCGTGCGCGGCCGCCCCGGCCGGCCCCGGGCGAGCTGGCGCACCGCGCGGCGGGGCGGGAGGCGGGCGCTGCGGCAGGGCGGGGGAGCGGGCCGCCGTCGCCGCGCCCGCGAGCTGCGGGGTCCCCCTCAAACTGCCAGGACCCCGCTTCCCGCCCTGTCCCGGACCTCCGTGCGGACCCTCTGGTCGCAGGCTCCCCCACCCGCCCACACCCCGGGGACCGGTGCCTGCGGACGCCTGCGGACTGGGCAGGGGCGAGCGGGCTGGTGAGCGCCGCGCTCCCCGCGGAGGTGAGCTGGCGGCGGGAGCGGCCCTGCGGCTGCAGCCCCTCGGCGCGCGCGCCGCCGCGCCCGATGACAGCTGAGGGCAGCCGGCTACCAGCCCGCCGGCCAGCTGCGAGGAGGCGAGGACCTCCCGGCTTGCGCAGCTCCCCTCCGACGGCTAGGAAGGTTGCGCTCTGGCTTGGCCTCCCCAACCGCAAATGACTTCGACGACTTGGAGACTGGAAGGGCGTGTTCTTGTGGAAAAGACCCTCGGCCCCCCAATCGCGAATTCTAGGCGGGCATGCACAGGACACCTACAAGAAGCCCTATCCCCCCAATCCTGAATAATTCACAAAGTACAGTGGGAATCTTTAGCTTATGTCTCCAAAGAATCAAAACTCCCCAGATCAGGATATGCGAAGATTCCAGTGAGATGAATTGCCATCTGCTGTAGAGACATTGCACAAAGATCAGGTGTTCGGACATGAATTTAGAATATTCTGTGTTGTATTTAGTTCTCACAGATTAAGGGGGGGGGGGGAGAAGCAGCTTCGTAACATCCAGCAAGTGAGCAAAGGTTATCCCTGCCACCACAGCACCTGCAAAAGCACAACTGGAATTCACATATTTCTTCCTGTGTTTTAAAATGGCTTCTGAACCATCCAGAGGTATCAGCACAGAAGAGGAGCAGACAGGAGGCCAAAGGAGACTGGACATTAAAAAAAAAAAACAACAACAACTACAAATTTATTATTGTACTGAAACTGTTCCACATAACCCTCCTCTTCTAGCTTTCATCATCCTTCAAGGATTTTAGCATAGGCCTGCTTAACTTTATATACAGGCTTTTTCTCTTCCCTCACATCCGTCTACCCCAACCAAAAAACACAAAACAACCAGCCAAAAACATCAGCTCTTTTGGGGAGGAAGTAAGAAACCACCAATCCCTATCCAACAACACTTCATTTATTTTGAGCACTAAGAAGAAATCATGCAATCAATGCTATGAGAAAAATAGTTTACCTGGGACTCAAACACAGTTAATTGGTATAATTAAGTTGCCTTTTAACATGAAAATAATGGGACAGTTTCTGAGGATCACTAAGTGAAAAACTCAAAATTCTCCCTGGACATATTTGGAGACAGAGTCTTCTGCTTTTAGCAAGTCATCAGTTTCTTAGGGAAAAAAAAAGCTGGCATTTTATCTTGACCATATATAAAGCAGTATTATGTTGATCAAATTTATTTTAGTTATATGCCTGACGTTTTCTGATTAGTTACATGAATAGGGGAAGCGCACATACAAAGGAAAACAGCATTTTCATAATTCTGGGTTTTTAAACTTAGAGATGCAACCAAATTACTCAGCACAGCCTTATCAAAAATGGCCCTCTCTTCCTATCCCTTCTCAGTTGACACTTGCTAGAAAAGAAATCTGAGTTTTTGAATATATTTTTTGGAAACATAACTTCATAAAATTAAAACACTCATGAATCTTTAGGAATAATTATTTGGCTATTCTGTGTGCACTAAATGTCTCTCCTCTTACACTCCGGAGAAACTGTATTGTACAGTTGGGCCCTTTAAGAGACCAGATCATTCTTATACTTTTTCTCTTTACATTTTTTAATTAAAAATTATTGTCCTCAATAATCAGCAGCATTCTGATATCCATGTTACTAATTTAAGACCAGAAAAAATCAGGCCATTTAAAAATAGTTATTTCTTTGTCAAAATTTGGAACAGATATGAATGAATATGTACATCTTAAAGGCCTAGAATAATTTGTGAATCAATAATAATATGGTGATGATTCGAGATGGAGTAGAAATATTACTATATTAAAAGAAGTGACTAATTATTAAGTTAAGCTATTAATCTAATGATTAGCAGTATAATCTCAATATCAAATAAGCACTAATATATGTCAGGGTATGCTTTCTAACTGTGAAGGATAATTCTGTATACTATCATGAGAAAACCATAAACAATCATTCCCGTCTCCTCTTCAAAGCTAAGTAAAAGATAATGAAGAACAGTAGTTTAAAAATACTTTATTATTTTACAACTTATACTTTTGACTGTGCCCATCATTTATTTTCAACTTTATTTTTAGCTTTACAGTTGAGCTCATCAGCAAAAAAAATAGCATTCAGGTAGAGATTTTCAGTTTTTCTTTATCCCCCTTTCTTTAACCATCTTTTCCTCTAGTCTCAAAAATGACCTAAATGTTAAATATCATAGCAATTATCCCTATAAATTCAAATTTATCATATAGGCTGCTAAGCCAAGAAGCATGGTCTACTGTTCAATTAAAATAAAAGTAAGTGCAATAAATTGTGATTGTAAAATTATAACAATTGCATGTTTATGATTGAAATACAAATTGGCTGAAATATTTACTATTTTGACATATGCTAACACTTTTAACAGACTCAAGATATAGAAAGAACTTAAATGTAATTTATGGTCTTCAGAAAGTAATTTAATATATTTCATTTACTTTAGTAAGAACATGCTAGTTATTTTAACTAGCAAAAGCTGAATATTAATACCTACAGAAAAATAGGAAGGGAGGAATAGGATATATAATCCAGGTTATTTAAAAAATAAATGACTCAAACAGGTAAAGTATATATTTTCAGTTTTAGGGTTCATTAATTTATAGTTATTTTTTACATGTGATGAAGTATTCTATGTCTCTCTGTTGGTATATAGTTGGTACTAAGCAGGTAATCAAAATAATACCTATTGGTCCTATATGAGTATTTTTACATATGTGTGTTTATGTTGAGATATTTCTTATTGAAGTTCAGTGCTAAGCAAATGTATATTTTAAACAAAGCCTACCAATTCATCTCACTTTACATTTAAGATATGATAATACTCTACAGAAAATAAGCTGATAATATTTTAGACAGAGACACCATTTTCACACATGCAGGGAAGGATATAAGTTAAAGTCTTAGAGGTGAGACCACTGAAGTATATCTGAGTTCTATTATTTCAGGTCCTTGTCATAAGGCAGATATATAAGCAAGGCACTTAACACCAATAGCTTAGAAATTTTAAATATTACAAATACAATTGTGAAGATGAGAGGGAGAAGAAGAAATATTTTCAATGCTTTAGTCATGCCTGCAAGTTAATTAAATATTAACTACATGTTGGGTAATTTGCTAAGGAATACCGAAGCAAAGATAAAACAAGACAAGTAAAAAATACCCAAGAATACAAAACCAGGGCAAATACATTAAAACTGCTTTTATTATATCATCATAATAAACATAAGCAAATTATTTTTTTCTTACATGGACAATTTACTCATTTCTCATGATGGTTTCTGTATTTTCATTTGGATAGTATTTTTAACTTAAAATCATGTGTACAAAATTATGTTTATTATGTTTTTTCTACATACAACAGACACATGATCTCTCCAAAGATAGCAAGCTCTATCATTCTGCAGGAGTTAGTGGATGCAGCTGGACATCTGGACTAGATGAAGGAAAGGAGAAGTTCAGTGTGAAACCAGAGCAAGGCCACATAGAAGAAAGCACTGAACAGACTGCATGCTGATTAGTGTGCTTAAAGTAATGGAAATGTCTTTAAATACGTATAAATCGCCTACCATATTTGAAAACACCATATCCCTACTATAATCATAAATTATTCCTTGCAAAAACACCTTTAAAAAAGGATATAACAGAACAACATAACTCATGTCACAGGAAAAATATTAAGTAAAATATAGTAGACAATTGAATTTAACATTAGTTGCCAGTCAATGGTTGCATTGAAGTTCTTTCTTAAAAGGTTTAATTATGTTTTGAAGATTTTTTAAATTGAGTTAAGGATATAAGTAAGTGGCAGAGTACTTGCATACCAGGCACAAGGCCCTGGGTTCAATCTTCAGAACACACACACACACACACACATACACACACACGCACACAATCAATCAATCAATCAATCCTAGCATGCTAAACATTTAAAATACATGGAAACAACACATATTAATTTATTTTTTTAAAATTCCATCAAAATCACTACAAAATAATTTTTTTACCAGATCCCATTAAAAGAGCTTGTACCATAAACTAAGATCAACAAATAAAGTTTCTTACTACCAATGTAAGAATTTTTTAAAGTCCATGCTTTTCCATGGAAAATATTGTGGCAAATTACCAGGATGAAAATCTGATACATTTTTTTGTTGTTGTTTGCCAGTCCTGGGGCTTGAACTTAGGGCCTGAGCACTGTCCTTGAGCTTTCTCAAGGCTAATGTGCTACCACTTGAGCCACAAACCACTACTGGCTTTTTCTGTGTATGTAGTACCAAAGAATTGAACCCAGGGCTTTGTGCATGCTAGGCAAGTACTCTACCACTAGGCCATGCTCCTGGTTTGAAAATCTGATACTTTTTAAGCTGCACTTTTTTTTTATTCCCACAAAGAGGACAAGAGAGAGAGAGAGAGAGAGAGAGAGAGAGAGAGAGAGAGAGAGAGAGAGAGAGAGAGAGAGAGAGAAGAGAGAGAGAAAGAGAGAGAGAGAAGAGGAAGGAAGAAAACAGATTATTGGAAAGGGATAAAAATATTCTAAAACCAAGTACTTTCTTGTTAGGAAGTGTGGTAATTTGTCTGAAGGATTCTCTGAAACTATGTTAACATAATGGTGAATATATTAGCATATAAAAAGAGCTTGATGCTATATTAGAATATATTGAATTTTGTCAACATTTGTGGGCTAGTAAATCATATGTGTATAGAAATAGGTGGTACTCCTATAAATGCCTTTTCGTGTGTGTTTGTGTGTGTTTGTGTGTGTGTGTGTGTGTGTGTGTGTGTTTTTACGTTTGCCAGTCCTGGTGTTGAACTCAGGGCCTGAGCACTGTCTTTGGGTTTTCTAAGATTAGAGCTCTACCATTGGAGCCACAGCACCCACTTCTGGCTTTTCTACATATGTAGTAATGAGGAATCAAACCTGGGTCTTCGTGCATGGTAGGCAAGTACTTTACCACTAGGCCAAACTCACAGTCCCAAATGCCTTTTCTTTTAGGTTATGTCTTACTTTGTTAATTGAGTTTACATTCCATTGAGAGAGGGCTAGGATGTAGCTCAGTGGCAAAGCACTTGCTTAGCAAGTGCAATGTCCTGGGTTCGATCCCCAGTACCAAAAAAGAAAAGACAAAAAAAAAATACAGTTTAAAAAAAAACCCAACATTTCATTGAGATAAGTCAACTATATAAGCACATTATTAAACATTTATTTTGCATCTTTATTGTTTAATATTCATAACTTTTATTAATTGGGATTTAAAACAAATCCCATCTTACAAATCAGGAAATTCAGATTTGATAATGAGTAAGTGAGCCTGTTAATGCTCATAGGCTGGCAATTTAAAGCATAAGACATGTCTTTTTTTTTTCAATTGCACTATAGCCAGATGGAAAGACCTCTCATAAAATCCACCAACCAAATAATCATATATTAAGAACATATAATTATGGTCATCTACTAGGCATATAATTTGAGGCTTTTCATATATGTAAAATTGGAATAATAACTAATGTTTTAACTAATAAGTGAAATAAATGTGTACAAAGTTATTTTTACTCAATAAGCCTCTCACAAACATCAGGCATTGTTATGGGAATACAAATTAGCAGAAAATCTACTCCTGACTCAGAACATAGAAACTATTTGCTTAAGTAAGGTTCCCATATGGAAACTTTCCAATTGTCCACAACTGGAAACTAAGAAAGGTGTAAGAAAGTACGTGGTATTAAGTGGTATAGATTACATGGAAAAAAAGCTTATTTGGAAAAATCTAGTTCAATTAATTATACTGACCTAAGGTTTCTATCATGGAAACCCCCTTCTGAAAAGAAAAAAGAAAAGTTTCCTCAAAATAATTGTCTTTCTATTTTGTGATCTGTGAGAATGTCCATTCCTAACAATATAACAGGTAAACAGAAATTTTGTAATAAAATATGTATAGGTAAATATTTGAAAGGTATTTTCACTATTTTGGGTTAAGTGAATATACTTTGATCAAAATAGGAATAGAAAAATAATAATTAGTTTCATAATAACTACAAAATGGGATGCATAATAAGGAATCAGTATAGGATAGTGAATGGCTTTAAAGCCAAATAAACTTTACTTCCGTCACTATGTATGTTACCTTAAAACTGATAAGATATACTTATATCATTTATAAAAATGAACATTACAATTTATTTTACAGAATTGTAGTGTTTAGAAGTAATATTTGTTATTTCAAACTTTTATAGGAAGTTTATAAACCAACAGATTTCCTAAGATGTAGTTTTAGTTATATTAGTCAAGAAAACAAGAAAATCCTGTTTGAGTAGACTTGAATAATGCAGACATTTTTGGATTGAAATTATACATTTCAACTGGGCACCCATGGCTCATGCCTGTTAGCTGCTCAGGAGGCTGAGATCATTGGATCAAAGTCCAAAGCTAGCCCAGGCAAGAAATTCTGTGAGACTCTTTTTTTTCTTTTTCCGGGTTGTGGGACTTGAACTCTAGGCCTGGGCGTTGTCCCTGAGCTCTTCAGCTCAAGGTTACTGCCCTACTCCTTGAGCCACAGCACCACTTCCAGTTTTTTGGTGGTTAATTGGAGATGAGTCTTATGTTCGTTAGTGCCTAGGCTAGCTTTGAACCTCGATCCTTAGATCTCCGCCCCTGAGTAGCTAGCATTACAGGCGTGAGCCATCTCACCCAGCTTTTTGTGAGACTCTTATCTCCAATTAACTTCCAAAAAGCCAGAAGTAGAACCGAGGCTCAAGTGAGATAAGCCCAGGCCCTGAGTTCAAGCTCCAGGAATGGCACAATAAAGAAGTAAGTAAATAAAAACAAATTTGGCAAGAGGTAAGTATCTGAGGAAAACGAAGCTTCATTTTCAGAAAATTAGTTATTCTTGAAGAATCAAATTGATCTCCTGTTCATTTACTTATTTTTGTTGTAGTTGATTCTTCCAGGGGCCTTTTTTTTTTTTTTTTGCCAGTCCTGGCCCTTGAACTCAGGGCCTGAGCACTGTCCTTGGACTTTTTCAAGACTAGTGCTCTACCACTTGAGCCTCAGCACCACTTCCAGCTTTTTTTTTTTCTATGTATTTGTACCAAGGAATTGAACCCGAGTCTTAGTGCAGGCTAGGCAAGCACTCTACCACTAGGCCAAACTACTGGCCCCTCTTGCAGGGTATTAAGTAAATACCTCCAATTCTTGGGCTGGTAGTATGACCTAGTGGTAGAGTGTTTGCCTAGCATGCATGAAGCCCTGGGTTCAATTCCCTGGTACCACATATACAGGAAAAGCCAGAAGTGGTGCTGCTGCTCAAGTGGTAAAGTGTTTGTCTTGAGAAAGCCCAAGGACAGTGCTCAGGCCCTGAGTTCAAGTTTCACCACTGGCAATAAAAAGCCTCTAGTTCTGTCTTGGCTAGTTCGTTCATTGCTTACATTCTACTTGAGCATGCCTCCATCACAGCTTTTTTCCTAATTAATTAAGATGGAGTTTATTTCATTTTATTTTTATTGTTAAAAGTGATGTGCAGAGGGGTTACAGTTATGTCAGTCAGGTATTAAGTGCATTCCTTTCTTTTTTGTTGTTGTTGTTGTTGTTGTTGTTGGTCGTGGTGCATGAACTCTGGGTCTGGGGGCTATCCCTAAGCTTTTCAGCTCAACCACAATCCTCAGATCTCAGCCTCCTGAGTAGCTAGGGTTACAGGCATGAGCCATGGAGCCCGGAGAGTACATTCCTTTTTGAACAATGTCACTCCCTCCCTCATTTTCTCCCAGTTTTTTTTCCCTCCTGACCTCCTGCCCCTGACCTTGCAAATGATATAGTTCATTTCCAGTGTAGTGTCGAGTATCACCGCTGAATTACTTCACCCTTTGTCTTACCATTTCTGTGCTTCTGCTTCCTCTTCCCAAATCAGATAAACTTACCTACCTGACAAAAGTTACAGAAATAAAAAACCAGTCACAAAAGGAAAAAAGAAAAAGGAAAGAACCACAAAACTCCACTTCTTGCAGTTCATTTTTATAAGCATCATTTTATATGATCATCTATGTGTAGATAGCTAGTGAGCACTTCCGATCCTCTTCTAAGAATATCCTCCTTTAGTCTCACTGTGTGAACATGGAGTTTTGTAGACTTTTTCTGTCCAAGCTTGCTTTGAACTTTAATCCTCTTGTCTCCTCCTCTTGAGTATCTATAATCACAGCTGTAAGCTACACTTCCATTTTCAATAAAATGAAGGTTAAATATCCTATACAATCACCCCTTCAAATCAAATAAATTGCTGCATAATTTTTTTTTTGCCAGTCCTGGGCTTGAGCTCAGGGGCTGAGCCCTGTCCTTAGACTTTCTCAAGGCTAGAGCTCTACCACTTGAGCCCCAGCACCACTTCTAGCTTTGTTCTATTGTATGTGGTACCAAGGAATTGAACCCGAGTCTTTGTGCATGCTAGGCAAGCACTCTACCATGAGGCCAAATCCCAGCCCCCTGCATAAAACATTTATATAGTATATTTCCATAGTATATTTCTGTAGTATACATTGGTAAGCATTGGTAAGAAAGTAAGAGAAATCACCTGGGCGAGGTGGCTCATGCCTGTAATTCTAACTACTCAGGAGGCTGAGATCTGAGGATCAAGGTTCAAAGCCAGCCCAGGCACAAAAGCCCGTGAGACTTTTTTTTAAATTTTGTATTGTCAGGGTAATGTATAGGAGGGTTACAATTACATTTGACTGGTAGTAGGTGCATTACTTCTCACCCTTCGTGAGACTTTCTCCAATTAACCACCAGAAAACAAGAAGTGGCCCAAGGGGTAGAGCACTAGCCTTGAGCTGTAGAGCTCAGGGACAGAGCCTAGGCCCAGAGTTTAAGCCTCACAACTGACAAAAAGAAAAAAAAAAGAAGAAGAAGAAGAATGAGAGAAAGAGGGCATATACTGATTCTTAGTACATGTGTTTCCTGGGGCTATGCTAAGAAACTCAGTGTCTTAATAGAAATCTATTATCTTGCAGTTCTTAAAGCTAGAGGTATAGAATCAAAGTGAGCATAGGGTTGATTCTTTTTGAGGACTGTCTGAGCAAGCTGTTCCATTCATTTCTCCTAAATAGCACCAGCATTCCATGGTCTTCCCCTATATCTCCAGTGTGTTTTCTTTCTTTCTTTCTTTCTTTCTTTCTTTCTTTCTTTCTTTCTTTCTTTCTTTCTTTCTTTCTTTCTTTCTTAAATGTGGGGCTTGTACTGTGGGCTAGGTGCTGTCCCTGAGCTCTTTAGCTCAGGGCTACCACCCTACCCCTGAGTCTGGGCATTGTTCTTGAGCTCTTCAGCCTGGAGGTTAGCCCACCTACCACTTGAGCCACAGCCCCACTTCCCTTTTTCTAGAGTTGAGTTGGAGATAAGAGTGTCACGAACTTTAGTGCCCTAGGTTGGCTTTGAACTGTAATCCTCAGATCTCAGCCTCTTGAGTAGCTAGGATTACAGCTGTGAGCCACTGCATCCAGCGTGTCTTTTTTTTTTCTAAATGTCAAATAATTCTAGTTGCCTTGTTATATTAGGACACATTGTAATGATCTTAATCTATAAGGATTTTTTTTTTTTGCCAGTCCTGGGGTTTGAACTCTGGACCTGGGCACTGTCCCCGAGCTTTTGTGCTCAAGGCTAGCACACTACTACTTGAGCTAGACCTCTGCTTCCAGCTTTTTTGGTGGTTAATTGAAGATAAGAAACTCTTGCTTTTCCTGCCTGGGATGGCTTTGAACTGTGATCCTTAGATCTCGGCCTCCTGAGTAGCTAGGATTTCAAGCGTGGGTCACTGATGCCTGGCTTATAATGACTATTTCTAAGTAAAATCAAACTTATTTCTTCCCAGGGTGATCTCAGCCATCATCTGAACAGTCTCAGCCTCCCAAGTGCCTACATACATGAGCCTCTGGCACTCCATGTGGAGTAGAGCCTTGTGGAGTTGCTCACTTTTGAAGCCTTGTTTTAAGATATTTTTTTGTTTTCTGCATTGAGATTTTTGCATCTGAAGCCAAGATATTGGTTGGTTGTTTTAATCACCTATATTCTTTAATCACAAGTATTCTCAGTATTCAGGCAAGATGACTGGGTCATGGCAGAGTTGAATACAGTTTCTCAGCATCTCAGCCAAATAGTTCATTGACCATGTGCTCAGGGTACCAGACCCAATCTTCCTCACCATTCAGATAGAGGGAAATGAGCCAGAGTCTCTTGTAATTCCTTGCAGTATAGATTGATGCATTGGGCTAAGGATGGGATCAGGGTCAGTTTTCTGCTATTATATTCTGCTTTCACATTAGAAGGTTCCGTTCTTTGGGTACTAGGAGCTACTGCTGGATGAAAGGACCTTTGTAGCATGTAGCCTGGGCAGGTTCCCAGGACTTACAGTTTGTGCCCATGAGCAACTAGCCTACAAGCCTTCTCCTGTCCCCTGAACATATCACAGTACCATATAGGAGACAGAGCACTGAGTTCTGCCCTGGTGGTACAGAACTAAGGAACTCAGATCCTCTGCCTGCCAACACTGTCCTTCACTGTGAGTGAGAGGAGGCTAGGGAAATCACACAGTTCACAGTCCATGGGCTCAGAGTTCTGAGTCCTATCTGGCAACAAATACCTTAAGAGTAGTTAAGAGCTCCCCGTGGCCAGTATCAGTGCCTTTAGTGCCTGTCTACAGAGGAAGAGGTCACAGGCTGGCTCAGGGCACTATCTACTAGGCAGTTCCCAGAGGCCAAGCATGCCTCCAGCCCTGGACTTGCCATTATTTCTGCAGAGATCCTCAGGCAATGGGATTTACTCCTTGCCAAGAAGAGCAAAGCCACCATGCCTTTTATTGTTTGAGCTCCGCAGTGCTTTAAACTTCTCAGCCGGCTCACATCAAACTCCCTCACCACAGCCATCTCATGGAGTCATCTTCCACCAAGACAACGTAGCAGGGTGTCCCAAGACTAGTTTTCAAGTCCCTAAAATTAAATCCAGGCTTGAAGAATAGTCCCTTCTCTAGATGGCACCTTGATAATAGCTCTCTGAAATATGGGAAGTGAAACAAATGTCTTTTTTTTTTCTCCTAAGTTAGCCTGTCATGGAGAAGTCATTGTTGTATCAAAACCTCCACACTGGTTTAAAGCCTGTGTAGAGCTAGTTTTGTCCTACAGCTATTAGTCTATTGCCAGGATTTCCTAGCTTATCTTGTGGTAGCAACTTCAGCTTTTCCTTCTAACTCCAATCCCCAAGATCCAAGATTAGAGCTACAAATTGTTTCCTTCTCTACTCCATCACTGCTTCTCCATGCTTTTCAAGTTGTCTTGTCCCTCTTTTGTGGTTCTCAGTGTTCTTTTTCTTTGGAATATACTTTTTCCTTTGTTATCCTGACTCTTGTCATTTATAAAAGCTAATCAAAACAGCTTCAATGCTGCCATCTTGCCTCATGCTTCAAATATCGTTTTGCCTTTTTTGTAGTATTGCATTTGAACTGAGGGCTTTGTGCTTGTCCAGCAGATAGTCTATTAATGGAACCACATGCGATTCCTTTTTGTTTTAATTTTGAGGCAGGATCTTGTGATTTTTCTTGGGCCAACCTAGACCTCAATCTTCTACTTATTCTTCCCATGTAGCTGGGATGATAGACATGTGCCACCACATCCAGCTTACTTATTGTTGAAGTGAGGTCTTTCAAACTTTTTGCACAGACTGCCCTCAAACTGCAATCCCACAGATAACTGCCTCTTAAATAGGTGGGATTACTGGTATGCTCTACTGTGCCCAGCCTTGCCTTGCCTCTTGAAGTGATTTTTAGAACAAAGTGAGAAAACAGAGATGTAATGTCAGTTTTCTACTTATGGAATATGCACTTTTCCCAGAACTAAAGAGGTTATCATTTCTCCAACCCTATTTTATAGCCATTAATACTTGATAAGAAATAACTATATGAAAGCTTTTGGAGAAGTAGTACATTTGCATGATCTCATAGTATCACCTCTAAAATTACTTAATTGAAAAGGGGAAGATGTCATTAAAAAAAGAGAGGTCTTACCTGGCTGTGGTGGTACATGCCTATAATCCCAGCACGTGGAAGGGGAAGCAGCAGAATGATTCCGGGTTAGAGTTCATCCTAGGTGACACAGGGAGCTTATGGCCACTCTGGGTTATCTAATAAGACAGTTTCAAAAAACAAAAACAACTATGGACATCCTTGGAATTCTTAAGATTAAGTGACTCTCCTGTTTCAGTCTCCCAAGAGCTAGGACTACTGTTATGTGCCTGTTGATGAGCTACAGTAGGAAGTTCACAATCACCTGTGAAATATTTTTGCTGAGAACATACAGTTTAATTTTGAAAGAGCAATTAAACAAATACAGGCTGTGAGCCATCTGTGAGAAAATTAACTAGGTTCTTTTAAAGAATAGATATTATCAAAAGGAAAAGCACCTTTTTACTACACATTAAAAATGACTGAAAGTTGGGCACTGTAGCTCACACCTGTAATCCTACTTACTCAGGAGGCTGAGATCTGAGGATCACTGTTCAAAGCCAGCTAGTGCAGGAAGGTCCATGAGAACTCTGACCTCCAATTAACCACCAGAAAACTGGAAGTGGTACAGTGGCTCAAAGTGAAAAGTGCTAGTCTTGAGCAAAAGAGCTCAAGGACAGTACCCAGGGCCTGAGTTCAAGCCCCATGACTGACCCTCCCCCCCAAAAAAAGACTGAAGAATTCAGAGGTATTGTGCTTGCTGGGCTTATACAAGGTCCTCATTTCCACCCCCAGCCCCTCTACCCTCATTGTACTCAGGATGCACGGTCTACTATCTATTTATGACAGGCAGAGTTTTTCTGTATATTCCAAGAGGGCCTGGAACTCTCTTCTCTTCTCTGGTACTGAGGTTTACACTCTCAGCTTTGTGCTATCACCTTTTTTCACTTTTAAGGCTAGGACACTACCACGTGAGGTCACACTTCCACTTCCAGCTTTTTGCTGGTTAACTAGAGATAAGTCTCTCTCAGATTTGTCTACCTGGTTTGCTTCAAATTGATTCTCAAATCTCAGCCTTCTGAGTAGCTGGAATTATAGGTATAAGCCACTGGTGCCCAGCTGACCTGGAATTCTTGATTGCACAGACTCTGTCCTCTGAGTACTGAGACTACAGGTAGGAGCCACCACACTAGAGTGTGGACAATGTATGATTTTTACCTTGGATTCTTATTTGAATAAGAGATCTTTAAAAGACTTTTTGTATAACCAAGAAAAAATTAAATATAGGCTGTATATTGAACAAGATTGTCTTATTAATGCCAAAATCTTGGGTAATATTATGGTACTTTAATTTTGTAGAAAAATATATTTGAGCCAGGCATGGTGGCTCAGGCCTGTAATCCTAGCTACTCAGGAGGCTGAGATCTGAGGGTCAAGTTTCAAAGCCAGTCCAGGCTGGCTGGAGACTCTTATCTCCAATTAACCTCTAGAAAACAGGAAGTGGGGCTTGGCTCAAGGGTCCTTGAGGAGCTTAGGGACAACACCCAGGCCCAGGAGTAGGGCCATAGCCTTGAGCTGAAGAGCTCAAGGACAGTGCCCAGGCCGAGTTCAAGCCACATGACCCACATACATACACACACACACACACAAAATGTATGTATATATATATACATATATATGTATGTATCTTTGTTCTTGGAAGATATTAAGAGCTAGTTCTTTTGAAAAAGTAAATAATAGGAAAAAATTACTGCAAATATTTGTAAGGATACAGGAAAATAAATATAAAGTTATACTAATAAGTTCTACATGTTGAATGAAAAGGACATACTTATTTTTGAAGAAAATAAATTAGCCAAACTGAATCAGTAGGGTGGGATGTATTTCAGTGCTAGAACATTTGCCTGGAATGTACAAGTCCCCATGTTTGATCTGAGTAGCTATGAAAGAAATTGAATTTTTATTTAAAACACTTCAACAAAGGAAACTCCAGACACACCCGACTTCACTATTTAACTTTTTTTTCTTGTCAGTTGTGGGACTTGAACTCTAAGCTAGGGCACTCCCTGAGCTCTTCAGCTCAAGGGTACCATACAACCCCTTGAGCCACAGTGCCACTTCCAACTATTTAACTTTTTAAACTATAGTTTTCTTTTTTTTATTTTGCTGGTCCTGGGGCTTGAACTCAGGTCCTGGACACTGTCCCTGAGCTTTTGTGCTTTCTATTAGCCTGCTACCACTTGAGCCACAGGTATACTTTCATTGCTTTTTTGATAGTTAACTGGAGATAAGAGTCTCCCAGACTTTCCTACTGGGGTAGGCTTTAGACCGTTATCCTCAGATCCCAGCCTTTTGAGTAGCTAGTATTTCAGACTGACCTACCGGTGCCTGATTTAACTTCATAATTTTTTTTGTTGCCAGTCCTGGGGCTTGAACTCAAGGCCTGAGCATTGTCCTTGGGCTTTCCTCAAGGCTAGCACTCTACCACTTGAGCCACAGCAACACTTCTGACTTTTTCTATGAATATGGTACTGAGGAATAGAACCTGGGTCTTTGTGCATGCTAGGCAAGCACTTTACCACTAGGCCAAACTACCAGCCCAACTTTATAAAAAAATTGAAGGAAGAAATAATACTCCACAAACTAAGAAAATGGAGGAGGGGCCTGGAATTTGGCCTAGTGGTAGAGTGCTCGCCTAGCATGCACAAGGACATGCTTGCCTAGCACGCATGAGGACCCGGGTTCGGTTCCTCAGTACTACATACATAGAAAAAAAAAAGCTGGAAGTCATGCTGAGGCTCAAGTGGTAGAGCTCTATCCTTGAAAAAGTCCAAGGACTGTGCTCAGGCCCTGAGCTGAAGCCCAGGACTGGCAAAAAAAAAAAAAAAGAAAGAAAGAAAGAAAGAAAAATGGAGAAGGATAAAATATCTCCATATTTGTTGTTGTTCAGTTTGAGGTAAATTCCTGCTTTATTCCCAAGGATAGAGTCTAACACATAAGCTCAAGTGGTCCTTTTACCTTAGCCACTACAGTAGATGGGATTACACTACAGACCTCAGAACTAGGGGAAAAGTTTAAACAAAGTGTTAGCAAATAGAATTCAGTAATATGAAGCCTGGTGTGATGGTGCATAAAAGTAATCCCAGCGCTCAGGGAGCAAAGTGCATTTGAAGCCAGCCTAAGATACATAGTGAGACCCTGCTTCAAATAAAACAAAACAAAAGCAAAAACAAAAGCAAAACCAGAATTATGTGATACAGCTTGAATAAGGAAAATTTACCCAAATGTTCTAGGTTGGTTTACCACTCAAAAATCAATTTACTACATTAGGTTAACAAAGTATATGAGGACAAATTATTAGCTATTAGATATAGAAAAAGCATTTGCAAAGCATAATTACCCCCCTGATGAGAAAAATAAACTAAAAAATAAGGGAAAAAAGGAACTTCCTTTACTTAAAAACTTAAAATAAAGTTGTGTTTTATTTTTTAGACTGAATTATACCCCTCATCCCCCAAATCAGGAAGAAGGCTAGGATCTCACTCTTACCACTTCTCAATTTCGCACGGACTGTCCTAGCCAGCTGGCTCCAGCAAAGCCCTGTAAAAATGCACATAACCTTTGATCCAGCAACTCTACTACTAGGAATCTACCCTAAGGAATTCTAAATTCCTCTTAAACTCATTCGTACAACTGTTAGTTGACATTTATTATTGTGTGTCTAATCAGCAGCTTAAATTTATGATGTCCCAAACTAAACCCTTAACTTTGAATTTCATAAAACCTGCTTCAGTAAATATCCTGTTTCAGTAAATATCTCACCATCACCCAAATGTTCAAGCATATCAACATTTTTTTTCTTCTAGCTCTGGGGATTAAACCGAGGGCCTGTTTAAGCACTTCACCAGTAAACTAACCCTCAGTATAGGATAAACAATTTTGAGCCTTCTCTTTCTTTCATCATTATTAGCACAATATGCTAATTAAATCCACAAAATATATTTTGTATATGTCTACATATCCATAACATGTATATGTATTATAAGTATTATAATACATATGATGAATTTGATGATTTTTCTTACCTTCTTCATCATTGGGCTTCATTGGTTCTAATTAGATGGCACAACAATTTCTGAAATGATCGCAGTAGCTTGTTTGGCCAGTTCTGACAACTTGAGGTATTAAGTCATCATTACCATGAAATGTCTAGATAAATTGATATCAATAAAAAGATTGGCTATCAGC
The DNA here is from genome assembly GCF_031878675.1 of Megascapheus bottae. Taxonomy (NCBI): domain Eukaryota; kingdom Metazoa; phylum Chordata; class Mammalia; order Rodentia; family Geomyidae; genus Megascapheus; species Megascapheus bottae. The sequence continues at coordinate 51,420,007 of NC_143514.1, read as the reverse complement.
TATAATGCTGCAGCATGGTTGGTTATGTAATTTCATAACTATCAAATAATTTTAAATTTACAGTTTTAAAATTTTAGTATTTCAATATCAATTTTTAAACATATAGAATAAGAAAAAACAAAAGAAATAAATCTAGTACTTATATCTTATGATTCTCCATAGAATATTCTCATATGTAGCAAACTTTAAAATAGAATTGCTTTATATAACCTATAAAAATGTTTTTAAGCTGGGCTCAGTGGCTCACACCTGTAATCCCAGCTACTCAGGAGGCCGAGATCTGAGGATCATGGTTCAAAGCCAACCGCATCACTAAAGAACGTGAGACTCTTATCTCCAATTAATCTCTAGAAAAGGGAAAGTGGGGCTGTGGCTCTAGGGGTAGGGTGGTAGCCTTGAGCTGAAGAGCTCAGGGACAACACCCAAGCTCAGAGTTCAAAGCCCCATGACCCACAAAAAAATAAAATAAATAAAATAATAATTAAAAAATGTTTTTGAAGTTGGGCACCAGTGGCTCACACCTGTAAATCCTAGCTACTCAGAGGATCATGATTCAAAGCCATCTGGGAAAAGAAAGTCCATGAGGCCCTTATCTTCAATTAACCACCAGAAAACCAGAAGTGGCACTGTACCTCAAGTGGTAGAGTGCTAGCCTTGAGCTGAAGAGCTCAGGGACAGAGCCCAGGTCCAGAGTTAAAGCCCCATGACCAACCCCCCTCAAAAAAATGCTTTTAATGGGCTGGGGGTATGACCTAGTTGTAGAATGCTTGCATTAGCATGTGTGAAGCCCTGAGTTTGATTCTGGCTCAACTGGTTGAGCACTAGCCTTGAGAAAACTCAAGGACAGTGCCCAGGCCCTGAGTTCAAGCCCCAGGGCTGGCAAAAAAACAAACAAAAAACTTTAAAGAAGATACTTAAAGATGTTGGTGATTCATGCCTATAATCCTACTCTGGAGGCTGAGATCTGAGAATTCTGGTTTGAAGCTAGCCTGGGCAGGAAAGTCTATGAGATTTTTTTTTTTTTCCAGTCCTGTGCTTGAGCTCAGGGCCTGAGCACTGTCCTTGGACTTTCTCAAGGCTAGAGCTCTACCACTTGAGCCTCAGCACCACTTCTGGCTTTTTTCTATATGTGGTACCAAGGGATCGAACCTGGGTCTTCATGCATGCTAGGCAAGCACTTTAACCACTAGGCCAAACTCCCGGCCCCCCTATGAGATTTTTATCTCTTAATAAACACCAAAAATAAAAATCCTCACTTTTAAAAGAAAAAGCTGGAAATGGAGGTGAGGTTCAAACAGTACTGAGCTAGTTTTAAGTGAAAGACTTTAGAAACAGAGTCCAGGCCCTGCGTTCAATCCCCACGACTGAAACAAACAAAAAAAAGGGCCAGGAGTTTGGCCTAGTGGTAGAATGTTTCCTAGCATGCACAAAGACCAGAGTTTGATTGCTTGGTACCACATACAATAGAAAAAGCTGGAAATGGGTCTGTGACTCAAGTGGCAGAGCTCTAGTCATGAGAAAGCCCAAGGACAGCACTCAGGCCCTGAGTTCACAGGTCCTGAGTTCATACCCCAGGACTGACAAAAAAAAAAAATACTTTTAATTTTTCTACAGTCAATTTGTTCTTTTTAAAAAGTAGTCAGGAAGCTGGATGTGGTGGTTCACACCTGTAATCCTAGCTCCTCAGGAGGCTGAGATATGAGGATTGCAGTTCAAAGCCATACTGGGCACTCAAGTCCATAAGACTCTTATCTCCAATTAACCACCAGAAAATGGGAAGTGGCACTATGGCTCAAGGAGCCTTGAGCTGAAGAACTCAGGGCCGAAGCCCAGGCTCAGAGTTCCTGTCCTACGACCAACAGAAAACAAAAAACAAAACCATACTCTAGGCCTGGAGTGTGGCCTAGTGGTAGAGTGTTTGCCTAGCATACATGAAGCCCTGGGTTTGATTTTTCAGTACAACATATACAGAAGTGATGCTGTGGCTCAAGTGGTAGAGTGCTAGGCTTGAGAAAGCTCAAGGATAGTTCCTAGGCCCTGAGTTCCAGTCCTGATTCCAGTCCTGCCCCAGGACTGGCAAAAAAACCAAAAAGGTAGTCAGGTTAAGGTAGGCTCCTGCCTATAATCTTAACTACTAAAGAGGCTCAGTTCTGAAGGATTGTGATTCAAAGCCAGCTCAGGCAGCAAAATGCCAGGCTGGGATTTGGAGAGAAGTGTATTGTAAATGATAGAACACCAGCCATAGTGAATTTTGGAGTTCAGAACTTAGTACTGGCACAAAAAGAAAAGAAAAACAGAAAAGAATGACTCAAGTGGTAGAACGCCCATGGAAAAAGCAAAGCCAATCAAGCATGAGGCCTGAGTTCAAATATTGATACCAGCACAGAAAGAGAAAAAAAAAAAGAAAGAAAAGCTGTCATGGAAGTGGTGCTGTGGCTCAAGGGGCAGGGTGGTAGCCTTGAGCTATAGAGCTCAGGGTCAGCATCCAGGCCCAGAGTTCAAGCCCCACAACTAACTAGCCCTATAACCAACTAAAACAACAACAACAACAACAAAAACAAAACAACAACAAAGCTGTCATATTAATGCATGTTAAATCTTTTTTTTCACGTGGAATACATCAATGTGATATTATAGGCAAATTCATAATAACTTCCTCTAAATGGCAAAATGAATTCTTAAAGTGTTCAACTGGCTGCTCACATATAAAACATAAAAGATATTTATACCTTTGTGCAAGTATCTTTAAACTTCAGATTAGGTTATTACTCATTTTCTGCTTTCTTCATGAGACCCAAGAGAATAGTTTTTTTGTTTTGAAAGACATTACTATAAAATAGGGCACAGTTCTAAACTTGAAACATTCATAGTCTTAAAAGTTACCCCTACACGGATGGAGATCATTTTGTTAAGTAAAATAAGCCAGGAATAGAAAGACAAGTAGCATATGACCTAACTCAAACTAGGGTCTAAAAAATTTTGTATCCTGAAAGTTGAGCATAAAGTAGGAGTCAATAGAGAAGGGTGCAGGGAGAAATGAATGAAGTGTACAGTTAGATAAAAGCAAGATTTTTTGGTGTGCTATTGTAATAGTTGGATAATTACAGATGAAAATAATGTACTTTATATTAAAAAAACTAAATCATTTGAATGTTTTCACCATAAAAATTAAGAAATACTTGAGAGGATAAGCATGTTTAAGCCAAATTAAATATTACACAGTATATAGATGCATATAACCATCATATAGTATTCCATTCTCATACGCTTTATTTTGGTGCCAGGCCTAAGGCTTCAACTTGGGGCCTGGGCACTGAATCTGAGCTTTTTGTTTTCTTTGCTCAAGGGTAGTCTTTTAACACTTGAGCCACAGCTCCAATTCCAACTTTTTTGGTGGTTAACGAGGTAAGTGTCTAATGGACTTTCTGCCCAGGCTGACTTTGAACCACAATCCTCAGATCTCATCCTCCTGAGTAGCTAGGATTACAAATGTGAGCGACCACTGCTGGCAATTTTTCTGCTTTTATGGATCCATTAAAAACCAACTTAAAAAAAAAAAAAACAAAAAAACACCTCGGGGGCCGGGAGTTTGGCTTAGTGGTAGAGTGCTTGCCTAGCATGCATGAAGACCTGGGTTCGATTCCTTGGTACCACAAGCATAGGAAAAAAAGCTAGAAGTGGTGCTGAGGCTCAGGTGGTAGAGCTCTAGCCTTGAGAAAGTCCAAGGACAGGGCTCAGGCCCTGAGCTCAAGCCCAGGACTGGCAACAAAAAAAATTATTACACTAACACTAATACTAAAGTGTAAAAATTCAGAAGAATTACAATTTAATTTTCTAGTCCTGGGGCCTGAACTTAACAGTCGAGGTGCGGTCCCTGAGCTCTTATTGCTCAAGGATATTGCTCTTACCACTTTGAGCAACAGCTTTATTTCTGGCTTTTTGGTAGTTAATTGGAGATAAGACTCTCATAAACTCCTTGCCTGGCCTGGCTTTGAACCATGATCCCCAGAATTCACATTCCTGAGTAGCTAGGGTTGCAGGCATAAGCTACCAGCACCTGGCAAAAATTAAAATTCTTTAAATTTAAACATAGATTGTCATGGCTGTTTAAGAATCCAATAAGCCGGGTGAGGTGGCTCAGGCCTATAGTCCTCAGAAGGATGAGATCTGAGGATCTTGGTTCAAAGCCAGCCTGGGCACTGAAGTCCATGAGATTCTTATCTCTAATTAACCACTAGAAAACTGGAAGTGGCACTGTGGCTCCAGGAGTAGGGCTGTAGCCTTGAGCTGAAGAGCTCAGGGACAGAGCCCAGGCCGAGAGTTCAAGCCCCACGACTGACAAAATGAAAAAGAAAACATCCAATATGTCTGTTGGATACACTTATACCTTCAGCATACGTCTATAAATGACATCCAACAACACACAATGTCATCATATGTAATTATTATAATAGAGGTGGTCTTACATCAAGAAAAGAGACCTGGGGTTGGGGATTTAGCTCAGTGGAAGAAAACTTGCCTGGCCAATGCAAGGCCCTTTGTTCAGTTCTGGAAAGACAGACAGAGAGAGAGAGAGAGAGAGAGAGAGAGAGAGAGAGAGAGAGAGAGAGAGAGAGAGAGAGAGAGAGAGAGGGAGGGAGGGAGGGAGGGAGGGAGGGAGGGAGAGAGAGAGAGAGAGAGAGAGGAGAGAGAGGAGAGAGAGGTGGGGGGAGGAGGTGGGGGGAGAGAGAGAGACTTGTTTTTGCTTACATGAAATCATAATTTACTAGATGTGGTTTACACTCTACCTATTTAAATATAATCTTTGTCAACCTTTTATGTCTTGATTTTTACTCTCTTGTCCATCAGGTTTACAGGGCACTAATGGCTTCTGGCTGTATTTGCTTTATTTTGTTTTGTTTTGCTGGAGATTGAACCCAAGAACTCATCATGCATGCTAAGCATACACTCTACCACTGGGCTACACTCCAGCACTGCTCCTTAAGATCCTCATATGCCCTTATTTTTGTTGTTTCTCTTAGTCTTGCCCATATCTATGTAAATAATCCTTTTACCAAACTCTAAATTTATGTCCCTTTGATTAGGCTACCAGCAAGTACCTTAATTAATATAAACTATTTCAACATGTCATCTAAACTATTCTGAAATATTCAGAGCCTGATTAACTGTTGATTTGGATATAATCATGTAAATACATTAAAGTATGAGCTGCTTATCTTCAGAAGTAACGTTCCTTCCATCTTTATTCTCCATCTCAACATCCTGGTTCCATAATTTCTTTTATCAATAGTTATGTATTCACAACTCTTAACTAAAATATAATATTGAAAAATATTTTTTGCCAGTCCTGGGGCTTGAACTCAGGGCCTGAGCACTGTCCTTGGGTTTTCTTTAAGGCTAATGCTCTGTCACTTGAGCCATAATACCACATCCGGCTTTTCTATGTATGTGGTTCCGAGGAAGAGAACCTGTGTCTTCATGCATGCTAGGCAAAACACTCTATCATTAGGCCAAACACCCAGCCAAACTTTTCTTAAAGTATAATCTTCAGCATATTGTATATAACAGCTAAAATTTGATCTTTCTGACTTGGAAAAAATCATATTAAAGTAAGCAAAATCCTAAGAACCATAGGCTCAGCTGTCAGAGGTGGCTCACGCCTGAATCCCAGCTACTCAGGAAGTTGAGATTTGAGGATCAAGGTTCAAAGCCAGCCCAGGCACAAAAGGACCTGAGACTCTTATCTCCAATTATCCCCTGGAAAACTGGGAAGTGGGGCGTGGCCCAAGGGTAGGGCAATAGCCTTGAGCTGAAGAGCTCAGAAACAATGCCCAGGCCCAGGGGTAGGATGGTAGCCTTAAGCTGAAGAGCTCAGGGGTAGTACCCGAGCTGAGTTCAAGCCCCATGACCCCCCCCCCACATACACAGAAAGAACCATAGGCTCCATGGTTTTCCTCATTTGTAATAATTAGTATATGTCTAGGGCTTCCCTAGATGAGGATCACACTAGATCAAAAGCTATGTGCATATGGCCATATAGGATGAGGCTAAACAAAATGAACTCCAGGATATGTACACAAGAGGTTTATCTTTGTGGTTGTTTTTAATACACTATGTGAAATTCTTTCTGTTTTTCTTTTTCCTCTTATGGTTTATCCCCTGTTGTTACTATATCTGACTTGGGTAGTTGGTATATTGTATATATATTTATTTGTTTATTTGAAATATGGAAGGGAAGGGGAAAAACAAGATGATTGGGAGGGGGTGGGAGAACAGAAAGTGGGAGAAAAATATGGGAAGGGGTATCAATGTTCAAGAAGTAATGTAGCCACTATCTGACAAATGTAACTGTAATCCCTCTAAACATCACCCCCAGAATAAAAAGAAATTGAGCTTTGCTTACCATTGTAGTCCTTGTGATTAATATATCGTAAACACCCAGCATTTACTCATTTGTATAAGAAATTTTAACTAAAGGCTGGGAGTGTAGCCTAGTGGTAGAATGCTCACCTAGCATGCACAAAGCCCTAGGTTCGATTCTTGGATACCACAAATATAGAAAAAAGCCAAAAGTGGTGCTGTGGCTCAAGTGGCAGAGCACTATTTTGGGGCAGAAAGTATGTCCAAGGACTGTGTCCAGACCCTGAGTTCAAGCCCCGGGACTGGCAAGCAAAACAAAAAAAAATATCAAGTAAGTACTAGCTCAGTTTTAATATGAGGAACTGAAAAACATGAGTCATGTCCCTCTTCTTATATAAAGTTGCATTCTGAATATAGATATTAATGATATTAATAGTCCTCACATGATGTTGATGCTAATGGCTCACACCTGAAATTCTAGCTACGTGGAGGCTCAGATCTGAGGAACGTAGTTTGAAGCCAGAAGGGCTTACCTCCAGATTAACCACCAAAAAGCCAGAATTAGAGCCATGGTTCAAGTGGTAGAGTCAAAGCCTCTAGCTAAAAAGCTCAAGAACAGTGCCTAGGCCTGCGTTTAAGCCCCAGAACAGGTTCCACCAAAATAAATAAATAAATAGCCAATACTCACATGAATAAAGCCAACTATAGACAGATAACTTTGATAGTTATTCAAAAGTTGAGTTGATTTGTGTTGAAGATTATCTCAGTTACTTTATTAAAAATACAAATTTAGGAGCCTGGCATATGGCCTAGTGGTATAGTGCTCGCCTAGCATGCACTAAGCCCTGGGATTGGGTCCTCGGTACCACATATGCACACAAAGCCAGAAGTGGTTCTGTGGCTCAAGAGGTAGAGAGCTAGCCATGAGAAAGCCCAAGGACAGTGCTCAGACCCTGAGTTCAAGCCCCAGGACCAGCCAAAAAAAAATATGAATTTACACGAGAGTAGTATATGCAGTACTCATCACACATTTAAATCATTAAGTCTGCTGTGTGTGTGTGTGTGTGTGTGTGTGTGTGTGTGTGTGTGCAAGTAGTAGTAGGCTTTGAATTAGGCAGGGCTCAAACTCACACTTGGCTTTTTTTTTCATTGTATTTTATTGTCGGGATAATGTATAGAGGGGTTATAGTTACATTTGTCAGGTGGTGGGTACATTATTTCTCGAATCTTGATACCACGTCTCATTTTTTTGTCCCCCTTTCCCTCCCTCCTCACTTGTGTTTTTACTCAAGACTGCCACTCTACCATTGAACCACATCTCCAACTCTGATTTTTTGCTTGTTATTGGGCTGGGCGCTGGTGGCTCAAACACATAATCTTAGCTACTCAGGAGGTTGAGATCTGAGAGTCATGATTTGAAGCCAGCCAAGGCAGGAAAGTCTGTGAGACTCTTATCTCTAGTGAACTACCAAAAAGCTGGAAGTAAAGTTCAAGTGGTAGACCACTAACCTTAAGCAAAAAATAAAAAACTCAAAGGGTGGGAAATGTGATCTAGTGGTAGAGTGCTTGCCTAGCATGCATGAAGCCCTGGGTTCGAGTCCTCAGAACCACATACATAGAAAAAGCTGGAAATGGTGCTGTGACTCAAGTGTCAGTGCTAACTTTCAGCAAAAAGAAAAAAAAAAAAAGCAAAGCTCATAGATATTGCTCAGGCCCTGTGTTCAAGCCCCAGGACTAGGACACATACTATACACATATGAAACAAAGAAATACTAGCCAAAACAACATTCTGTTGTCACAAAAATAGACACACAGACCAATGGAACAGAAAAAAAGTTCCCAGAAACTAAGCCAATGAGATCAGCTAAATCATTCTTTTGAGAAAAGGCCTTGCTGTGTAGCTCAGGTCAAACTGATATTAAATTTACTATGCAGCCAGGTTCTTCTCAAATTCAAAATCCTGCTTCTAACTACCAAGTGTAATTATAGGCATATGGCACTATATCTATCCAGGTAATAGACTTGCAACAAAGGTGGCAAGAATATACATTGGAAAAAAGAAAGTCTTTTCTACAAATGGTATTTATATAAAAAATCAACTCAAAATGGATCAAATACCTAAAGTAAGATCTGAAATATAAAACTACTAGAAGAAAACATGAGGGACGCGTTTCAAGATATTGGTATATACAAGAAAATATTAGGATATACACCATAGCACAGGAAACAAAAGCAAAAATACATAAATGGGATTATATCAAACTAAGAAGCTTCAGCACATCAAAAGGATCACTCTACAGACTACAGAGATAACCTACAAAATGGAAGAAGGTATCTGGCAAAGAATATATAAGGAACTCAACGCCAGAAATACAAATAATTCTAGCACTTGACCTGTTGAAAGAACTAGGAGGATTACATGCTTGAGGATATATACCTGCTCAGGAAGTAGAGATTTGGAGGATACCAATTTGAGGCCAATGCAGGTAAAATTTCTCTACACTTCCTCTCAACCCATAAAGAATAAACCTTAGATCCTGGAGCATGGTGTAGTGGTAGAGTGCTGGCTTAATATTCCTGAAGCCCTGTGTTCGATTCCTCAGTACCACATACACAAAAAAAGCCAAAAGTAGTGCTATGGCTCAAGTGGTAGAGTGCTAGCCTTGAGAATGTCCAAGGATAGTGCCCAGGCCTTGAGTTCAAGCCCCAGGACTGGCAAAAAAATAAAAAAAAAATTAGAAAAAAGCTGAGCGTTAGATCAACTGAATACAAACCTGCCTGTCAAACCAGGTACATAAAAACACAAACAGGAGAACCTTAGTATCCATGTGAATTAACAGATAAGGAAATGTAGTACATGATTACAGTAAAACATTTAACCTTAGAAACAAATGAAATCTTGTCATTTGTAGTTAACTAAGTAAAATAAGCCAGGCACAGAAAGACAAAAACTGCACATTCTCACTCATAAAGTGAGGTACTCCATTGACATGAATTTGGTGATATAAATATATCTATGTAGAGGGGGCGGGGAGGGAAATGGAGACAAAAACATGAGAGGGGGTATCAATGTGTGAATGTAACTGTGACCCCTCTATACATTATAATAAAAAATTAATCTATCTATATAGACATGTAAGTCTATGATGGGATATGTATTCTGTAGACATATTGACATATAGATTGATATGTATCTATGACATACAAAGACTCAGCTTAATTTTAATTATCTTCTTAAACTTATGTGCCAGTGATTGCATATAGAGATTCCCTACTTGAATACTTGTTTGTTGAATCTGGCATTTAAAATGTGATATAAAATCTCACTGTTAATAAAAATCCTTTAATAAAAAAAGTTAACCTTATAGAAGTAAAGAATAGATCAGGGGCCTGGAATTTAGCCTAGTGGTAAGAGTGCTTGTACCTTATAAATATGCATTAGTATTATAGATCACTTAGCATGTAGTGGCTCATGCCTATAATCCTAGTTATGTGGTACCAAGGAATGGAACCCAGGTCTTCGTGCATGCTAGGCAAGCACTCTACCACTAGGCCCAACTCCTGGCCCTGGAAAACAATTTTTTTTTAATTGTTTCATCTTTCTAGCTGGTAATGAAAAAGACTAAGATTATCTATCAACGATCTCTTATATTTCACTTATAAGTATAAACTGGTAAAAATAACTGGAAACTTTTTAGCAATATACACAATAGGAATCTTTTCAAGTAACTTAAGACAAATAGGCTTCTATAGGAGTAGTAGTAAATTTGGGGCTTTTACTCTGGTTCCCAGGCTCACAAAGCACACCTGCCAAATTCTTGAATTAATGCTGCAAAAATGGCAGCATTCAGAATGTCTCCCTTCTCCAGTTAGAGACATTTAATCACAGAAAACAGCTCAAAGTAATAGAACCCATTTTAGTTGCCAATTGATTTAAATAGTGGCCAGATAATTTTGCCAAGTATGTCCAACAATCAACTCTGATCTGTCCTTAAGAGTAGCCAGGGATCAATAAAAATACAGACAAATGGAGCTAGCACAGCTTGTTCACATGGTCATTTATTAAGAACATCTAAATATTAGAAAATATAGAAATGGCTAATTTTATAACATGATTAAAGCTCATTTCCACAGTTAAAATTTTGATTTCAGGCTGAAAGTATGGCCTAGTGGTAGAGTGCTTGCCTAGCATACACAAAGCCCTAGGTTCGATTCTTGGTACCACATATTCAGAAAAAGCTGGAAGAGGTGATATGGCTCAAGTGGTAGAGCACTAGCCTTGAGAAAGCTCAAGGACACTGCTCAGGCCCTGAATTCAAGCCCCAGGACTGCTCCCCCCCCAAATGAAAGCATATGTCTTCATTTAATCATTATCAAAGAATATTTTCCCCAAATAGGGTTATATCAGGTTATCATTTACTGTAGTGACACACATTTGACTGGCAATCTTTGTTGGTATGCCTAAAATTCATTCTATTTTCTTGCTGTAGTAAAACATATTGTAATAGATGTTTTCAGCACCACACCAAAGCTTTTAGAAATTGTGAATGTCAGGTTTCTACTCATTTATAAAAATTTTGAATTGAAAACCCTGACTTAGCAGAGGTATAGTCAGTAGTGTTTCTTTTGTTGTTATTGGTCATGGGACTTGAACTCTAGGCCTGGGGGCTGTCCCTGAGTTCTTCAGCCAAAGGCTACTGCTCTACCCATTGAGCCACAGGACCACTTCTGGTTTTCTAGTGGTTAATTGGAAATATGAGTCTTGAGGTCTTCAGGGCCGGATGTGGCTTTTGAACCCTGATCCTCAGATCTAAACCTCCTGAGTATCTAGGATTGCAGGCATGAGCCACTACACCCAGCTCAATAGTGTTTTGTTTTGTTTTTTAATATTAATTCTATTTTTTCTTTCTTTTTATTGTAATTAATAGAAGGGTTACATTATATTCGCCAGACAGAAGATGAATTATTTAACAGTCATTGCTAACCCTTCTCATGTTTTTGTCTACATTTCCCTCCCCTAACCCCTCCCCTCAATAATGTTTCTTAAAGATATGATTATCATTTTATTCACTTCACTGTATACTTTTCTTTAAAAAAATTAGAATCAGAACCTAACATTCTCAAGGAACATAAATTGGTAGTCAGTTTTTCAAAAATCAATAGAACAAACCATGCGTGGTGGCTCATGCTGGTAATCCTAGCTACTCAGGAGGCTGAGATCTGAGGATCAAGGTTCAAAGCCAGCCTGGGAGCTGACGTCACTACTCTTATCTCCAATTAACCACTAGAAAACTGGAGGTGGCACTGTGGTTCAAGTCCCACCACCGACTCAAAAAAAAACCCAATAGAATACTATCTACAACTTAGTTCATGACAATAAAAAGGGAAATCAATTGGACCAAGAAAGAATAAAAGATTAAATGTCAAATTCTACACTAGCTGCTGCTTATTTTAGTACAATTTATACTTAAGATTAATCTATTACATTCCTATCATGTAATATGCTGTCAGTTGTTTTCTTTTTGTTATCTTCAAATAGTTTTACAAAACTGTCAACTTTTTAACCAGATGACTTCTATCTTTTCCTTTTTTTCTAACCAGATGATTTCTGAAACATGTAATTAAATCAAGTACAATTTAGTCCAAGAAACACAAGATGTTTTTAGTAGAAGGAATTCCTATTTTTGAATCTTCAAATATTCTTCTATCACTAATAGGATTTTTATGGGTAAAGTTGCTTTTATAAACATAGGTTGAAAATTTATTTGAGAATATGTATAGAAAAAACAAATCTGAAAGAAAATGAGCTACAGTAAACTTCTAACAGAAATGCAATTTGAGAATTTAGAAATTCATCATTTTAATGACATAAAAAATAAGCATTTCTTCTAAAAAGCCACCTGTAACACATTAAGTATAAATCATAGTTTCTCAAGTGCTGTTTGGGGACCTGATGTTGCAACTCCAGATGGCTAAGTTGGTTAAGCAAGGGTTTGTGCCACTGGGGTAAGCAAAAAGAAAGTGATGAAAGATAGGCCCTAAAATAAGATGGGGAATTTAAACTTGATATGGTGTAATTGTGAGGGAAATAATATGATATAGAATAATTAAAGCTTTACATAGGAGAGAATCCTTTATTCATGGATCTGGTCACATTTATTATTTTTAAAATGTGGCATGAAAGCACTTTATTATTGAAAGCACCAACATCACCAGTAGAATAAAAATATGTATTTTATCATCATTTTATTTTATTTTTTCACTTTAATTTTGTCAGTTGTGAGACTTGAACTCAGAGGCGAAGTGCAGTCACTGAGCTATTTTGCTAAAGGCTAGCCACAGCTCCAGTTCTTGTTTTTGAGTGATCAATGGAAAGGACTTTGCTGCCCAGGCTGGCTTCGAATGGTGATCCTCAGATCTCAGCCTCCTGAGTAGCTAGGATTACAGGCGTGAGCCACCAGTGCCCAGTGTATGTAAAACTCAGTCTTAAATATAGTTCCTTAAGTGGCGCTGTGACTCGCTGAATAATATGTAAAACTTACAATGTGCCACTGTTTGGTCTAAGCACTTACAAAATGAAGTCATCAAATCCTTATAATACTCCTTAAAAATATCTTTGTTTCACAAATAAGGAAACACTGTGGCTTGGTAAAGCTTCCACATGGAATTAAATAATTCGCCAAAGTCATAAAGCTACTAACTGATCGTGGTCACACAAACTATGAATTGATGGCACAGGATCTGAACCCAAATGCTCCAACATTTATCATCTTACTATCTGTATTGCACTGTTTTCCCAGTGACTACTATTAAGTACTCTTTCTTTCCTTCCTTCCTTCCTTTCTCTTCTTTCTTTTTCTTTCTTTCTCTTTCTTTCCTTCCTTCCTTCCTTCCTTTCTCTTTCCTTCCTTCTTTCTTTCTTTCTTTTTCCATTTCTTTTCTTTTCTTTTTGCCAGTCCTGGGGCTTGAACTCTGAGCCTGGGCACTGTCCCTGTCCCTGAGTTTCTTTTGCTCATGATGAGCACTCCTGAGCCACAGCACCACTTCCAGCTTTTTATGTGTATGTGGCACTGAGGAATCCAACCCAGGGCTTCATGCATGCTAGGCAAGCACTCCACCACTGGGCCATATTCACAGCCCAACACACACACACACACACACACATACACACACACACACAATTATATATAGTCTATATTTCAGATAATATGTTATCTAATATATATATACATATATATATACATATATATATATATATTGTCAATGTGGGACTTGAACTCTGGGTCTGGGCTCAGGGCTCAGGACTTGAACTCTGGGCTGAAGAGCCTGAGCTCTTCAGCTCAAGGCTACCACCCTGCCCCTTGAACCAGAAGACTTCCGGTTTTTTGGTGGTTAATTGGAGATAAGAGTCTCACAGACCCTACTGTCAGGGCTGGCTTTGAACCGTGATCCTCAGATCTCAGCCTCCTGAGTAGCTAGGATTACAGGTGTGAGCCACTGCACCAGGGCCAAATATTTTTTTGTATCAGAAAATAGTATTTGAATTGTGTGTGTGCACATGCATATGTGCATACACATATTTATGAAATATAGCTTAAAACGATGTCAATTTTTAAAAGTAACATGATCAAATAGGATTCAGCTTAGCAGCATAAACAAAACTTCCATTGAAATTATTCATATTAATGAACGATGGATCTGTTGGATTCATTCTTTCAAACTCTAAATAGTAAAACATTCCTTCCTTCCTTCCTTCTTTCCCTCCTTCCTTCTCTCCTTCCTTCCTTCCTTCCTTCCTTCCTTCCTTCCTTCCTTCCTTCCTTCCTTCCTTCCTTTCACCATACAGGGTTTGAACTCAGGGTCTTACACTTGTGAGGCAAGCAAGCAATTACTCTGCCACTTGAACCACATTCCAAACCCTTAAAGTTTTTTTCTTTTGAATTCATCTAATCCCATTTGTTCTTAAAAACAAGAAATGATCTGCAGTAAATGGTCATTTGATTTGATAATGACTGTTGAGAAGTAACTATAAAAAGGTAAGAAGAAGAAAACCATAAATTAAAAGTTGAAAAGTTAAGAATAAGTTTAAAGGAAAAAAGATTTCAGAGTAGTTGCATCATCAGAACAGGATTTATGAAAGGTAATTCTTAAGCAATGGATTATTTTGCAAATGGGCTACTAGACTAAAATCTGGGATGGTATCTAGAATTTTTTTTTTTTAGTAACTCACAAAAAAGGCAGAGTAATGTAACTAGACCTCTTGCACAGAAGAATTGGTAAAATTTTGTGATGGATGAGTCATAGTAACTAAAAACAAAACTGGGACACAGGATTTCAAGATTCCAAGCAGAGTTAACTCATAATAATTGTACACCACGAGAGAAAAATGCAGACAATAGTGATATCTTCAAGAAATAACTTTTTTTTTTGCCAGTCATGGGCTTGGGCTCAGGGCCTGAGCACTGTCCCTGGATTTTTTTTCTTGAGGCTAGAGCTCTACCATTTGAGCCACAGCACCACTTCTGGCTTTTTGCTACATATGTGGTACCGAGGAATCGAACCCGGGTCTTCATGCATGCTAGGCAAGCACTCTATCACTAGGCCAAACTCCCGGCCCCTCAAATAATAACTTTTAAGCGTTTGTACAATTTTACATTTGTCAGTCATGATTGTTACATCATTTTTACTTACCTCCTAGCTTCCCTCTTCAGTTGATTTCTGAACTGCCCTACATGAATGGCAATGAAAATTATCCCTACTCACTCATCAGTTTCTCCTCCAAAGTTTTCTTAATTTCCTTAAAATGATTGTTTCACCAAAATAACCATCTTTGTTACAAATACAGTGACTTAAATTAGAAATAACCTCAAATATTAATAATAATGGTTAACTGTAAGTAATAGCTAAATGCTATTCCCTGCAGCAAATCTACAATATAGGCCTTTAAAAATCATATTAGGGGCTGGGAGTTTAGCCTAGTGGTAGAGTGTTTGCCTAACATGCACAAAGACCTAGGTTTGGTTCCTTGGTACCACATACATAGAAAAAAGCCAGAAGTGGTTCTGAGGCTCAAGTGGTAGAGCTCTAGACTTGAGAAAGTCCAAGGTCAGTGCTCAGTCCTTGAGTTCAAGGCCCAGGGCTGGCAAAAATAAATAAAAAACAATATTAAGTGAAGTAAGCCAGACCCAAAGGAACATAGGCTCCATGGTTTCCCTCATTTGTAATCATTAGTACACATCTAGAATTCTCCTAGCAGAGGATCACAATAGCTCAAAAGCTATGTACATATATTCATATAGGATGAGATTAAGCGAAATGAACTCTAGAATATGGAAACAAGAGGTTTATCTTTGTGATGGTTGTTCTTAATGTACTATGGTATTTCTTTTCCCTTTTTTTCCCTTTCTGGTTAATCTCATGTGGTTAATGTATCTGACTTTGTTACTTGGTATATTGTGTATATATATATATATATATATATATAAATTTGTTTATTTGAAACAGGGAAGGGAAGGGGTGAAACAAGATGATTGGGAGGGGTGGGGGGGAGGGAAATGGGAACAAAAACATGAGAAGGGTTTCAAGGTTCAAGAATTTATGTACCTACTACCTGATGAATGTAACTATAACCCCTCTGTACATTAACCCGACAATAAAAATGCAATAAAAAATATTATCTAGTCAGGTGCTGGTAGCTCAAGCCTATAATCCTAGCTACTCAGAAGGCTGAGATCTGAGGATCACAGTTTGAAAGTTTGAAGCCAGCTAGAGCAGGAAAGTTTGAGAGACTCTTATCTCTAATTAACCACCAAAAAAAAAAAAAACCAGCTAGAAATAGAGCTCTGGCTCAAGTGGTAGAACACTATCCTTGAGCAAAAAAGCTCAAGGACAGAGCCCAGATCTTGAGTTCAAGCCCGGTCTCTAAATAGCATCACATCAGGACAGTGTGGGTCTGGATGTGTGAGTACTCACTACTGAGGTTTGGACTAAGCATTTTTACCCTATCATTTCAGCCGTACCTCCATTTCTGGCTTTTTTCCTGGTTAGATCTCAAATTTGTCTGCCATGTCTAACTTTGAACTTTGAACTTCAAATTTTAGCCTCCTGAGCTGAGATTACAAGAACTTTAGAGCTTCAGCATATAAATTTTAGAGAACTTAATTCAGTCTTTAGCAAAGACTGCTCATATTTAACTCTTCTTTTTTTCATATTTAACTTTAACTCATGCTAGTTAAAGCCATTTGGACATTATTTTTAGTCTCGGCAGAGATTAGTAAGACATTAATTTTTTTTTTTTTTTGCGAATCCTGGGGCTTGAACTCAGGGCCTGGGCACTGTCCTTTGACATTTTTTTCCTCAAAGCTAGTGCTCTGCCACTTGAGCCACAGCCCCAATTCTGGCTTGTTCTGAGTATATGGTACCGAGGAATTGAACCCAGGGCTCGTGCATGCTAGGCGAGCACTCTGTCACTAGGCTATGCTCCCAGCCCCAGTAAAACATTAATTTATAAAGTAAGGTCAAATCTATGTCTCTGTCAGTATGTAGACTATCATTTTATTGATTAATGTGTTGTATGAAAAAATGTGGGCTTATAAAGACATAAAAATTTTGACACAAAAATAGTCATTTGAGCCTTTGGAATGCCTGAGTATTATAGAAAAAGAAAAGTCAATTTGGTAGTAACTCTCTCATACAATGGTATGTTGTGCATTTCTTTTAATTCTTATATTCCCATGCTAACCATGGCACCATCTTGTGGATAGTTCATCAAATAACTTGGTTGCACAAACATGAAAACACCACAATATTTATTTTAAGAAAAAAATGGAAGCTTTAAATGAAGTTTGAGTTAGTGAAATGTTGGCAAGTAACCTCTTACTCTCTTTCTAGCAATGTGATGTTTCATTTTTCAAGTATTTTCTTTTCTTTTCTTTTTTGCCAGTCCTGGGCTTGAGCTCAGGGCCTGAGCACTGTCCTTGGACTTTCTCAAGGCTAGAGCTCTACCACTTGAGCCTCAGCACCATTTCTGGCTTTTTTTTTTCGATGTTTGTGGTACCGAGGAATTGAACCCAGGTCTTCATGCATGCTAGGCAAGCACTCTACCACTAGGCCAAACTCCCGGCCCCTCAAGTATTTTCTTATTAACTGTTAATATAAAACTTCTAAGAGCCCAGCTGGTACTAACTTCAAATGAACATTTTAGTAGAACATATCTGAAAATGTACCATGTATGAATGCATACATATAAAATATGTGTGTTGTTTTTATTTGATCTTAACTTCAGGACCTACTAAACAATAGTAATTGATAGCATTTTTTCCATATATTTTTATTGTAATTAATAGAAGGGTTACAATATATTTACCAGAGAGAAGGTGCATTAATTCACAAACATTGATTCCCTTTCTCATATCTTGGTGATAGCATTTTTTTTTTTTTGCCAGTTCTGGGCTTGAGCTCAGGGCCTGAGCACTGTCCTTGGACTTTCTCAAGGCTAGAGCTCTACCACTTGAGCCTCAGCACCACTTCTAGCTTTTTTTCCTATGCATGTGGTACCAAGGAATCGAACCCGGGTCTTCATACATGCTAGGCAAGCACTTTAACCACTAGGCCAAACTCCTGGCCCCAATAGCATTTTTTTTTAATGACAGTTCTGGCACTTGAACTCAGGGTCTGAGCACTGTCCCTGAGATCTTTTGCTCAACTCTAGCTCTCTACCACTTAGAGCCATAGATTCACTTCTGGCTTTTTTGGGGGGGAGGGCAGTTTATGGAGATAAGAATTTCATGGACTTTTCTGCCTGGGCTGCCTTCAAACTACGCTCCTCAGATTTTAGCCTCTTGAATAGTTACGATTACAGGCATGAGCCATTAGTGCCTGGCTGACAGTGTAAATCTTTAATGAAGGAAAACCTTTAAGAAAGAGAGAAGAGGGGCGGGGAGTTTGGCCTAGTGGTTAAAGTGCTTGCCTAGCATGCACGAAGACCCAGGTTCGATTCCTCGGTACCACATACATAGAAAAAAGCCGGGAGTGGTGCTGAGGCTCAAGTGGTAGAGCTCTAGCCTTGAGAAAGTCCAAGGACAGTGCTCAGGCCCTGAGCTCAAGCCCAGGACTGGCAAAAAAAAAAAAAAAAAAAAAAAAAGAAAGAAAGAGAGAAGAGTGGGGGGGGGAGGGAAATGGGGACCATGACATGACATGAGAAAGGCTATCAATGTATGTAAAGTAATGCACCTTCTATCTGGTGAATATAATGTAACCCTTTTATTAATTACAATAAAAATATATGAAAAAAAGAAAGAGAAGTAAGGCAAGATAGAGGATTAGAAGCACCTATCATTCTCATTCTGTGAGTTAGAAGAATCTACTAACACAGAAGAAACTGAAGTCTGAAGAAAGAGAGGACAAGAATAGAAATAGGAATAATAAAGAAGATGTCAAAGGAGGCAGAAAATTCTACAGACGAAAAGCAGGCAGGAATTCCAAGCCTGTGTAGACGGTGGAGAGCTGAAACACCATTAGGAGGTAAAATAATATCTCCTGCCATCAAATTGCCAACTCTAGCTACCTGTGAGGCCCACCCACCAACCACGAGGTAATGACTTACTGTGGTATGGACATACTGTGGTATGTCATCTTGACAGAAAGCGTATCATCAGGACTGTTACTCTGGAGGCCTGGGAATAAGGGGCTCTGAGAGACTTGTGAAACCTTGCCATGCATGCTGGGTTAAAGGAGGTGGTTGGAAGAGGGTCAGTGTCTGACTGGGGCCCACACAGTGGTTTCAACTTTGTGAAACTATACCAGCTACTTGGATACCATCCCTGAATGCTTTGATGCCTGGGAGAAAGGGAGGCTTCCTGCTGAAGCACACAACAGAGGCACGGGTGCTCCAGCTCCTTGTATTGTTTGCTATGGTAGTTCAAGAACAGCTGTGGCTCAAAATGCCTGGCAGAGGTTGGCAATGCTGGCTTGCGACTCCCTGCCAAGTAGAGCAGTAAGAGGAATGGGTGTGGTGACTGCTCCTGGCAACTACTGCATTTCTCTGCCATGCTGCCCATGGCGTGAACAAGTGTGGCTTCAAACACCCTGAAGAAACCCCAGTAGAGGCAGGTGGGACACTGGAGAGCTGGGCTTGATGGTTACCCCTGGAAACAAGTAAGGTGAGAACAGCAAGAAGACTGCAGAACCATCTCTAGAGCCCACCTCCTGGCTCCATGTGCTGAAGGCTGAGCAGATCAGAGCCCAAACTCCCAGAACCCCCAAATTGCATGATTACATAACCTCTTGCATTCCACAGAGATTTCTTTATAGACTCACAAGAGCCATTGAAAATTCATATTTTGCTGCAAATAAATCTGTTTATCAAATGGGAGGGAGAAACCGGGGGAAAACAAAGGAAGTGGTGACATTGTCCAGAAAAAGTAATACACTTATCATACCTGATTTATGAAATGATAACCCCTCTGTACAACACTTTAATAATAATAATAATAAACTTATGTTAAAATTGTTTATCTTTGATGCTGAGTTTGGAGACTTATTCATTTGCTTGGATTTTTTTTTCCCAGTTCTGGGGCTTGAACTCAAGGCCTGAACACTCTCCTTGGGCTTTCCTCAAGGCTAGCGCTCTACCACTTGAACTATAGCACCATTTCCTGCTTTTTCTATGTATGTGGTATGAATAGAACCTGGGTCTTCGTGCATGCCAGGGAAGCACTCTACCACTAGGCCAAACTCCCAATTTTCTGTGGCTTTTATTGTTTTGTTTTGTTTGCCAGTCCTGGGGCTTGAACTCAGAGACTGGGCACTGTCCTTGGACACTTTTACTTAAGGCTAGCACTCTGCCACTTGAGCCACATCACCACTTCCAGCTTTTTCTGTGTATGTATTACTGAGGACTTGAAACCAGAGGTTCATGCATGCGAGGCAAATACTCTACCACAAAATTATGTTCCCAGCCCTGATTTTTTTTTTTTTGGTGGATCACGGGGGTTCAACTTGGTCTGGATGTTGTCCCTGAGCCCTTCAGCTCGAGGCTACACCCTACCCTTGAGCCAAGCCCCATTTCCTATTTTCTACAGGATAGTTGGAGATTAGAGTCTCAGGTTCTTTTGTGCCTGGGCTCACTTTGATCCTCAGATCTCAGCCTCCTGAGTAGCTAGGAGTGAGGCACAGTGCCCAGCTTTTTTTTTTTTTTTTAATATCAGATACAAGCAATTTTGTACTTGCCTCCCTATTTAGTATTTAGTTTGGCTTTTCCATCCCTTTGCTCTAAAGTCATCATACTTGAGCCATAACTATTTTACTATTTGATTTCAAATAATATTTTCTTTCTATAGCTATTCTATACATAGGGTTTTTTTTTTTTCATGTATAAAAGTAGAATTGTAGGGGCCGGGAGTTTGGCCTAGTGGTTAAAGTGCTTGCCTAGCATGCATGAAGACCCGGGTTCGATTCCTCAGTACCACATACATAGAAAAAAGCCAGAAGTAGTGCTAAGGCTCAAGTGGTAGAGCTCTAGCCTTGAGAAAGTCCAAGGACAGTGCTCAGACCCTGAGCCCAAGCCCAGGACTGGCAAAATAAAATAAATAAATAAATAAAAAAGTGACTGCAGTTTAAAAAAAAAAAGTAGAATTGTTGGGACCTGGGGGTATTCTTTTTTTCTTTTTTCTTTTTTGTTGGCCATGAGGCTTGAACTGTGTTCTCCAGATCTAGCTTCCTCAGTAGCTAGGGTTACAGGCATGATGAGACAGTGGCGCTTGGCTTCCTTTGGTTATTTCTCACATATGATCTCATGTTCTTGCCTAGACTGCAATCTTCCTATTTATACTTCTTGTATACCTGAGATTACAAATGTACACTATACTCAGGAGACAACATTTTCCAGGTTGGCCCTGAACCATAATCCTCCCTTTTTACCCCTTGAGTACCTAAGATTACAGGCACAAACAACTGCTCTGGACGTTTTATCCTTTTTTTTTTTTTTGATGTTGTTGTTGCTATATTTTTATTTATTGGTAGTACTGGGGTTTGAGTTGAGGATTTGAACTTACTAAGAAGATGCTCTACCACTGAAATTACACCCTATATTTTAAATTTAAACAGTATATATAGAGAGACTCAGGAATGGAGGAAAGGTAAGCAAATACAGTCATTATATTTTATGTACATTATGTAAAGATGAACATATTTTGCTGATATTATTTATCTTGCCTGCATCTCTAACAAGAATGAAGTCAAGCTGGGCATGGTGGCTCATGCCTGTAACCCTAGCTATTTAGGAGGCTGAGATCTGAGGATCCCGGTTCAAAGCCAGCCCAGGCACCAAAGACTGTGAGATTTTTATGTCCAATTAACCACCAGAAAGCTGGAAGTGGCACTGTAGCCCAAGGGGTAGGGTGGTAGCCTTGAGTGGAAGAGCTCAGGGACGATGCCGAGGCCCAGAGTTCAAGTTCCATGACAACAGAGAAAAAAAAAAGTGCAACATGGCTATGAGTTTTGGAGCCAGATAGATCTGCATTTACATTCCAGGTGCTCCACCTGATAGTGTATCACTTAACCCCGGTGTACCTCCTCCATTATTGTGAAGACAGAAAGAGAGGAAAGCACACACTTCATTAGGAATCTGATTCTTGGATTCTGAACTAGTTGTGATTCTGGACAAGTTCATATTGTTCAGTTTCAATTTCCTCACCTACAAAACAAGCATATACTCTTTATATGATCTTTGTAAAAGTGTACAAAAAGCACCTGAGGCAGATGTCTTACAATAAGTTTTCAGTCACTGCTATGGATAGTAATGAATTTTCTGTCCAACATAATTCTTTTTCATTGTTAAAAAGGCATCCATGTTGGGGTATATTTTCCCATGATGGATACCCTTGTAAGTAGTCTAGGTAACTGTGCTTCAGTATTAGTAATAATGTCTATCACTAAACACCAAAACCAGAAGCATATTCCTATTAGCAAGATTTTGCCCACAGATACACATTCTTAAGAGGAAGCAAGGGTTGCCAGCTTACAACATTCCTTTTAAATCCACTTTCTGCTTCCTATTACAGGTGGAATCTCATTTTAATGAATACCATTTTAAACATCTGTTTCTACATAGTGAGGTTATTTTTGTGTGCTAACAGATGGGCTGTAGGAACTGTGCTTTGTTGACTTGGCTAAAACCAATTCTTTAAAAAAAAAAATGAGAATTCTTTCTTTACAAGTACTGTCCCTGCAGAAATAAGTTTCTTTTTTCTTAAGATAATTATATTTGTAAGTGATATTCCTTGGCTTTGGATAGTTTCAAGAAAACAGACCAAGGTGCTGAGTTGGCAGCTCAATTGCAAAACAGATTGGATCACAAGAGAAAATAAAAAGGAAATGGAACAAAGCCTTCAAGTGAGGTCTGTTAGAAAGTATAAAACTTAAGCCAGAACTCGACTTACAAACATAACTCCTTGTGTGATGACCTGCTGTCCATATTACCTCCTTTATAGATCCTCTCCAGGTCCCTCTAAACACATATCTCAGTTCTCTGCTTCCTGAACTGTCACTAATCCTGAACTCCAGTAGTGGAATTTAACAGCAGTTGTCCTGTACTTTGAAAGTTAAGTTTCCTGCTCTGTCCCCTTTCCCTCAAGACTGTGAGCTCAGAGTGCTACTCCGGGCCCTAGATTGGTTTATATTGTACACACAATTCCTAGCATGGAACTTAATACATAGTAGATATGTGCTTGTCTAGCATGCATGAAGCCTTGAGTTCGATTTTTTGGTACCACGTACACAGAAAAAGCTGGAAGTGGGTGCTGTGGCTCAAGTGCTAGAGCACTAGCCTTGGGAAAGCTAAAAGATAGTGCCTAGGCCCTGAGCTCAAGCCCTAGAACCAGCACCCCCCCATCCGCCCCCCCCCTACAAGATAGGTTGGTACCTAATGCCTCAGGCCAAGGAGAAGGTAACAGCTAGTCTAAAGAGGCTGGGGTTCCCGACACTCAAAATCCAGGCTCCCTGCTCTCAAAGCTTAACTCCAAATCTGAGAGTAGTTCAGGCATTTTCCCCCCAGGGACCCACTCTGACTTCCGATGGAGTGTTCCTGTTTCCTGTTGTTCCAGGCACCAAAAAAATCACAACTCACCTCTAGGCCTTCAGGTTGACCTGGATAGGACCAGTGATCCATCGACCTAGCCAGGTCCTCTCTCCATTTCTGCTGCCCCAGAAAACTCTTAAAAGGAGAAGAAAAATGCTAACTCTCAAAATAAAAACATTGCCTTATTCTATTCTTTCCAATGTGGCATTTAAAATGACCAGGAAAATCCCTTTCCCTCTTTCTGAAAAATGAGTTTACATTCTAATTAAAGTAAACATCAAGAGCTTCCTTCATGTGTGACATTACATTTGCAGAGGCTGTCATGATAAAGAGAGGTAAATATTTAGGGAAAATAAAATTGAGTTTCAGAACCTTACACAGGAATAAAGCATGAAATATGATAAAAGCAACTAATTCTGTTAAAAGATATATCCTATAATCCAGCAAATTGTTTTTGTTTCAAATGCAATTTGTCTTCCTTGTGCTTAGCAAGCACAAAGCCCTGAGTCCAAACCTAACAATGGAAAAAATGGGAGGATGGAGTGGGGGTGGAAAAAGAAAGAAAAGAGAAGGAAGGAGGGAAGGAAGAAAGAAGGAAAGAAGGGAGGGAGGGAGGGAGAAAGGGAAACTTAGAAGATAATCTCACAGAGTATGGGCAATATGATCAACTCAAGTTCATTATTCATTAGTTATGCATGACTTAAAGCAACTTATCTTAAATTGTGTTCCCTCACAACTAATGATTGAGCTACAAAGAGCTTTATTTGGGAAGCCTGGTGAGGAAGTAAAACAGGGAAGGGAGGAAAATAAGTAAAAAAAAATGTTAATGAGGTTACACTGAGAGCAACTGGAACTCAATTCTACTGGAAACCTTCTAATAGACTATACAGAACAGAACTCAATTGTTCAACTGAAGGACAAAAAAAAAAACTGGGATATTTATCCTTTAATTCTCTTCCTTCAGTTGGCTGAGGATGACTCCAGTATTTCCCTTGATATTTCTTTTGGCAGTCTTTCTTTAAGGAACATACTCTTGCTGCTAGAGAAAATCCAAGGCAGAAAGACAGAAGGTTGAGATCCAAAGCCATGGCCTATGATGTGTGGGGATTGCCATTCAACGTGCCCCAGTGGTGGATCAAAGGTGTATTCATTCAGCTTTCATCTCTGTCTTGTGGAATAATATTTAAGACCTTGGTCCATAAAATACTAAAAGTAATATGTATACAAATTGTTAGGATGCCTCTCTTAAGTTTTCTTTCTTTCTTTCTTTCTTTCTTTCTTGCTTGCTTGCTTGCTTGCTTGCTTGCTTGCTTGCTTGCTTTCTTGCCAGTCCTGGGGCTTGAACTCAGGGCTTGAGCACTGTCCTTGGGCATTCTCAAGGCTAGAGCTCTACCACTTGAGCCACAGAACCATTTTCAGCTTTTTCTATGTATGTGGTACCAAGGAATCGAACCCCAGTCTTTGTGCATGCTAGGCAAACTCCCAGCCCCAAGTTTGTTGTTGTTTTTAAGCATGCATTAATACTTGTTGTGGTTCCACTTACGTTGTGGCATCTGGTTTCTTCTAGTATACTTTTACACACATATGTTAGGATATTTAGCTGCTACTACCTAGAAGATGTTCCTAATGTGATTCTGTGACACCCTGATTTTCCTTATAAGATTATTTATAATTCCACTATACTGTAATGAGAAAAGAGAGTAATTTATATGGAAGTGGATATTCTAAGGATCAAAGAGAGTATAACTTATCCAGCAAAAAATATATATATATATCTCTATATATCTATATATGAAGAGGGAGCCCGGGAGTTGGCCTAGTGGTAGAGTGCTTACTTAGCATGCACAAAGACCCAGGTTTGATTCCTTGGTATCATATATATAAAAAATGCTGAAAGTGGAACTGTGGCTTAAATGGTAGAGCTCTAGCTTTGAGAAAGCCCAAGGACAGTGCTCAGGCCCTGAGTTCAAGGCCCAGGACTGGCAAAACACACACACACACACACACACACACACACACACACACATAAAGCTCTCTCACAAACTGGAGCATGTAATGAAAAGTTCTACTCAGGATATTCATGATGGAGTCTGAGAATAAATTGAAAAATTAAATAAATAAGGTATTTTTTTCTCTGAGAGAGGTGATCTAAGGCTTTGTAGAAGCAAAGAGGAGTAAAAGGACATATGAGTGCCAGAGAAAGCTTCAGGAAGTGAAAACTAACCTTAGGGTTGATGAATCAGTAGAAATTAGTTTGGAAGAATACAGGTGAGGCTATAGTTATCTGTGGAGAAGGGTAACTGTGAACTGTGTATATTTGAGGAGAGAGGTAAAGATGAAAGAAAGTTAACATTTTGCTCTGTATTTCTGTGTTACGTGATTTTTTTTACATTTTTTTTTTTGTCAGTAGTTGCGATTGCACTCTGGGCCTGGGCGTTGTCCTTGAGCTCTTTAGTGCAAGGCTAGTGCTCTGCCACTGAAGCCACAACGCCACTTCCAGTTTTCTGGCGGTTTAATAAGATAAGAGTCTCACAGACTTTCCTGCCCAGGCTGGCTTTGGACTTTGATCCTCAGATCTCAGCCTCCTGAGTAGGTAGGATTACAGGCGTGAGCCACCAGGGCCCAGCTTATGTGACTGTTTTATAAAGAGCATACAATCATTGCTTGTACAATTAAATAAAAAATAGCTTGAGTCAATTATATGCCATCCTCTGTGGCAAATACTCCATATACATTATTGCAGTTATTTCTAAGAATCATCTCTATGTCTATTATATTGAAGGACTGGATTTCTTGCTTTGTCCTTGCAGTTCAGTGATGAACTTGATTTGAATCCAGTCTCTTGGCTTCTTATCCAGTGATCAATACATCTTTAAGGTTAAACAAAACTTTACAAGTTAAAATCCTAGCTACTCAGGTAGCTGAGCTCTAAGGATTATATAGGTTTATGGCCAGTCTGGGCAGGAAAGTATGGGAGACCCTTATCTCCATTTAACCACCAGAAAACCAGAAGTGACTGTGGCTCAAAGTGGTAAAGGATTAACCTTGAGCAAAAAGAGCCCAGAGACAGTGTTCTGGCCCTGAGTCCAAGCCCTATGACTGATAGAAACAGAGAGATAGAGAGAGACAGAGAAGGAGACAGAGACACAGAGAGAGAGAGAGACAGAGACAGAGATAGCGAAAAAGAGAGAAATTTTATTAAATTCATGGACCATGAGGTCTAATCCTGAATAGGAATAAAAGTAGGTTGGGAGTCAAGCTAAAAAATGATCACAAATTGGAAAAAAAAAAGGCCAAGCATTTGAAAGTGTCAGGAAGCAAAATTATAGTAGAATATGTTACTAAAAACTGAAATAAGAATCATAGAGAAGCACAGTTGGGTCAAAGAGCAGAATGCAACAGTTATGATTTTGGAGGTGAATCAGTTGGGATCTGAGATGAGGCGGGGCGAAGTCAAGCAGGGAGGAGATTCCAGGCAGCATTCATTAAGGCTTTAGAGTGCTCAGTACTGCATCCGAGCACTTCAGATGCATCATTTCATTTAATACTCACAATCCTTAGATAAGTATTATCATGACTTCCATTTGACAAATGAGGTGATTTTGATTACTTTTCCAATTAAGCTAATGGAATCTGGCTTCCAAAAGATAACTTCATGTTATAGTTAATCTCTTTACTAAATTGTTTAGAAAAATTTTCCTATTATATTTTGACTATTTCTTAGAAATTTGCAAGATAATAATTATAATCATGACTTAATATTGAACAACATTGTGATTTAGAGCATCTGCTTTATTGTATTCTAGTTGTATTTCAGGCTCTGCAGATCAGATGTAAGGGAGTCAATGTCAGTGCTAAACTGAACTGTTTATATTGGGCAGATCCTATTTTCAAATTCAAAGCACTTTAAAGTTTAATTTATTAAAGTGTTGGAAGAAGATGATTTGATGGATGTTAGGATAGCTGACTGTTTCAACACAACATGAACCAAAGTCAACTGGCAAAAAAAAACCCTTTTACTTAAAAATATTTCTACAATTTTGCTATAAAGCAAAAAGTGTTGGTTAAGTAAAAATACCTGTATACAGAGCAAGGTATTGTGGCAAATAACTGTAATCCCAATATTCAGAAAGAAAAAACAAGGAAAATGCTGAGTTAAGGCTAGTCTGAGCTATATATGGAGACCTTGTTTCAAAATAAATAGATAAGCCAGGTGTGTTGGCTCACGCCTGTAATCTTAGCTATTCAGGAGGCTGAGATCTGAGGATAGCAGTTCAAAGCCAGCCCCAGCTGACTCTTATCTCCAATTAACCACCAGAAAACTGGAAGTGATGCTGTGACTCAAGGGATAGGGTGGTAGCTTTGAGATGAAGAGCCCAGGGACAGCACCCAAGCCCAGAGTTAGAGCTCCATGACCCCCCCTCCCACACACACACACAAACATAACTAAATAATAAGAAAACAAAAAAATCTACAGGGGCCTGGAGTTTGGCCTAGTGGTAGAGTGCTTGCCTAGCATGCACAAATACCCAGGTTCACTTTCTCAGTACCACATATATAGGAAAAGCCAGAAGTGATGCTGTGGCTCAAATGGTAGAGCTCTAACCTTGACAAAGCCCAAGGACAGTGCTCAGGCCCTGAGTTTAAGCCCCAGGACTGTCCAAAAAAAAGAAGAAGAAGAAGAGGAAAAAGAGGAAGAAGAGGAAGAGGAAGAAGAAGAAGGGGGGAAGGAAGGAAGGAAGGAAGGAAGGAAGGAAGGAAGGAAGGAAGGAAGAAAGAAAGAAAGAAAGAAAGAAAGAAAGAAAGAAAGAACTCAAACTCTGTTCTTTTATTTTGGGGAATTGTAAGAAATTTTAAAAAGACAAAAAATTAGATTATATATCATAAAATATTTTAAAGGTATTAGATATTGAAGTCAAGGCCTCACACTTGCTAGGCAAACACTCTTAACAATGAGCCATAACCTAGTCCTTTTTGCCTTTACTGTGGTTTCCACATAGTGTCTTGCACTATCTTTACTGAGGCTTCATTCTAACTATGATCCTGTGGTTACAAACCTCCCAAGTAATTAAGGTTACAAACAGGATCCACAATATCCAGCTTGTTTTCGCAATAGGCTCTCCTTAACTTTATGTGGGCTGGCCTTGAACCGCTATCCTCCTGTCTTCATTTCCCAAGTAGCTAGAATTACAGGTGTGTGCACCAGACTTGGCTCAGGAATTTTAATTTTCAAAAGGAGTCAGTTTAAAAAATATCTAACCAACATACTTTAATAAATATTAATAATAATGTAATCTGACACATGGTTCATAAGTACAACAAAGAAAGCTCATGAGAGTAAAAATGACTCAGCATGTCAGTATTAAACTTAACCAACTCTTTGCAGGATGACAAAAACAAACATTATTTCGAGAAATGAAAAAAAAATCAATCACATTTTTAGTAGATGGTCATGGGGTTTGAACTCTGGAACTGGGTGCTGTCCCTAAGCTCTAAAGTTCAAGGCTACCACCCTACTTTTTGAGCTACGGGCGCCACTTCTGGTTTTCTGGCAGTTAATTGGAGATAAGAGTTTCATGGACTTTGATGCCCAGGCTGGCTTTGAACCTTGATCCTCAGGTCTCAGCCTCCTGAGTAGCTAGGATACAGGCAGGCAGGAGCCAGCGTCACCTGGCTAGATAACATTTCTTAACTCAAAGATAGTTTGCTATATATTCAGAACATGAAAACCAATAAGATGCACTTAAATCTCTGCATTCAAAATTATTTTATGTGTTAAACAACAAAATAAAGAGGAAAACAATCCCCTGGTATTTTATATAAAGCAATCACAGAGGATTATTACCTTTGGTATCTATGGGGATGGTGACCAAATGCAAGTCCTCTCACATGCTAGTTATGCCATCCAGATTTCCATCGCTGTGACCAAAATCTGAGAAGACTACTTACAGAAGGACTTGGCTCATGTTCAGAGGTTTCAGTCCCTGGTCTCTTGGCTCTGTTGTTCCTGGGCATTCATTTATTGAAAGGCAAAACCCCTTGAGCCACAGCCTCACTTCCAGTTTTCTAGTGGTTAATTGGAGTCTCACGGACTTTAGTGCCCGTGCTGGTTTTGAGCTGCAATTCTCAAATCTCAGCCTCCTGAGTAGCTAGGATTATAGGCATGAGCCAC
This sequence comes from Megascapheus bottae, assembly GCF_031878675.1. Lineage (NCBI taxonomy): Eukaryota > Metazoa > Chordata > Mammalia > Rodentia > Geomyidae > Megascapheus > Megascapheus bottae. The sequence continues at coordinate 51,390,398 of NC_143514.1, read as the reverse complement.
TGTGCCTGGCTAAAGATCTTTTTTACTTCATTTATAAATTATAAGATTTTACTTTATCAGATTTATATTATGTACTAGAAAGAGATTTTAAAAATTTATCTGTGAATAGAAATTGTATTTAAATAACTTATTTTACCTTTTTTTTTCTTTTTGCCAGTCCTAGGCTTGAGCTTAGGGCCTGACCACTGTCCTTAGCTCTACCACTTGAGCCTCAGCACCACTTCTGGCTTTTTTCTATGTGTGTGGTGCTGAGGAATGGAACTTGGGTCTTCGTGTATGCTAGGCAATTACTCTACCACTAGGCAAAACTCCCAGCCCCTAGGCTATATATTTTTGAAGGTTAAGTGCTTCTGCAGCTTTGTTATCTGGGCTAATAGTATTGAATTGTAGTATACTGTAGTGTAATCATTTGAAAGTTCTCTACAGGCTCCTGTGCTGAAGATCCAGTCCTAAGCTAATGATGCTCTACTATGAGGTGCTACAAAATTTATGGAGCAGGGCCTGCCTGAAATAAGCTGTCACTGACCTCACACTCTTATCCCTTTCTGTCATGTCTGATTCCTGTCTGCCATGAGAAGAATAGTTTTGCTGAACCAAATCCTTCTGCCATGATTTGTCTGCCTTGGCACAAGCTCATCACAATGTCTCTAGCTGATCATAGACTGAAACTGTGAGCAAATATTATTCTTTCTTCCTTTAAATTGTTTAATTTGGGTATTCATCACAGCGATGGCAAAGCTAACACACCTAGCGTGCTAGAATAAAATTTCTAAACATGTTATTTATCCAGTGTTACTGTAAAAGAATGGTCATAAAGAATGTGAACATGTGAGTCTTTCATGTTTATTTTGAGAGAAAAATGAAGGATCAAAATAGTTTTCCATCACTGGGCAAGGCAACTCACACCTGTAATCCTAGCTACTCAGGAGGCCGAGATCTGAGATCTGAGGATCACAGTTCAAAGCCAGCCGGGCCACAAAAGTCTATGAGACTCATCTCCAATTAACCACCAGAAAACTGGAAATAGCACTGTGGCTCAAGTGGTAGAACACTAGCTTTGAGGCTGAAGAGCTTAGGGACAGCACCAAGGCCCAGCACACAAGCCCTATGACAGGAAGGAAGGAAGGAAGGAAGGAAGGAAGGAAGGAAGGAAGGAAGGAAGGAAGGAAGGAAGGAAGGAAGGAAAGAAAGAGAAAGGAAAAGAAAAGAAAAATGAAAGTAGTTTTCTCTCTGCCCAAAACTCATTTCACTCTGCAGTTGTACATAAAATGTTTTTATGATAAGCTGTTAATGTATAAAATACTGCTTTGGTTCCATAATAAAAATATTAATACAAAAAAAACAACTCATTTCAGTTCATGTGTGGCAGTCCAGTATGTACTAAAGATTCCTCTAAATAAAAGCTTTAACTGAGAAAGGGAGAAAGATATAAAAGAATCTCAAGGGCCGGGAGTGCTTGCCCAGCATGCACAAAGAGATGGGTTTGATTCCTCAGTACCATGTACAAAGAAAAAGGTGGAAGTAGTGCTGTGGTTCGTGTGGTAGAGTGCTAGTATTGAGAAAGTCCAAGGACAGTGCCCAGTCCATGAGCTCAAGCCCCAGGACCTTGGGAGGGGAGGGAAAGGATCTCAATGTGAAGTTGTGACAAGTCCTACTGGATATAGATTATTAATTGAAAAATATTTAAAATAAGTTGGGGGCTGTTGGCTCCCACCTTTTAATCCTAGATACTCAGGAGGCTGAGACCAAAATAAAGGGAGGGGGGCGGGAGTTTGGCCTAGGGATAGAGTGCTTGCCTAGCATGCAGGAAGACATGGGTTCGCTTCCTCGGCACCACATACATAGAAAAAAAAGCCAGAAGTGGTGCTGAGGCTCAAGTGGTAGAGCTCTAGCCTTGAGAAAATCCAAGAACAGTGCTCAGGCCCTGAGCTCAAGCCCAGGACTGGCAAAAAAAAAAAAAAAAAAGGCGGGGGGGGGGGCAGGAGTTTGGCCTAGTGGTAGATTGCTTGCCTAGCATGCACGAAGACCCAGGTTCGATTCCTTGGTACCACATACATAGAAAAAACCGGAAGTGGTGCTGAGGCTCAAGTGGTAGAGCTCTAGCCTTGAGAAAGTCCAAGGACAGTGCTCAGGCCCTGAGCTCAAGCCCAGGACTTCACTGCTGAAGGCTAATACTCTACCACTTTAAGCCACACTTCCACTTCCAGTTTTCTGGTAGTTAACTGGGGTCAAGAGTCTCCCAGACTTTCCTGCCTAGCTTTGAACTGTAACCTTCAGCTCTCAGTCCCCTGAGTAGCTAGGATTACAGATGTCAGCCACCAGCACCCAGCTTAATTTTGCTTAAATTTTTTGAATGGATAATAAGTGTAAATGTGATAAGTCAAAAGATACTCTCAATTAGAGAATTTAACTTGTATGAGGCTTTTTGCCTCATAAAATTCCAATAGACAGGTAAGTGCTGATGGCTCATATCTGCAAACCTATCTACTCAGGAGGCTGACGCCTGAAGATCATGATTGGAATCCAGCCTGGTAAAGAAAGCCCATGAGTCTCTTATCTCCAAAAAAATAAGCACCAAAAAAGCCAGAAGCTGAGCCATGGCTCAAGTGGTAGAGCACCAGTCTTGGACAAAAAAGCTCAATGATAGTACCCAGGCCATGAACGCAAGAACAACAAACACACACACACACACCCCTTGCATGGAAGATTTTTCAGACTAGCACATTAACACTCATTATTAGTAGTAAAAATTATTTATACTTATATAGTTTACATTTTCCTGAGATATTTATTTAGATCTAATAATAAACATGATGCTTTGTGAAATGGATAATAGCAAAAAATAATAAACTGCTTATACTTTATTTCTGTGCCACTAGCTTTTCTCAAAAGGTATAAAGTAAATTTATGCCCACCAGAGGATGCTACAACTGCATGAAGAAAAGCAAAGAATGGCTTCAGCGATGTCATACTTTCAAGTTAATGAAACTAGTACTTGAGAACTTAGACAGTGATGTGTGCTTATCTTTGGTTTGTAACATCTTTTGAGACCTTGGGTAAATTCATTCAAAGGAGACTTGAGAGGTGCAGTCGAAGACTATATTAATGAAGATCAACAGACTTCTGCTGTTCTTTATTAATATACATTTCAACTTTTCTCTGTCCCTCAACAAGGCTCCCTAGTACTATTAAAAAAAAAAAAAGTTGAGCGGGCATGGTAGCTCACGCCTGTAATCCTAGCTATTCAGGAGACTGTGATGTGAGGATCAAGGTTCAAAGCCAGCCTGGGCACTAAAGACCCTGAGATTCTTGTCTAGTGGTAGAGTGCTTGCCTAGCATGCAAAAAGCCCTGGGTTCGATTCCTCAGTTCCACATACACAGAAAAGGTTGGAAGTGGCCCTGTGGCTCAAGTGGCTTTCTAGGGTCACGTTCTCTCTTAGAGGCAAGAATTTTTGTAAGTTTTTTGTTTCTTTGAAAAATGTCATTGGAATTTTTATGAAAAATTTAAGGCTGTATATGACTTTTGTTAATATGGTCATTTTGACATATGAATTCTGCTGATTTAAAAACATGGAACTGAGGCCCGGAGTATGTCCTAGTGGTAGAGTGCTTGCATGGAAATCCTTTGCTCTAGTGCCTTCTACTGTTTCTTCAGTTCAGTATTTTTTGTTTGTTTTTGCCAGTCTTGGGACTTGAACCCAGGGTCTTGGCACTGTCCTTGAGCTTCTTTTGCTCAAGGCTAGCACTTGAGCCACAGCACCACTTCCAGCTTTTTCTGTGTATGTGGTACCAAGGAATAGAACCTAGGGTTTTGTGCATGCTAAGGAAAGCTCTCTACCACTAGGCTTAACTCCCAGCCCAGTTCTTTATAGTTTTAATTATAAAAATCCTTAATCTCTAGTTAAGTTTGTTTTTATGAATCCAAATCCCAGTATTTTTAGAGGATTATTTTCCTGATTTATTTCTCAGAAATTAAGAGTAGATTGAAAATCTGAGCCAAAATAAAAAATGTTTAGAATATCCACAGTGAAGAACAGGAGAAATAGCTTAATAAATATTCATATAAAATCACTGGATTTATGTTTTAAAAAGCTAAGGAAAAATTACGAGATGATTATTCCTAAAGCTTCTCTGGCTATACATATAAGCTTTTCTGACTATACATATGCACTATTAATTAGGGAATCTAGATATATAGTACATTGGGAATAAAAACAATTTTTTCATGAAATGTATAATACAGTAATGGGATTTATAATTTTAGAAAGCTAGAAAATTTTCCCTGTAGAAAACATGGTCAATTATATCTCCAAGTATTGTTATATTGGCATTCCATCAACTTTTAAGTATGATATGCTTTCATTTTATCAATACTTTGTTGTGTTGTGGGTTTTGTTTTTTCAGTTTTATCAGTCTTGGGGTTTGAACTCAGGGTGTTGATCCTGAGCTTTTCTGTTCAATGCTAGCACTCTAGCACTTGAACCACAGTTCTACTTCTGGTATTCTGGTGGTTAATTGGAGATAGAAGCCTCACAAAGTTTCTTGCCTGGGCTGGCTTCAAACGGTGATCCTCAGATCTCAGCCTCCTGAGTAGCTAAGATTATAGGCATGAGCCACTAGGGTCTGGCTACTTTTTTATTTTCCCTTGAGATTTTCCCTTTTTTGCCCATAGATTATTTAGAAATGTGTTTTTTCCAGAAGTTTTTCTGGTTTTTCAAGTACTTTTCTATATGAGATAATATACCACATGCAGCTGAAAAGAATATGTAGTCTAATTTTCTATATTTTCCATTGGGTTCAATTGATTATTGTGATATCATGTGGTTGCCAAAGATTTTCTAGGATCATATTTGTCAAAGGAAGAGTGAACATGGAGAAAACTGCTTGGGAGGTTTTTATGACATCACTTCCAGGTTATTCCATTGTTAGATCTCAGGCACATGGCTTCATCTAATGGTATGGGAAACTGGGACGTGTAGTCTTTTTGCCTGAGAAGAAGAGGAAAATGTATTTGGACAAACAGCAAACAATCTCTTTCTGTTTTTTGAAAGAGCTTGTATAAGATAAGAAATACTTGAATCATGGGTATACAGTAGATATTGTAGTTATTGGGGCCTGTTTTTCTTTGGGGGGAAATTTTATAGCTACTGATTCAATTACTGAACACACATGTTCCTTTAGGTTTTCTATTCCTTCTTAAGTTACTTTTTCTAAGTCACTTTTTATTTATAGATTCTAAAATATATTAGCATAAATTCAATGAAAGTATTTTAACCTATTAAATCTATATGTTGTGTCTTTAATATTCTTTACTGATGCCTTCATTTTTTGATAATCCTGCTAGAAAAATGTATCTTTATTATAACCCTAACTTTGTCTGGATAATGGAGGCGGGTACTAGGAATCAAATCTTCAGCTCTTCATGTGATAGGCAAGCACTCTATATCCTCCAACCCTAGATTCTTAATTCTTTTATTTTATGATTCCTAGTTTTTGTTATTTCTTTTCTCTACTTTTTGAGGCTTGGTCTTGTGAGGTTTTTTTCCAACTTGTATTTGAATGCTAAGCTCACTGTTTTCTTATTTTTATTCTATTATATGCACTTAAAGCCATAGTTCCCTTAAATGTGGTTCCAATTGTATGTCATTACATATATTTTTACATGTTACTTTTGTTTAGTACTATGCGTTTTCCATTGGTTTGTTCTTTAATGCATGAGTTATTTACAATGTGATTTCACACTTCTACTAGCGTATGATCTCAAAGCCTGTCTTAGTTACTTATTAACTTTATGTAGTTGTACAAAGGGGTTTTAATTCAACATGTCAGTTTATTATACAATACACCTTGATCAATGTCTTACATTACTAATTTAGAAATTATTTTCGGAGACTGTGGTATGTATAATAATAATTTTAATAAGACGAGTCTTAGTGACTCATTTGTTACTCATTTTCTCTCTTTCTTTTTTTTTTTTTTTTTTTTACCAGTCCTGGGCTTGAACTCAGGGCCTGAGCTTGGGCTTTCTCAAGGCTAGCATTCTACCACTACTTCTGGCTTTTTTGTGTATGTGGTGCTGAGGAATTGAACCCAGGGTTTTGTGCATTCTAGGAAAGCACTCTACCACTAGGCCATGCTCTAGGACTACTCATTTCTTTCTTTCTTTGTTTTTGTTTTTTTGTTTTTTGTTATTGTTGTTGTTGTTTTGTCTGTCATGGGACTTAACTCTGGACCTGGATGCTGTCCCTGAGCTCTTCAGGTCAAGGTTACTGTCCTACCCCTCGAGCTACAGTGCCATTTCCAGTTTTCTGGTGATTAATCGGAGATGAGTTTCACAGACTTTTTAGTGCCCAGGCTGGCGCTTTGAACCTCAATCCTCAGGATTACAGGTGTGAGCCACTATACCCGGCTCCTAGTCAATTCTTCTAGTGTTTTCTTACAATTCAATGAGACAGAATGATTCCGATTATTTAAGTATGAACATTCAAATTCAAATGTCAACATAATACATAACTTTTCCACATTCAAAAATCCAGGCTTATAACCAATCAAAACAGATAAACTATAAAAAAAAATATGGTTATCTTTATGTGCTGTTTTCACACCAGCTTCACTTAATTTCATTATCAAGGTGAGAAATAATTCTCATTTAAATAGTTTTTGGATTTTTCTCTGCTGCTCCACAGTGCTCCCAGCTATGGCTTTTCAGATTTTGTTCAATTGAGCAAACTATAAACAGCATAAATCTTTTTTAAAAAATATTATTATTATTTTTGCCAGTCCAGAGCTTGAGCTCAGGGTCTGAGCACTGTCCTTGGGCTTTCCTCAAGGCTAGTGTTCTACCCTAAGCCACCACATCACTTCTGACTTTTTCTATGTATGTGGTACCGAGGAATCGAACCTGGGTCTTCGTGCATGCTAGGCAGGCACTCTACCACTAGGCCAAACTCCAAGCCCTAAACAGCATAAATCTTAAGAATGAAATCTGGCAAGATACAAAGAGGATGAAATAAATACCCCCCAAAACCAGATGCAGATGCAGACATATGGATGGATATATAGGTTAAGAAAGAAGGATAAGCAAAGATAAGAGATACAGGAAGGAATCCAAATAAATTTGTTACAAACACAAGACAGGGAGATAAGTTAATAGTGACTTTTTCACTTAGCATAAATGAAGTTATTGGAAGTTATAAAGAACTTTTTTTTGAATATTTGTATTTTTGACATGGTAAAAGTGGCCTGCACTGAATATACTGTCAGCTGGAATGTGTTTACAAGTAGAGAGGATGATTCTTGTTGGTTCTCAGATGAGTCATGACAGCCAGGTGTGGTGGTGGAGAGCTGTAATAGCAGCTTTTGGCAATGTGAGGTAAGAGGATTGTGAAGTCAAGGCCAGCCAGTTGCTACCAGGCTTGAATGCTGGTTAATGTCTAATCATATAATTGAGGTCTATCATGTAAGATATATCCCAGGTGTTGTCTTTAGAAAGTCATTTCTGTACTGGGTCAGATGGCCTCTGTTGTCTTATATAAACAGGGTACTATCATAGCACTTAGAACAATTCAAGAAAGATATCTATTTAAACATCCCCTTCGGGAGTCCATGATTAACTCAGGGTCTGGGTGCTGCACCTGAGCTCTTTTGCTCAAGGCTAGTGTTCTAACCCCCACCCTTTTTGTTTGCCAGTCCTGGGGCTTGAACTCAGGGCCTGAGCACTGTCCTTGGGCTTTCTCAAGGCTAGAACTCTACCACTTGAGCCTCAGCACCACTTCTGGCTTTTTTCTATGTATATGGCACCGAGGAATCAAATCTGGGTCTTTGTGCATGATAGGCAAGCACTCCACCACTAGGCCAAACTTCTGGCTCTGTTCTACCCCTTGAGCCACAGGGCCACTTCAAGTTTTCTAGTGGTTAATTGGAGATGAGTCTCACTGACTTTTGTGCCCAGGCAGGCTTTGAACCGAAATCCTCAGATCATACACTCTAGTTGCTTTAGTAGAGTATGCATTTTTTTCCTGGGCTACCTTTATACTATGATCTTCCTCCTTATGCCTTCTGGGTAGCTACTATAACAGCCACACACCACCATTCCCCAGCTTATCTATTGAGATGCAGTCTCACTAATTTTTTGCCTGAATGTCATTGAACTATAATCCTCCTGACTTCTATTCCCCAAGGAGGTGGGACTTCAGGTATGAAGTCTTGCATTTTCTTTCAATATGCAGGAGTGAAATTATTGAATATAAACTTATGGAACTTGTTTTTAAAGAACAAGTATGTTTCAGTACTATTCACAGTGCCTGACATAGTCTAGTTCATTCATCATTTCAGAACTCCCTTGGATGGTTGGGATGGTTGTATTAGATTTTTTTTTTTACCAGTCCTGAGGTTTGAATTCAGGGCCTGAGCACTGTCCTTGAGTTTTTTCCTCAAGACTAGCACTCTTCCACTTGAGTCACAGCACCGCTTCCAGTTTTTTCATTTTTTGGTTTTTTTTTTTTAATGTATGTGGTACCAAAAAATCAAACCCAGGTCTTTGTGCATGCTAGGCAAGCACTCTACCACCAAGCCAAACTCCCAGCCTCCCTGTATTAGATTTTTATACTTGCCTTCTTTTGTCCAACATTGTGTATGAAATTATTTTGTTGTGCATAGTTATATTCTATCCCATTGCTTTAGGGTATTTTAATTCAACTATTAATGGGTTTGGGGGCAGTTCCTAGTCTGTGGATTCTCTTGTGCTGCTCTCAGGATCTTCACTTAGCAATGTGCCTAAGAGTTGCATCTGTATGTTAGGATTTATTAATAGCAATAAACAGATTTATAAATTATTTTGTTAATAACTAAAGAAAAAGAGAGAGAAAGAAAGAAAAAAGAAAGAAGCCAAGCTACTCAGGAGGCTGAGATCTGAGGATTACAGTTCAAAGCCAGCCCAGGCACTAAAGTCTATGAGACTCTTATCTCCAATTAACCACCAGAAAACAGGAAGTATCACTGTGGCTCAAAGGGTAGAGTGGTAGCGTTGAGCTGAAGAGCTCAGGGGAAGCGCCCAGGCCCAGAGTTCAAGTCCCATGACCAACCAAAAAAAAACAAAAACAAAAAATGAAAAAAAAAAAAACAAAGAAACCTTGGTGACAGAGTTATTAGATAAAGCTCATAAGCACAATTCATAGAAAAAAATGGCCAATTGGATATTTACAAAATAAAAGAACTGTGTATTTTAAGTGACACTATTAAAAGAATGTCAGGAAGTTGAGGCAGAAGGATTGTGAATTTGAAGCCAGAATAGGCTATGAGATGGCTAACCCTACACATGTGCTAGAATGGCTATCGCCAGCTCATAATTTCAAGTAGTGATGATGATTCAGATGAGCAAGAACTATTTTATGCTACTGATGGAAAAGCAAGGTGCTGCAGTCAGTTTAGACAGCAGTTTGTCAATTTCTTACAAATTTGAATATTTTCTACAGGAACCCAATGATATAAGAAATGATGTTTAAACAATGTACCTGTATGTAACTTTGCAGTGACTTTATTCCTAATCACCTCAGAACTGAAAACCATTCAAAGGTCTTTCAAGCAAAAAACAGCAGAATGAGTTACAATATAAAGAGTAATATTCAGCAGCAAAAAAAGAAACAAACTATTGATATACTCACCAACAATGGTGAAACTCAAACAAATTACGCTGTGTGCAAAGAAGGCTCAAAAGACTACATTCTGTATGAGTCCATGTATATGAAATTCTGGAAAATTACTGGTGGCTAAGTCTGAAAAAAATTTGAGGAAGAATGGTAGAACTGCTTTGTGACCTGGTTGTAATGGTAACTTAATACTTTTTTTTTTTTTTTTGGCCAGTCGTGGGCTTGAGCTCAGGGCCTGAGTGGTAGAGTTAGAACTCTACCACTTGAGCCTCAGCACCATTTCTGGCTTTTTACTATGTATGTGGTACCGAGGAATCGAACCCGGGTCCTCGTGCATGCTAGGCAAGCACTCTACCACTAGGCCAAACTCCCGGCTCCTTAATACTTCTTATATTTGTTAAAATATATGGAACTACATACAAAAAATGTGAATTTTTAAATTGAAAAATTTAGCATTAAAAAACCCTAGGTCATACTTTTTTTTTTTGGTGGTACTAGGGTTTGAACAGGGCCTCTCTTTCACTCAACTTACTTGCTCATTCAGCATTCTACTATTTGAGTCCCACTTCCAGGCCTTACATTGTGTTTTTCATGTCTTTCTATTCTCTAATTTTTCTCTTTTGGAGGTCATTTAGTTCTTATTGTCTATTCTTTAAACATTTCCTTGTCTCATGATTTTTTTGTATGTTTCATTTCTTTATGAAATTGAGTTTCTCAATAGTATCCTTCATTTTTGTAATTTTTTTGTGTTCAAAGAATGTGTTCTAGTTTTGCATTTGAAGTTCATTTCTAAGATTTCTCATTCATCCTATAAGGCTTTCCCAATTTCCATATTTATATGCTAGTATTTTATATTACTTTAGCTTTTGACCATGATCTTTCATAGATCCTAACATAGATGTAAAACATTTCAAAGATTTATAATATCTTAAAGATTTCTGACAGTTATTTACTTTTTATTTGCCTCCTTATAGTGATTGATAATGCAAATATTAAAATGAAATTTTACTTTGGTCATGTCTACATACAGAGACATAACATAAAATGTATAGCTGACTTGGATAGAAAAAAAAGATTAAGAAAGAGGTGACAGCTGTATTAAAACAAATAAAACCTAGGTTTCAAATCTGCCAGCAGGGTCAAAAAATGTAAGTTGGAGACCCCATGTCATTATCTAGCTCAGTGTCTACAAGCTCATTAGAATAGCACAAGAGTAGAATTTAAGCCTCCTAATCCTCTATTCAGTCTAAGCACTAAGCTATGTTATGTCATTTGAAATACTGTATTATTTACTTTTATCTAGAGAATGAAGGTTCACACATGAAATAATCTTTTATGATTTATTTGTATAGGTTTTTTTAAGCACTTAACCTATTTTCTGGCTGCTGGTGCTGTTAGTTTAGGAATTGGTTTCTTCGCTTTGGCATCAGCTTTGTGGTTCCTGATTTGCAAAAGAAGGTAAGGTTTATTAGAGAGTTGCTTTGTTGTTGTTGTTCTAGGGCTTGAACTTTGGATCTGAGCGCTGTCCCTGAGCTCCTCTTTGCTCAAGGCTAGCATTCTACCAGTTGAGCCAAAGCACCACTTCTGGCTTTTCCTGTGATTAACTGGAGATGAGTCATGAACTTTCTTGCTTGGGCTGGTTTCACACTGGAATCCTTAGATCTGTCTCTGGAGTAGCTAGGATTACAGGTGTGAGCTACCAGCAACCAGCTTAAGTATTTTTTTTTTTAACAGAATGCCAATGAAGGTCTTTCCCAAACAATGTTAAACATAAATAACTATAATCATAATGATTCTGTAGTCTGAAATTTGTAGACCCTTTGGCTAGGAAGGGAAGGCTTTATGTGTTTTAAACAGCTTGAAAGACAAACTATAATAATATAAAGCAATCTATATGTACTGTATGTGTGCATGAGTAAGTTTGTGTGTGTATGTGTGTGTTTGTGTGTGTATGTGTGTGTTTGTGTGTGTGTGTGTATGTGCTTGTGCATGTGTGTGTGGTTCTGGGTTTTAAACTCAGGGCCTTATGCTTGCTAGACAGATGCTCAACTTGAATCATGTGTCCACACCCCCTTTTTTGGTGTGTGGGGGGGTGGGTCATGGGGCTTGAATTAGGCCTGGGCACTGTCCCTAAGCTCTTCAGCTCAAGGCTACTGCCCTACCCTCAAGGCTACTGCCCTACCCTTGAGTTAACCACCACTTCCGGTTTTCTAGAAGTTAATTGTAGCTATAAGTTTTAGGTCCTTTAGTGCCTGGGCTTGGCTTTGAACCTTGATCTTCAGATCTCAGCTTCCTAAGAAGCTAGGATTGCAGGCGTGAGCCACCGTGCTCAACTAAATACATTCTTTCTTTTCTTTTTTCTTTTTTTTTTTTTCTTTTTGCCAGTCCTGGGCTTGGGCTCAGGGCCTGAGCACTGTCTTGGACTTTCTCAAGGCTAGAGCTCTATTGCTTGAGCCACAGCATCACATTCCTGGCTTTTTTTCTATGTATGTGGTACTAAGGAATCGAACCTGGGTCTTTGTGCATGCTAGACAAGCACTCTACCACTAGCCAAACTCCCAACCCTAAATACATTCTTGATTACACTCTTTCCCAGCCCCATTATATTTGAACTACCACCAAGTACTGTTTATTTTATCTTATAATTCACTCATATCTACTCAGTCTTCTGTAGTAGGAAAGTACTGGCATTTGAATTCAAAGCCTCAGTTTTCGAGGAAAGCACTCTCTATTAACCACTGTCAAGCTCTATTTGACTATAGTACTGCACTAGGAGTTACAGCTGATCCCTAACTCAACATTGTATTCCTATTTCAGATATTACCCAAGGCAAATTTGATCAAGTCACCGTATCCTCCTTTTTAATTTATTTTAAAGGACTTCTACTGCTTTTAAGAGAAAGATTAAATGACATGATTTTAAATACTCAGCATACTCTACCCATGCATACTTCCCAAGTTCTTGTCACATTCTCCTTCTTGCTTTGTGTCTCCTAAATTGTCTTAATCTGGCTTCCAGATCCTTGTACTTAAAGATAAATTTATGAAAAGATTCATTAACATTACAGTTAAGTATCTCATAACCAGAAAAATCATATCAGTGGCTCATGGTTAATATTCAAACTGTATCTTAATTTACCTTAAGTATCTTAATTTATACTCTATGACTAACATAGATAACAAAATATAACCTATGAAAAAGGAGTGTATAAATGGAAGCCTGCTTTAAAAATAAGTTCCCTGGACAGGCGCAGTGGCTCACGTCTGTATCCTAGCTATGCAGGAAGCTGAGATCTGAGGATCAAGGTTCAAAGCCAGCCCAGGCACAAAAGGACCTGAGACTCTTTATCTCCAATTAACCTCTAGAAAACAGGAAGTGGGGCTTGGCTCAAGGGTAAGGTGGTAGCCTTGAGCAGAAGAGCTCAGGGACGCCCAGGCCCAGGGCCAGGATGGTAGCATTGAGCTCAGGGACAGCACCCTGGCCGAGTTCAAGCCCTATAACCCCACAAAAAAAAGAAGTTCCCTATATTGTTTAAAACCTTTATTTATAAATGCCTGTATTAAATACCTTTAAACCTTTTTTATAAATATTTATGAATAATTAGTTTATAATCTAATTCATGTTTAATAATATTTTCTATAACACATTTTTCAGGGAAATATTTCAAAATTCAAAGTACAAAGGCACCCATGAGAAAGTCAAGCAAAGATCACAGAAAGGAAAACTTAAGTCTCAATCTCAGTGTGTTTTTATTTCTCGAAATTTTCATACCGGAAAATTCCAATTACAGGTACAGTGTAATAATTATAGCACTTTTTAAATATTTGCAATACCATGTAATTAAAATTATTGTCTTTATATTTGAAAGATGGGATATATACTGTTATTTGGGTAAAAATAGTATAAAGCCCAATTTAATTTTTAAATTAGAGTCTACACTCTTAAGAATACTGAAAAGTTAAATGAAAATACACTCTGTCCAGAGATGATTTCTCATTTCTCTAGACCAAGAACTTGCATTCATCTATTAAGATTGTTACAGGGATGGAGGTAATAGCATATGCAAAATGGAAAGCAAAATTATCAGGTCAGAGGAAACAACTTTAGAGAGAAGAGAAACTCAGGTAACCTACCTAAAGCAATGAATTGAAAATTTAATCAAGCTTGACAATAGTCTAATCATCTTTTATATTCCCAAGTTCTAGATGCCATTGGGCACAGCAAGATAGGACCCTAATTTTGAGATACATAGTATAAAAAACGTAGAGAATCCAGAAGCTGCCCCTTTCTGGGGTCATGATGGACAGCAAGATGGTGTCCCAACAGATGAGCCATTCTTAAACTCAGAACACTACAAGTGTTGTGGTAGGCAGGGCTCCCACCTCTCTCTCCTTTGGTCTCCAGCATGCTAAGAGACACAAATGCATCAGGGCCCACCAGACACTGAAACAATACCAAAAATAGGACCTCAGAAGTACAGAAGAAGCTGGGCACGCTGGCATACCCCTGTAATCCTAGCTACTCAAGAGGCTGAGCTCTGGGGAATCATGGTGCAAAGCCATCCTGGGCACCAAAAGCCGGTGAGACTCTTTTTTCCAATTCACCATCAGAAAATGGGAAGTGGTGCTGTGGCTCAGGTGGTAGAGCCTTGAACTGAAGAGATCAGAGACATGACCAGCCACCTGAAGGTATTAATGGTGAGGAAAAGAAAGCAGTCCGAGGGGCCGGGAGTTTGGCCTAGTGGTTCAAGTGCTTGCCTAGCATGCATGAAGACCCGGGTTCGATTCCTTGGTACCACATACATAGAAAAAAGCCGGAAGTGGTGCTGAGGCTCAAGTGGTAGAGCTCTAGCCTTGAGAAAGTCCATGGACAGTGCTCAGGCCCTGAGCTCAAGCCCAGGACTGGCAAAAAAAAAAAAAATAGCAAATAGAAAGCAGTCCGAGTTCAAAGAGTAGAAAAGTACTTACAGAGCCAAAGAAATAGGCATGTTCTCACCAAGTCATACATAAAAAGAGATCCAAGCCATGTCACCAAAATATGTTCCAGCAAGAATTCAGTCAAGACATGACACGCAGTGAAAGTGATAGGGAAGTTTATTAGGAAAGGAATATACATTCAACAGACAGAAAGTAGGCAATCTCTATGGTGAAAATGACCAGCATCTTAATAGGTAAAAGAATGTTATATGAACATCTATGTATCATAATCCATGTGTATTTATTCTTGGAATTTTTAATTCTAGGGCTTAAGAATGCTAAACAAAACCAAAATTATTTACTTGGCATAATACATTTCTAGAAGTGGATTAAAAGTCTAAAAAATATTCTACATATTTATACATAACATGTTATTCTCTTCATGGTAAAATTTTAATCAGTCTAGGGTCACATTCCTCTGTCCAGGCCAGTAATACTAGTATCACCTTGGGAAGCCAGTTAGCAATGCAGCATCTCAGAACCAGATCCCTCCTTAGGCCTACTAAAAACCTTCATTTTCACAAGCTCCCAAAGCAATTCAAAAGCACCTTAAATTCTAAGAAGCAATATTCTAATGTAATTTATGTAGGAATTACAAAAGAAATTGGTCCTAAATCCAAGCAAGTTCAGGATACCACACTACCATTTATTAATACAAGATGAAAGTGAGGCTCGCTTTCTGTAATCTTAGCTACTCAGGGGACTGAGATTCAGAGGATTCAGCCCCAGAAGAAAGGTCCATGAAATGCTTATCTCCAATTAACCAACACAATGCCAGGGTGGAAGTATATGTCTCAATTGATAGAAAACCAGCTGTGAGCAAGCAAACCAAGGAAATGTGAGGCCCTGAGTTCAAACCTCAGTACCGGAAAAAAAATGCAGTGACAAAAATTTATTTTCCAAAAAAGTGCATATGTGTTAGAATGCATACATATATCCTAAAATATTTATTTATAGCTGGGTGCAGTAACTCATGCCTGTAATCCTAGCTACTCAGGAGGCTGAGATCTGAGGATCATGGTTCAAAGCCAGGGCAGGTACTCTTATCTTCAATTAATCACTAGAAAATGGGAAGTGGGGCTCAAGGGTAGGGAAATAGCCTTGATCTGAAAAGCTCAGAGACAGCCCCCAGGCCCAGAGTTCAAGCCCCATCACACACACACACACACACACACACACACACACACACACACACAAAATTATTCTTGTGCAGGTAACCTAATCTTTCCTGGAAAAAAACAAAAATCAACACAGAAAACATTTTTTTTTCTCCCAGAACAGAAGAGAAAGATACTCTTTTTTTTTTTTCCATATATATGGTACTGAGGAATCAAACCCAGGTTTTCCTGCTTGCTAGGCAGGCACCCTACCACTAGGCCAAACTCCCGGCCCGAGAAAAATATTCTTGTATTCATCTTAACCCACTACCTCCCAAGCATCCTATGCACTAGCCTTTCTAGCTAATAGTCTAAGGAAACCAGAATTATAATGACTTGTGTGTAATAATACATATTTTCAAGCACTACTCTCAGAGAATGTTTCTATAAAGTCAGAGACTACATCCGCAAACTAGCACTTTAAGCACAACCAGTAATCCTGACACTGTTAGAGAACTGATACCACTATGCTTCCCAGACACATGTAAAATGTGTTGTTTTAAGCAATGTTTGATTTGCATTAAAAGAATACTAAATACTTGTTTGTTAAACATGACATTTGAAATATGATGCAAAAATCAGTGTTAATAAAATCTTTCATTTTAAAAAAAGAATATTTTGGCTGGGCACTGGGGTTTCCCCCTGTAACCCTAGCTACTCAGGAGGCTGAGATCTGAGGATTGTGATTCAAAGCCAGCCCAGACTGGCTCCAATTAATCACCAGAAAACCAGAAGTACAGCTGTGGCTCAAAGTGGGAAAGGACTAGCCTTGAGCAAAAGGTTCAAGCCCCACAAATATCACCACCAACAGAAAGACTATTCCTAATTTTGTAAAGGTTAAAATTCACTCTGCTTAGCTTGCTAGCCAACTAATTAGATAAATGAGTAAATCTAAGAATTCTACTGAACTTTTTAGCTCTCTCTAGTTCTGACCATTTGGCCATTTGTTCAGCCATTTGGTAGAACATTTAGTCTAATTTAGTGAAGGCAATATCTCGTGTGAACCATATTTCACACATTTTATTCCCTTCTTGAGCAACCCAAATTCTTTTCAAATATTTTTTCATTCTCTGTCAAGTTATTTTGGCAAAAGAAATTTACATCGCATTAAAAATATTCCCATAAAAAATTTATCATAGGAGCTGGGAGTTTGGCCTAGTGGTAGAGTGCTTGCCTAGCATGCACGAAGACCCGGGTTCGATTCCTCGGTACCCTACATACATAGCAAAAAGCCAGAAGTGGTGCTGAGGCTCAAGTGGTAGAGCTCTAGCCTTGAGAAAGTCCAAGGACAGTGCTAAGGCCCTGAGCTCAAGCCCAGGACTGGCCAAAAAAAAAAAAAATTATCATGTTGTTGGGCCAGGAGTTTGGCCTAGTGGTAGAGTGCTTGCCTAGACCCAGGTTTGATTCCCCAGTACCACATGCACAGAAAGAAAAAAAAAAAGGCCAGAAGTGGTGCTGTGGCTAGTAGAGCTCTAGCCTTGAGCACAAGAACAATGAGCAGGCCCTGAGTTCAAGGCCCAGGACTGGCAAAAAAATATTTTTATCATGTTACCATTTATTATTTGATCCATTATATAAATATATATGTCAAAAGAGAAATTGTAAACTCATCTTAAGTATTTTTTATGTAGGAGGAGCAAAGGAAAAAAGAAGCAGAACGTATAAAAGGTATTTTTCCTTAATAACGAGATAGAAGTCTTTGAACAATCAAGTGGTTATCCTAAAATGTTATTTAAGTATTTTAATTGCCATTAAAATTCAATAGAAATGTTAGTTCATTAGTGTGTGGATGAAGTTCTAAGTTTTAAAACAAAATTTGCAATGTTATGTCTTAAAACATGAATTTTTGTTTTTGTTTCCTATTTTATTTTGTTTCCTATTAAAACAAAGTTATTTTACAGCATGCTTTGCAGTACTGTGGGAGGGTAAAATGAAAAGTCAATAAGACAAAACAAAAATAAAACAAAACAAAAATCTGAGTTTTTATGGAACCCTTTAGATATTGTGTGTTATATCTTAGTACCTGGAAACATAATTTTAGAAACGCTGAATATAAGCTGGGACTAGTGACTCAACAGCTGTAATCCTAGCTACTCTGGAGGCTGAGATCTGAGGATTATCGTTCAAAGCCATCCCAGACAAGAAAGTATGTAAGACTCCAATTAATCTCCAACTAATCATAGAAAAAGCCAGAAGTACCAGATGTGGTGGCTCATGCCTATAATCCTAGCTACTCAGGAGGCTGAGATCTGAGGATCAAGATTCAAAGCCAGCCTGGGCATAAAAGGACCTGAGACTCTTATCTCCAATTAACCTCTAGAAAATGGTAAGTGGGGCTCAAGCGTAGGATGGTAGTCAAGAGCCGAAGAGCTCAGGGACAACACCCAGGCCCAGGGGCAGGTTGAGCTGAAGAACTCAGGGACAAAGCCCAGGCCCAGTTCTAGCCCCATGACCCACAAAAAAAAAAAAAAAGATAGATAGATATACAGAGAGTTTTAAGACATGTAAAATGTGTCAAAGTGGATTGTATAGTATTTATTTTAGAGAATTATGTAATGGTTTTTAAAACTTAATATTTTTAGATATTTAATTTGGAGCCTAAGTACTCTAATGGGAAAAGCATGAAACAGAGTAAATATATTTGGGTCAAAGTGAATTTTTTATTAGTTTAAATTAGTTATATGAGGAAGACAGAATGTCTCTATTTTTTTTTTCCAGTGTTGGTCCTGGGGGTTAAACTTAGGGCTTGGGCACTGCCCTAAGCTCTTGTGCTCAAGGCTAGTGTTTACCACTTGAGCCACATCTCCACTTCCAACTTTTTGGTGGTTATCTGAGATGAGTCTCAGGGACTTTGCTGCCCCAGCTAGCTTCAAATCATGGTCCTCAGAACTCAGCCTCCTTCGCAGCTAGCATTGCAGGAGTGAGCAACCATCAGTGCCCAGCAGGAAATTTCAATAATTTCCACAAATTTACAATATTCCAATTAATGTCACCACCTCTGTCACTATCTTCCCCTTCTTTCCTTTTTATTCTTTGTTGTTGGTTTTGTTTTTCTTCTGTCATAGGGCTTGAAGTTAGGGCCTGTACCTGAATTCTTTTGCTCAAGAACAGCACTCTACCACTTTGAGCCTCAGTTTCACTTCAAGTTTTCTGGTGGCTAATTGGAGATAAGAATCTCACAGACATTTTTGCCTGGGGTTGGCTTTGAACCACCATCCTCAGATCTCAGTCTCCTGAGTAGCAAGGATTACATTCATGAGCCACTTGTACCCAACCTTTCCCTCTTCTTGAAATGCACTCATATCCAATTTTTGATGAGTCATTTCTCTAAGTCTCATTTTCTTCTTTTGTAGAATGGTGTTAATACCTACCTCAAAAATTATTGAGTATACACACACAAAAATATTGAGAAAATGAGCCAGCGCAGTGGCTTATGCCTGTAATTCTAGCTACTCAGGAGGCTAAGATCTAAGAATCAAGATTCAAAGCCAGCCCAAGCACCAAAGAACCTGAAACTCTTATCTCCAATCAACCTCTAGAAAGCCAGGCTTAGCTTGAAGGCTTGGCTTGAGGGTAGGGCAGTAGTCTTGAGCTGAAGAGCTCAGGGACAGCGCCCAGGCCAAGTTCAAGCTCCATGACCCACAAAAAAAAAAAGAAAAAGAAAAAGAAAAAAAGAAAGAAAATGAGATATCGTAATAGGGCAAACTACAAGGGGATATGAAAATGTATATTACAAGTGCATCGCTACAGGGCTAACCCATCAGCTCTTCTCACAGTCCCTCAGCTCTTCAGCTCAAGCTCCTGCTCTACTCTTTGAGCCACAGCACCAATTCTGGTTTGCTGGTTGTTAATAGAAGATGAATTTCACAGACTCTCTCGTGCCCAGGCTGGCTTTGAACTGTGATCCTTAGATCTCAGGCCCCTGAGTATAGGCGTGAGCCAAAGGAGGCTGGTTAGGCTTTAAAAAAAAAAAAAGTTAATATTAAGTTATATTTATATATCTTTTTTTTTTTGGTCAGTTGTGGGACTTGAATTCAGCTTGGCACTGCCCCTGAGCTCTTCAGCTCAAGGCTACTGCTCGATGATAGGAGCAGTGGCTCACATCTGTAATTCTAGCTACTCAGGAGGCTGAGATCTGAGGATCAAGGTTCAAAGCCAACTGGGACACTAAAGTCTCACTAAGTGAGACTCTTATCTCCAATTAACCACCAGAAAACCGGGAGTAGTGCAGTGGCTCAAGGGGTAGGGCTGAAGAGTCCCAGGCCCAGAGTTCAAGTCCTATAACCGACAAAAAAAGTGGGGGCTAGTGCTCTACCACTTGAGCCACAGCTTCACTTCTGGTTTTCTGGCAGTCATTTGGAGATAAGAGTCTCTTGGACTTTTGTGCTCAGCCTAGCTTTGAACCATGATCCTCAGCTCTCAGCCTCCTGTGTAGCTATGATTACAGGCATGAAGCACCGGAGTGCCTGGCTTTGTGTATCACCTTTAATGACCATCCCAGAACTGAAGTTTTTAGTGTATTTGTAATCTTTTCCTGCCAAAACAAGTTGGTTTTATTTAGCATAGACTTTTCTACCATGCAGCATCATTAGTTCTCTGTTAATATTGTGCAGAGAAAAGCAACTCAACATTTAGATTTTAACATTATCTTGCCCATACGTCCCTAAAAAGGTGTTAAGTTTTTTAAAGCTACATTGTTATATATAATTAAGATTTGGGGGCTGAGAATGTGGTCTAGTGGAAACTTGGTTGTCTAGCATATATGAAGCCCTGGGTTGGATTCCTTGGTATCACATACACAGAAAAAGCCAGCAATGGTGCTGTGGCTCAAGAGGTAAAGTGCTAGCCTTGAGGAAAGCCCAAGGACAATGCTCAGGCCCTGAGTTCAATCCCTAGGACTGGCAAAAAAAAAAACAACCTGGCTCTTTAACATGTAATTTTTTTTTTTTTACAGCAACTGAAAATTGCCCTAAAGATGACTCCCACCAAACAACAAAAAATGTCTGCCGGCACACAGAGACCAGCTCAGCAACTAACGGCAGCAGTGTTGCAATAAGCGTATCAACCGTACCATCCAATTCTTATTGTAGCCAAAGTCTAGAAGCAGCTGATGACTGGTTTTCTGATGATTCTTTAGCAAAAAGGAATTCTCCAAAGTCTTCACTCACCGAACCCCTTGTGGAAAAAGTCTTTTCATACTTGTCAACCATTTCATTAGAAGAATATACTGAAAATGAAGGCAACACAATTCTATATGATGACCAAAATGGTGGCCATATTAAGGAAATATTTTCAGGAAGAAACACAGAGGTCAATATTTAAAACTTAACATAATATCGAATGACACATTGTTTTCTTTTGAAACCTTGAAATTAGGTAATTAAAACTGAATTATCAACTTCTAAGTCTCCTACCTTGTTAATATTGCTTATCTTGTTCTGCACCATGGAGTTGTTCTACTGCCCTTTCTGGTTCTTATTTCTAAAAATATAACTGAGAAGAGATAGTATTATAGCATTAAACTTGATTCCCTTGTGTTTCATCAAATAAAAATTCAGAAAAACATATTTCAACATAGAAGATGTTATCTTCTTACCTTGTTATCTGGTATATTGTATATATGTTTATTTGTAACAGAAAAGGGAGGAGGGGTTAACAAGATGAGGGGAGGAGGTGGGGGGGAAATGAGGACAAAAACATAAGAAGGGGTATCAATGTATGTGAAGTAATGCACCCTCTATCTGGTGAATATAATGGAACTCTTCTATTACAATAAAAAATTTTGGTGTAAAAAAAATCTCCAGCCTAGGGGCCGGGGGTTTGGCCTAGTGGTAGAATGCTTGCCTAGCATGCACGAAGACCCAGGTTCGATTCCTCGGTACTACATATATAGAAAAAAGCCGGAAGTGGTGCTGAGGCTCAAGTCCAAGGACAGTGCTCAGGCCCCTGAGCTCAAGCCCAGGACTGGCAAAAAAAAAAAAAAAAAAAAAAAATCTCCAGCCTAGATTTATTTTTTTTTTCCAGTCCTGGGGCTTGAACTCAGGGGCCTGGGCACTGTCCTTAGAAACTTTTTGCTTAAGGCTAGCACTCTGCCACTTGAGCCACAAAGCCCTTTCTAGATTTTCTGTATATGTGGAACCAATGAATTGAACTTAGGGCTGTGCTAGATGAGCACTCTTCTACTAGGCAATGCTTCCAGTCCTAGATTTATTTATTCTTTATTTTTATTTTTGCCAGTCAGGGCCTGAGGACTGTCCTTGGAATTTTCTCAAGGCTAGAGCTCTACCACTTGAGCCTTAGCACCACTTCTGGCTTCTTCTAAGTATGTGGTACCAAGGAATCAAACACGGGTCTTCGTGCATGCTAGGCAAGCACTCTTACCACTAGGCCAAACTCCCAGCCCTCTAGATTTATTTTTAAACAAAACATCCAGACAGCATTTCTTTAGACCGTTTCAATTTTATTTCAATGTGAACAAGGATAGGTGGAAAACCTTTGTTGACTTTCTTTTTTCTTTTGCCAGTCCTGGGGCTTGAACTCAGGGCCTAGACACTGTCCTTGGACATTTTTTTCCCAAGGCTAGTGTCCTACCACTTGAGCCACAGCACCATTTCTGGCTTTTTCTGAGTATGTGGTCCTGAGGAATTGAACTGAAGAATTGAACCCAGGGCTTCATGTACTTTACACTAGGCTATACTCCTGGCCCCATTGTTAATTTTTTTTCTGAATTTGAAATATATAAATCACTTCTCTTTTGAATCTTGTCAGATTTTTAGTTATATAAATTTGCTGTTATAGGAAAGCCTATAAACAATAAACCATAAACAATCCAGAAAATAATTTTCTTCTTTCCTATGTTTCTCATAATGGCCCCCAAATCATCATTCATGATTAAATGATTCAGAAGCACCTGGCTTGAGGCCAGGAGTGTAGCCTAGTGATAGAGTGCTCCCTTAGCATGCATGAAGCCCTGGGTTGATTCGGTACCACATACTAAAAAAGCTGGAAGTGATGCTGAGGCTCAAGTGGTAGAGTGCTAGCCTTGAGAAAGTCCAAGGACAGTGCTCAGGCCCTGAACCCAAGCCCAGGACTGGCAAAAAAAAAAGCACCTGGCTCAAGCTAAGTGAGTCAGAGTTTCTCTCTAATCATCTAACCAAAGACCTTTAGTCAAATGTTTTATTTATAGTTCTAAGTGATTTCTGACACATACCATATAATCTTTTCTCTTTTTTTCTGCTTCCTAAGGAAAAATGATTAACAAAGTATAGTATTATGGGTTTTTTTTCTTGTTTTTTTGTTTTTGTGTTTTGTTTTTTTGCCAGTCCTGGGCTTGAGCTCAGGGCCTGAACACTGTCCCTGAGTTTTCTCAAGGCTAGAACCCTACCACTGGAGCCAGAGCACCACTTTCGGCTTTTTCTGTGTATGTGGTACCAAGGAATTGAACCCAGGTCTTTGTGCATGCTAGGCAAGAACTCTACCACTAGGCCAAACTCCTGGCCTACTATGTTTTAAGCTCATATTTCTCAGACTAAGATCTACTCATACCTCCCCAAAAGAAAAATTATACCTATTATAATAAGACAATAACGTTATATGACTTATCATTTCTGACCCATGAAATACTAAAAAGAATTGGCATATTTAACTTTTCTGTTTTACAGCACCTGGCCGCTTCCACAGTGCACGATAGGTTCTGAGCAAATCTCTTCTCTCCACCTCTAAGCCAGCCCCAGGTCTGTGAGGAGCACTAAAACCAAGAGCACCAAATGACAGCGAGAGGCTGAGGGGCAGAGTTCATGCAGACATGGCTGTGTACTGTGGAAGCAGAACACCACACGGCAGGGCCCACCAGTTTCTCGGCTTCCTGCTTTCCAATGTGAAATTATCTGAAGCTAAATGAAGGCAATGGGAAGTACAACTCAAAAGGAATAACATGCTCCGTTTCCCCATCTAGAAACAGAAAGGTCTACAATACTAGTAGCTAACAGAAAACTTATAAATTTCTAGAACCATGTCAAAGAGACACCTGAGCCAGCTCAAAGGATCTCCTCTACTCAAATTAGGGGATAGTTAAAATAAAAATGAGTAATGTTCATATTTATTGCATGTCAGTTTAATATACTATTAAGAAAAATCCAGCCAGGCGTGGTGGCTCATGCCTATAATCCTAGCTACTCAGGAGGCTAAGATCTGAAGGAGCTTGGGCACTGAAGGACCTGACACTTTTTCTCCAATTAACCTCTAGAAAATGGGAAGTGGGGCCGGGAGTTTGGCCTAGTGGTAGAGTGCTTGCCTAGCATGCACGAAGACCCGGGTTCAATTCCTGGAAGTGATGCTGAGGCTCAAGTGGTAGAGCTCTAGCCTTGAGAAAGTCCAAGGACAGTGCTCAGGCCCTGAGCTCAAGCCCAGGACTGGCAAAAAAAAAAAAAAAATGGGAAGTGGGGCTTGGGCTGCAGGGTAGGGTGGTCACCTTGAGCTGTAGAGCTCTGAGACAGAGCCCAAGCTGAGTTCAAGCCACATGACCGCCCCCCCCCACTCAAAAAGACCTGAGACTCTTATTTCCAATTGACCTCTAGAAAATGGGAAGTGAGGTGGTGGCTCAAGGGTAGGGCAGTAGCCTTGAGCTGAAGAGCTTAGGGAGAGCGCTCAAGCCCACAGTTCAAGCCCCATGACCCACAGAAAAGAAAAGAAAAAAATCCATGAGTCTATATTGTTTTCAAAGTAAAGGAATATCTTAGTCCACTCATTTTGCTCTAACAGAATAACAGACTGAGTGACATATTAACACATTTATTTCTCACATCTCTGAAGGCTAGAAGTTCAAATTCAAGGCAATAATAGATTAGCTATCTGGCAAGGGCAGATTTTTCTTTTTTTTTTTTTCTTTTGGTCAGTCATGGGGCTTGAACTCTGGGCCTGAGCACTGTCCCTGAGCTCTTCAGTTCAAGGCTACCACCCTACCTCTTGAGCCACAGTACCAATTCCAAGGGCATGTTTTTTCCTAAGATATGAAAACCCTGTCTTTTCGGGGTTGGCAGTTTGGATCTATGTTCAACATGCACTTAGCATAAATGAAGCCATGGGTTTAATAGTTGGTACCACAAAAATAAGTAGAAAGAGGAAAAAATACAGAAAGAAGGAAAGGAGGAGAAAGGGAGAGGAAGAGAGGGGGGAGGGAGGGAAGGACAGGGAATGGAGGGAAGGAAAGAAAGGAAAAAAAGATAGTAATTGTGTTTAGTAGTATTTGGTATTTAGGGGGTTGGGTTTTATGTATATGTCCCTATGGTTTCTTTTAAAAATTTTAATATATTTGTTATTATAAGGGTTAAAGGTTATGTACCAGAGGGGGTTACAGTTTCATCTTTTTTTTTTTTTCCAGTCCTGGGAATGGAACCCAGATGCTCAAATACGCTAAGCAAGTAGGCTAACACCAGACTATCTCTATAACCCTTTAGTAAAATGTTACCCCTTAATTAGAAATAAACATTAAAAGAATAAATTATAGAAAGCATTATTAAAGTCCTATTAGAAAATTGTTGGAAATCAATCTTTTTGCCATGTTAAAGAGGAAAAGTAAATTTAAACTCTTAAAATTACTGCAAATAACAAAGCAAATTCTTAACAAATATTCTCTTTTAAAAACACTTCAATCAAAGTGTTCTTTTAATCAAAGACACTGTCAATCTTCCTCGGGTGAGAAGAAAACAAGGGCATTAGATGAAAGCATTCTTTGATTTCTCCAGAAAGGATTTAAGCATTTAAAATTCCATATGTCCTTACAATCTTTGATATTTTTAGTCTTATATTTCTTGGCATAGTTGAAACTTTCATTGCTGATCTTAATAAGGGGTATATGCATGTATTAATAAAGGAACTTGTATTAAAGCACTGCCACACTAATTTTTTTTATTTTGAATGATGTAAAGAAGGCTGATAATACCTTTTCCTTTATTCTTCATTTTAGAGAACTATTCTGTAATTTTTCAAAGATATAAAACAATGACTTAGAGGGGCCGGGAGTTTGGCCTAGTGGTTAAAGTGTTTGCCTAGCATGCATGAAGACCCGGGTTCGATTCCTCGGTACCACATACATAGAAAAAAAAAAAAAAAGCCGGAAGTGGTGCTGAGGCTCAAGTGGTAGAGCTCTAGGTCTAGCCTTGAGAAAGTCCAAGGACAGTGCCCAGGCCCTGAGCTCAAGCCCAGGACTGGCAAAAAAAATAAAAATAAAAATAAAACAATGACTTAGAAAACACTGAATTATTTGATGAATAATGCCAAGTTTTTAGAGCCTCAAGCAAAAGACTGCTGCTGGAATCAGACAAGGAAGCATTCTAGTGAGATCACAAATACACAGAAGAGTCCAGCTATAGTAGAAGCTTCTAACATCTTTATTGACTCAGAATATGACATTGTCCCCAATGCCAGAGACTAAAGGATATAATCCTACTTTGGGGTATTTTTCCACTGCCTTGGTTGAGAATTTCTGGGGTGGCTTCTGCTAGCAATTCTAGCTACTCAAAGGAGTGTGAGATCTTAAGATCATGGTTCAAAGTCAGCCTGAGAAGTCTGTGGAATCGGTTTCTTTTCTTTTCTTTTTCTTTTTTTGCTTGTCCTGGGGCTTGAACTCATGGGCTGAGCACTGTCCTTGAGCTTTCCTCAAAGCTAGCACTCTACCACTTGAGCCACAGTACCACTTCTGGCCTTTTTTGTGCATGTGGTACCAAGAAATCGAACCTAGGGATTCATGCATGCTAGTCGAGCACTCTACCACTAGGCCACACTCTCAGCCCTTGTCTGCAGAAGTTTTTTCTCTAATTAACCACCAAAAAGCAAAAAGTGAAGCTGTGGCTCAAGTAGTAGAGCACTAGCCTTGAGTGACAAAGTTAAGTGACAGCATCTAGACCCCCAGGTTCAAGCCCCAGTACTAGCATTATGGGGGGTGGTGGAAAGTGCTATAGGCATTGGTGGCTCATACTTATAATCCTAGCTACTCAGGAGACTGAGATCTGAGAATCACAGTTCAAAGCCAGCCTGGGTAAGAAAGTCCAGGAAACTCTTATTTCCAATTAACCATCAGAAAACTAGAAGTAGAGCTGTGGCTCCAAGTAATACAGTACCAGCCTTGAGCAAAAAAGCTCAGGGACAATGTCCAAGTCCTAATTTCAAGTTTCACGACCAACAAAAAAAGGTGGTAAGGGATGAGACTGTGGTTTGATGGTGTAGTGCCTGCCTAGCATGCATGAAGCCCTGGCTGGGTTCGATTCCTCAGTACCATGTAAACAGAAAAGGCCAGAAGTGGTGCTGTGGTTCAAATGGTAGAGCACTAGCCTTGAGCAAAAGAAGCTCAGGGACAGTGGCCCTGAGTTCAAGCCCCAGGACTGGCAAAAAAAGAAAAAAGTGGTAATGATTTAGGATTTTAGATAAATTAAAATGATGATGAGCTTAGGCAAGCCATAAATGTGACACAGGATTCAAAAACATCAGTATTGAAAGGAGTCTTAGCAAGCTGGGCATGGTAGCTCAAACCTGTAATCCTAGCTAGTCAGGAGGCTGAGATCTAAGGATCCTCTTCAAAGCCAGACTGGGCACAAAAGGACCTGAGACTCTTCTTTTTTTTTTTTTTTTTTTTTGCCAGTCCTGGGCTTGAGCTCAGGGCCTGAGCACTGTCCTTGGACTTTCTCAAGGCTAGAGCTCTAACACTCGAGCCTCAGCACCATTTCCAGCTTTTGTTTTTCTATGTATGTGGTACCAAGGAATCGAACCCGGGTCTTCGTGCATGCCAGGCAAGCACTCTACCACTAGGCCGAACTCCCAGCCCAGGACCTGAGACTCTTATCTCCATCTAACCTCCAGAAACCAGGAAGTGGGGCTTGAATCAAGGGTAGGGCAGTAACCTCTTGAACTGAAGAGCTCAGGGACAACACCCAGACTGAGTTCAAGCCCTATGACCCACAAAAAAAAAAAATAACAATAATTATAGTTCAGAACAAAGTAGTGTGTTAATTACCAAAGAGCATCCACACTGTGAATGAGGCTAGATTTCTGAGGTCCCTACAGGTCAAGAAAGAAGATAAAGACTAGAAAAGAGATGGAGTCATTAGAAAAACATTCCAGATCATATACACATATATATATGTATATAACAATATATGTATATATTGACATATGAATCAGTAGTAAAAATATTAGTTGGTAATTTACTGAAAATAGCTAAGTACTTAACTGTGTATTTAACTGTGTTAATTAATCTACCAACCTTATAAGGTTAGATTTGTCATATGAATGAAGATATAGAATTTTAAGCAGAAGAGTATTATATGCGTTAAAGATAAGTCATCTGATCCCCAGCACCAAGAAGAAAAGAAATGAGGGAGCAAAGAATATTTTTCTTTTAAGATCTAGTACATGGCTGGGTACACCAGTGGCTCATGCCTGTAATCCTAGTTACTCAGGAGGCAGAGATCAGGAGGCTCAGGGTTCTCATGTCCAGGAAAAGGTAACCTCCATGTCAAAAGGAAAAGCGGTGGTGGCATGTACTTGTCACCCTAGCTCCAGTGGGAAGCATAAACAAGAGGATCACTGCCCAATGTGGCCCAGTCCAGGCAAAAAGCAAGGTCCTATTTCAAAACCAACCAGAGCCAAATGGACAGGAACTATGGTTCAAACAGAGTTTCTACCTAGTAAGCATGAAGCCCAGTTCTGCCATAGGAAAAAAAAAATCTAATTCATACAGAATACTTGGAAATACCTATAGCTTAACATTATCCCTTAAGCTCTGTTTCTAGAGATTCTAGATGCCCAATAAAAATTTAAATCAGGGGCGAGGAGTTTGGCCTAGTGGTAGAGTGCTTGCCTAGCACACATGAAGATCCAGATTCTATTCGTCAGTACCACAGACATAGAAAAGCCGGAAGTGGTGCTGTGGCTCAAATGGAAGAGCTCTAGCTTTGAGAAAGCCCAAGGATAGTGCTCAGGCCCTGAGTCCAAGCCCCAGGACTGGCAAAAAAAAGAAGATGATGATGATGAATGAGAACTCAAACTCAGTTCTTTTATTTGGGGGAATTGTAAGAAATTTTAAAAATTCAAAAAATAGATTATATATCATAAAATTTTGTTTCTTGTATTATTCCGTTGGTTTCTACCACTTTCTAAATTTTGTAGGGAAGTTAACAGGTTTTGTAACAAGAGCTCCCTCTGTTGACTATATAGCAACAAGATGACAATCACTGGAAATACAGCAGAAAAATGTATTTATTTTTTGTGCAGGCCTGAGAACTGTCCTTGAGTTTTTTTGCTCAAGGCCACAGCTTCCACTTCCACATTTCTTTTTTTTTTTTTTGGTATTTAATTGGACATAAAAATCTCAGTGAGGGGGGAAGAAAAGTGGGAGAAAAACATGGGAAGAGGTAACAATGCAATGTATTCTCTACCTGATGAGTGTAACTAACTCCTCTGTATATCACCCCAACAATAAAAGAAAATTTTCCGAAGTCTCAGTGACTTTCTTTCAGGAATGGCTTTGAACCATCATTCTCAGATCTCAGCTAGAATTACAGGGATGAGCCACCAGCATGGGTGGCTTTATTTGGTTTTGCTTTTGGGGTTTGGTTTGTTTGTTTTTGGTTGCTTGTTTTTAGAAAGGTTCAAGCTAGGCATAATCTTATCACTGGGGAGGCTAAGGCAGGAGGATCACAAGGTTTTGTTTTGTTTTTTGTTTTTGTGAGTCCTGGGGCTTGAACTCTGGGCCTGAGCTCTTCAGTTCAAGGCTACCCCTCACCTCCACCCCTGGAGCCACAGCCCCACATCCCATTTTCTAGTGATTAGTTGGAGATAAGAGTCTCAGGGTCTTTTTTTTTTTTGCCAGTTGTGGGGCTTGAACTCAGGGCCTGAGCACTGTCCTTGGACTTTCTCAAAGTTAGAGCTCTACCACTTGAGCCTCAGCACCACTTCCGGCTTTTTTCTATGAATGTGGTACCGAGGAATTGAACCCGGGTCTTTGTGCATGCTAGGCAAGCACTCTACCACTAGGCCAAACTCCCAGCCCCAAGAAAAAAAAAGTTTTTAAAATTTTTTGTGTGTCTAAATGAAAGGACCTCCAATATATAGAAGCAAAAGTCATATAATGAGTGATTGTTGTCCTTAATGTACTATGCTATCTCTCATCTCTTTTGCTGTCTCTTGGTTATCTCATATTGTTACAGTATTTTACCTGGTTATCTGATATTTTGTATATATGCTTATTTGGTTATTTGAAATCAGATGGGGAAGGGGGAAAACAAGATGAGGGGAAGGGCTGAGGGAGGGAAATGGGGACCAAGACATGAGGAAGGGTAGCAATGTTTGTGAAGTAATGCACCTTCTACCTGAATATAATGTAACCCTTCTGTTTATTACAATAAAAAATATATGAAAAAAAAGAAAGGAGTAGCTTCAGGAAAAAAAAAATTTGTGTGTGTGTGTTCTGGTACTGGGGCTTGAATTCAAGACCTTGTGTTGTCCTTTAGTTTTTTTCACTTAATGGTGGTATTCTACCACTTGAGCCACAGTTCTCTTTCCATTGTCCTAAACTATAATAATTTTTTAAAGTATTCAAATAAATATAAAACCAGTCTGTTCAGCCTTTTAAGTTAAAACCAAAGAAATTTTTTCATACTTGCCAACATCATTTTCATTGGCATCAGTCCATTTCTTCATGAAAATGCCATTTAACAGCCATTACATTGAGTAGCTATTTGAATTCCATAGTAGAATTCAGACTTTCATTTCCTTTTATGTGTGTACTCACACAAATAAACTCTGTTGTCACTTATTGATAATAGAATCTCATTAGGAATTTCATTGATTGCTACACAAATTCTAGATTGCATGTGCACTCCTGGCCCTGATGAGCTGAAAACAAATGCTTAGTCAAGCTTCAGTGAAAGGTCCACCCTGTAAGATTATCCATTTAAGGCTGCAGGCA
This sequence comes from Megascapheus bottae, assembly GCF_031878675.1. Classification (NCBI taxonomy): domain Eukaryota; kingdom Metazoa; phylum Chordata; class Mammalia; order Rodentia; family Geomyidae; genus Megascapheus; species Megascapheus bottae. Next base: position 51,359,656 of record NC_143514.1, on the reverse strand, counting down.
GAGTCATTTGCTTATCTAACATAGACTCTGGCTCTTTCTCCAAAACAGCTCTAAGCTCCAGAGGCAGATTAGTAACAGAATCTAAATAGAAGAACCCATTAGTTTAATGAAGGAGGTTCTTCGCCTCTGAGAAAATAACACCAGCATAATGCAAACTATGATATATATAATCATAGTAGAATAATATAAATAAAAGCAGAGAGGGTTATTGAATATGACTGAGATAATTCATGCAAACATCTGGGAAAGATGCTTACTTGTCGTTAGTTGTTAAATGAATGAGTAGACTTTGGAAAGCAATACAATTTTTATTGACAGAAAATGTCTTCCTAGAGTTCATTCCCTAATTTTAAGCCATATGTGTTGCAGTGATGTCTGGGCCCCAGCTTTTCCCTTTCCTGGTAAACCTTCCCCTTAAATCTAGCTCAATCTCCTTCATTCTTGCCACCGAGTGGTCTCATCTCTTCTTACCTGGTCTTGCTCAGATTGAATCATGATTGCAGAAATGGAGGGGCGCGCAGTCCTGTTGAGAGCTGACACAGTAGATAGACTCAGGGAATCTAGCTGAAATCACCATCCTGGAACAGCTCTGTGTACAGAATGAGGTGAAAAACGTTCTCCTGAGCCTGACATTGTAGCATGAAGAACTCTGTGTCCAACAAGCAAAGAAAAAACAATTTGAGGAGTTCTTGAAGTGCTACTCTTTTCAGCATTGTGTTTAAGACAATGTAATTGTTAGAGAAGTACTCTTCTTTTCTCCTCTCTCCCTCTCACTCCCACATTCTCTCTCTCTCTCTCTCTCTCTCTCTCTCTCTCTCTCTCTCTCTCTCTCTCTCTCTCTCTCTCTCTTCCTCTCTCTCTCTCTCTCTATTATAGGGCTTGAACTCAGGCCTGGATGCTGTCTTCAAGCTGTTTTTGCTTAAGGCTAGCACACTAATACTCAAGCCCCAGCTCCATTTCTGGCTTTTAGGTAGTTTACTGGAGATAGGAATTTCATGGCCTTTCTTGCCTGGCCTGGTTTCCAACTATAATCTTCTGATCTCAGCCTCCAAGAGTAACTAAGATTATAGGCCTGAGCACTTCGCCTTTATTTTTTTTGAAATGTGAGATTATTCTAATAAGTGAACTATTCTAATAAATGAATTTTCTTACCTGATAGGATATTTTTGCTTCATAAAAAAACAACAAATGTATAACATGATGAAAAAGGATTCCCCTTCTGAAAATGCTTACCTTCACCAGGTGGTGGCACACTCCTGTAATCCCAGCTTCTCAGGAGGCATGAAGATTATGAGTTCCCCATTCAGCCCAGGCAGAGTTAGGAAGACCTTCTTTGTTTTTCTTTTCTTTTCTTTTCTTTCTTTCTTTTTTTTTTTTTTTTTTTTTTGGTGTGTGTGGGGGGGTCATGGGGCTTGAACTCGGCCTCGATGCTGTCCCTGAGCTCTTCAGCTCAAGGCTACCGCCCCATCCTTGACCAAGCCCCACTTCCTCCTTTTCTAGAGGTTAATTGGAGAGTCTCGATTCCTTTTGTGCCTTTGATGGCTTTGAACCTTGATCCTCAGATTTCAGCCTCCTGAGTAGCTAAGATTACAGGCATGAGCCACCGCCTCTATCAAAAGCAAAATTAACAAAAAATGCTGAGAGTAGAGTCAAAGTGGTAGAGCATTTCCTAGCAAGTATTCATCCCTCAGTTAAATCAGCAGTACCACACACAAAAATCTTCAGAGCTGAGTGTGTGGTTCAGTGGCAAAGCCATACGCTTAATATATGTGAGGCTCAGAGTTCAGGTCCCAGCACCATACAAACAAACATACATACATACATACATACATACATACATACATACATACACACATACATACATTATTCTCAAAAATAAACCAAATCTTTTGTTTGTATAGCCTGCTTAAACTTTTCTCTTGACTATTTTTTTTGTGTGTGTGTGGGTCATGGGGTTAGCCTTGGTACTGTCCCTGAGCTCTTCAGCTCAAGGTTATTGCCCTACCCCTGGGCCTGGGCAGGGTCCCTGACCTCTTCAGCTCAAGGCTACCACCCTACCCTCGAGCCAAGCCTCACTTCCTGTTTTCTAGAGGTTAATTGGAGATGATAGTCTCAGGTCCTTTTGTGCATGGGCTGGCTTTGAACCTTGATCCTCAGATCTCAGCCTCCTGAGTAGCTAGGATTACAGGCTACATCACCAGTGACTATTTTCTTTCTTCATCCCTCCCTCCCTCCCTTCCTTCCTTCCTTTCTTCCTTCCTTCTTCCCTTCCTCTCTCCCTCCCTCCTTCCCTCTCTTTCTTTCTTTACTTTTTTTTTTTTTGCCAGTCCTGGGCCTTGAACTCAGGGCGTAAGCACTGTCCTTAGGTTTTCTCAAGGATAGAGCTCTACCACTTGAGCCACAGTACCACTTCCAGCTTTTTTTCTATGAATGTGGTACTGAGGAATCAAACCCTGGTCTTTGTACATGCTAGGCAAGTACTCTACCACTAGGCCAAACTCCCAGCCTTTATCTATTTTCTTTAAGATAAAATACTTTCTTAGTCACTTCTTTGTAGTTACACCCATGTATTCTATACACTCACAGTAAGCTATTAGAGTTAACAGATGTTTGGCATTGAAACTGGACACTGTATTTGATTTGTAGAATAAATTTCAAAAATTTATTGTTCAACAAGCTTAAAGAAAATAATGATATTGTATAAATCTCTCACAAATATCCTAATCAAAAATATAATGACATAGACATAAAAATCTAGGATGGGACAAATACTCTATAGACAATGTTATATTATACAGATCAATGTGTATCTATGACATACAAACTCTCAGCTTAATTTTAATTTTGTTCTTAAATTTATGTGCCAGTGATTGCATATAGAGATCCCATTCTTGAATACTTATCTGTTAAACTTGACATTTGAAATATGATACAAAAATTCAATGTTAATAAAATCTTTATAAAAAAAGAAAATACTTCTCAACCATATGTTCAATTTTTTTTAAAATATAGCTAAAAGCTGGAAGCTGGTTGGCTCATGCTTATATTCATAACTACTCAGGAGTCTGAGATCTGAGGATCTCAGTTCAAAGCCAACCTAAGCAGGAAAGTCCATGAAACTTTTGTTTCCAGACATGATACTGTAGCTCAAGTGATAGAACACTTAGCCTTGAGTGAAAAAACTGAGGTACAGAGCCCAGATCCTGAGTTCAAGATCCAGTATTAAAACACGCACATACACACACACCACCAAAAACTAGGAGTGGAAATATGGCTTAAGTGGTACAGTGCTATCTGAGCAAAGAAACAGAATAAGCAGGATGCCCTACCACCAACATAATAATTAATAATAAATTATTATAACATATTATGTATTATATTATATAATAATAAATTGCAGTACACTGATCATGTGTTATGTTTCATATTTGGATTTATTTGGTTATAAGTAATAGAAAATTAATTCAAATTGGCTTAATTAACGAAAGGTTCTTTTTGATGAATGTAGCTGAAGGTCCAGCAATAAAGCTGACATCAGAGCAGTGCAATCAGAGATTTGTGTGTGGCGAAGGGGGAGGGGGGGCGGTGTCATGGGGCTTGAACTCTGGGCCTGGGCGCTATCCTTAAGCTCTTCAGTTCAAAGATACCACCCTACTCTTGAGCCAAGCCCCCCACTTTCTATTTTTTAGAGGTTAATTGGAAATAAGAGTCTCAGGTTCTTTTGTGCCTGGGCTGGCTTTGAACCTTGATCCTCAGATCTCAGCCTCCTGAGTAGCTAGGATTATAGGCATGAGCCACTGCACTGGGCTCTGAGATTCTTCCCATTGTTCCTCAGTTGTCTCATCCATATACTGTTAGTATACCCTCATAACAGCTTCCCTGAGAGGCACAAATTAGCTGCTAACAGAAAAGAAACATGCACTTTCCTATTTACATTCAGGAGGAGAGAGCATTATTTCTCAAAGACACTGAAAATCACAAACTTAAACTATCCTGAAACTGATTTCTATGAACAGAGAACTAGCAAATTTGGCTAATCTATACCTTATTTACCACAGCAAATCTCTGCATCATGAGATATAAGATTATTATACTTGATGTCTAGAAGGTTCAATTTGTAGATCTGGATTGAGTGGAATACTCATGGAGGGAAAGTCATTCCCAGAAGAATATTAGTATACTTAAGACAAGCAACCAATGAACACAAACACACATACACACACACACACACACACACACACACACACACAATTGGCAAATGTGACTATTATTTATTTTTAGATGATCTAGAATTCCTACTCACTATAAAATTCTTAGAAGTTTGGGCTTTCTTAATGCAATTATTAGAATTATTCCTCAAAATGGGAATAAGGTAAGCTTCAGGACTGGCTGATATGATGGTTTCACAGTGTCATTAAGAACCACTTCTTGGGGCCGGGAGTTTGGCCTAGTGGTACAGTGCTTGCCTAGCATGCACAAAGACCTGGGTTCAATTCCTCGGTACCACATACATAGAAAAAAGCCAGAAGTGGTGCTGAGGCTCAAGTGGTAGAGCTCTAGCCTTGAGAAAGTCCAAGGACAGTGCTCAGGCGCTGAGCTCAAGCCCAGGACTGGCAAAAAAAAAAAAAAAAAAAAAAAAAAAAGAACCACTTCTTGGGGGGAGGGGGAGGGAATGGGAGAAAAACATGGGACAGGATAACAATTTTCAAGAAGTAATGTACTCACTACCTTATGAATGTAACTGTAACCCCTCTATATATCACCCTGATAATAAAAAAAAGTTATTTGAATAAAGAAAAAAACAAGAGCCACATTCTTGGAAGTGGAGCTGTGGCTCAAAGTGATAAAGGGCTAGCCTTGACCAAAAGAGCTCAGGGACAGTGCCCAGGTTTTGAGTTTAAGCCCCTCAACCAAACCAAACCAAAACAAAACAAAAATATTCTTAGCCCTGAAATGGTGGCTCAAGCTTGAAATCCTACCTATTAATGAGGCTATGATCTGAGAATCACAGTCTGAAGCAAGCTTGGGCAGGAATGTCCATGAGACTCATCTCCAATTAACCTCCAGAAAACTCAACATAAGAGAGTGCTAGCTTTGAGAAATTAGCCTTACTCTGTTACTTTTTGTTGATTTGTTTCGGGGAGCCTAGAACATCCCACATGCAAGAAAGAGTTCTACCTCTCAACCCTCATTCTATTTTCAGTGAGTCCTCACCAGTAAGCAGTAAAATTGCTCAGCAATTGTGATGCATTTCTTTCAGTCTATTTGATCTCTTATTCCCCTAAATGATTTTCTACCAGATCTTCCATCCCCTAAAACATCTTTTAATTTTTAATTTCACTTATTTAGATGCTGAGGATTATGATGCTAGGGCTTCATACACAGATACATTCTTTCCCAAACACCTCCTTTCAAGAGGAAGCAAGCTCTTACTTGCTTAAGCTTCTTACTCTGCTTCTTATTTTTTACTGAGAAAAAAGTAAAGAGGCAACTAGAAGACTACCTTCAGTCATCCCCACGCATAATACAAATGCATATGCATTGGTCCTAAGGTAGTCTACCAAGCTGTGATCACCTGAGAGGACTATTGCTGGCATTTGGTAGATAGAATGTTAGAAATGTTTCTAAAATGTCCTTCCTTTCACATCACCTTGGAATATCAACCATACGTACTGCTCCCTCTTAGTGAAATGTCCATTTTCTTTCTCCTAAATTACACTTAAACTTTTCCAATATTCTCCAACATTCCATTAGAATTACTATTGTCAATGGCTCCTATGTTAGGAAGTGTCATGGTCAATTCTCAGCAGCACTTCTGAACCCCTAATTTCTTTTTTTGTTTTCCTGGTTGTGGTGGGACTTGAACTCTGGGCCTGGGTGCTGTCCCTGAGCTCTTCAGCTCAAGGCTACCACCCTACCCCTTGAGCCATAGTGCCACTTCTGGTTTTCTGGTGGCTATTGGAGATAAGAGTCTCATACACTTTAGTGCTCAGGCTGGCTTTGAATCGAAATCCTCAGTTCTCAGCCTCCTGAGTAGCTAGGATTACAGGCTTGAGCCACCGTACTGGCCCCTGAACCCCTAATTCCTAGTAAAGGGTGGGTACCAGAAATGAAGTAGATGGTAGAATAATCCATTTTTGTTTTCATGAGTTGTACCTACCCTGTACTTCAGTGTTTTCTTTATTATGGGGTAACAGTTTCTCCTCTGGAACAGTTTCATCTCTGATACATTTTATGGGGAGACGATCTTCCAGGACACTCTAAGTCACTTGATACCTGGAATCTCTCTGAATCTTCCTCTTCTTTTCCTGGAACTTTGAGGCTGAGGCCGAGGCTATACCCTGAGTGTATATGATATCATCATTCTTGTTTGGCTCTATTCCTCAGATACTTGAGCTTTCTACCTAAATTTCAGTTTCTAACATCTTTATCAGACTGATCTCTTAGCACAGAAATTATATTTGGCTTTGTGTTACCAGTGCAATACTAGACACAATATAAATGGGTTTAGAACCAAATCTTTGTCAAATTCTAGTAATTTCCTGTAAGTTTTCAGTTCTATTATTTCCATGATTACACTGTAGCTACTCTAATATCTTAGTACATTTACTGTTAACACACGTCTCTGTTGGTGTCTGATTAAAAATATAAACGGTCAAGCCCTGGCTCATGCTCCTATAATCCTAGCTACTCAAATAGTTGAGATATAAGAATCACGGTTTGAAGCCAGCCTGGGCATGAAAAGTCCCTAAGACTCATCTCTAATGAATCACCAAAAAAGCCATAAGTAGAGCTTTGGCTCAAGCACTAGAGGCTCAGGGACAGCACATAGGTCTTGAGTTCAAATCTCAGGACCACCAGCATGCTAACACAAGGACCAGAATGATTTAGTATAAGGCTTCTCTATTTTAATAATAATTCTTTGTTATGGAGCTCTGACCTTTGCATTGTGTGACATATGAAAACATCCTGAGGGAAAGAGAGACAGAAACAGAGACAGAGAGTGAGACTAAGACAGAAATACTTTAGAATCTAATATGCTGAATCCTGCATTTGTTACTTACAGGGTATGACTATGATAAAGACATTTGACCTCGCTATTCAGGATGCTGAGATCTGAGGATCACAGTTCCAAGCCAAAAAACTCTTAACTCCAATTAATCTCTAGAAAATGGGAAGTGGGGCTGTGGCTCAAGGGTAGGATGGTAGCCTTGAGCAGAACTGCTCAGTGGCAGTGCCCAGGCCAGAGGTTAATACTCATGACCCCTCCCCCACCCCCCAAAAAATTGTGACCTCCCTGAGTCTCCTCTGTTTCACTGTGAAATTGGAAATCATAAGGTCACAGAAGATGATGGTCAAAGACTAAGTTCAACAGTGCGTACAAAGCCCTAGTACTCTGGCCCATAATTGCTCAATGAATGGTAACAGTGAGACTCCCTAAACAACAGCAAATACAACATGAGTATCTTGAGGGTCAGGACATATATCTGTACTATGCAGAGAATAAGAGTTTTTGAGATAAAGGTATTTTTTTACCTTTTATTTTTTTTTTCCTGCCAGTGCTGGGGCTGGAACTCAAGGCCTGGTCACTGTCCCTAAGCTTCTTTTGTTCAAGTCTAGCACTCTACCACTTGAGCCACAGCACCGTTTCCAGCTTTTTCTGTTCATGTGGTACTGAGGAATTGAACCCAGGGCTTCATGCATGTTAGGCAAACACTCTTACCACTAAGCCACATTCCCAGCTGGTATTTTTTTTTTGCAGTCCCGGGACTTGAACTCAGGGCCTGACCACCATCCTTGGGCTTTCTAAAGGCCTAGTGCTCTATCACTTGAGCCACAGCACCACTTCTAGCTTTTTCTATGTACATGATACCAAGGAAATCAAGCCCAGGTCTGCGTGTATGCTAGGCAAGCACTCTACCACTAAGCCAAACTCCCAGACCTGGTATTTTTGTAATATTAAAAAAATAAACATAAAAATAGCCCCTCAGAGAGGAAACACATGAAAGAAGAAAAAAAGAAGCTAGAGTGGTGGAAGTCAGCCCTATGTTGAAGCCACATTATAGAGGATTAAGTTTAGCCTTTACTCTTTAGATAATGAATAATCAAAGAGTTATGTAACACTCTAAGAGCAAATAAAAGATGATATTTGTGTGCACCACATGAGGAAAGCCAGAAGAGCTGTGTGGGCCATGTTAACAATTCATTGACCCTTATGGAAACTGACTTGGGTGATACACTCCAACTACAGTAACATGATGTCAGCCTTTCAGATGAAAACAGAACACTTTAGTCAAACATCTGGTTGTTTAGTCTATTTAACATCAAAGACCTAGCTGTTCAGAAACTTTCAAATGTCTGGCTGAACCAGTTCAGTTTCATCTTCATTTCAGGAGCCTGGTCAACACGATCACTATGATTTTTGTCAGTTTTAGGTCTCAGTTTTTCGTTTTAATTATAAACAAAATTTCTGAGATAATATAAAAGGATTCTTTTTCACAAAGAAAAGCCAAAGTTCCCTTTTTCCATCTCTCTTTCACAACTGGTTTTACCTTTACATATTTTATTTAATAGGCATCTGAAGTTTACATTGGTTACCCATAGTGAACATTGTGTCTTTTAAATTGCAGTTGTCATTTTGTTTTAATTTTAGTGTCAGGCAACCTTCCCAGGGTTGGGATTACAAGTAAGTGCCTGCACACCTGGATTCCATACTACCTCTTTCTTAGTGGAATAAACAGCTAAAAGAATTGTTGAGGGCCAGGAGTTTGGCCTAGTGGTTAAAGTGCTTGCCTAGCATGCATGAAGACCCGGGTTCGATTCCTTGGTACCACATACATAGAAAAAAGCCGGAAGTGGTGCTGAGGCTCAAGTGGTAGAGCTCTAGCCTTGAGAAAGTCCAAGGGCAGTGCTCAGGCCCTGAGCTCAAGCCCAGGACTGGCAAAAAAAAAAAAAAAAAAAAAAGAATTGTTGAGGGGAAAAAGGGTTGAGGGAAGTTGAGATTAACCATGTATTTTTTTAAAAAAAAAACACCATAAGTCTTATAGTATTTTTCAGGTAATGTTAATATATTATATTGCTTGGTGTGTGTGTGTGTGTGTGTGTGTGTGTGTGTGTGTGTGTGTGCCAGTACTGGTCTTGAACTCAGGCTTGGGCACTATCCCTGAGATTTTTGCTCAACACTGGCACTCTACCATTTGAGGCACAGCTCCACTTCTGGCTTTTGGTCGTTACTTGGAGATAAAAGTCTTCTGAAGACTTTCCTGTACTGGCTAGTGTCAAACTATGATCCTAAGATCTCAACCTCCTGAGTAGCTAGGATTATAGGTGTGAGCCACTAGTGCCCAGATCATTGCTTAATTTTAACTTTAACATAGCCTTTATGTGTTATATGACTTTTAACTGAAATATTTATCATGTGTTATGTGTTGACTATATATTATTTAACAAATATCTATGCATTTCTTAGGTGTCTTGTTTAACATGTTAAATAAATGAGCAAAAGTAAATCTTTACCTTTAAAGACATCACAAGTACCAGTGGAAGAAAAAAGTAAGTAGCCAGGGCTTGGAATGTGGCTTAGTGGTAGAGTGTTTGCCTAGCATGCATAAAGCCCTGGGTTCAATTCCTCAGTAACACATACACAGAAAAGATTAGAAGTGGCACTGTGGCTCAAGTGGTATTGTACTAGCCTTGAGCACAGAGAAGCTCAGCCGCAGAGCTCAGGCTCTGAGGTCAAGCCCCAGGACTGGCCAAAAAAAAAATAGCCAGTGATTATTAACCCAATGACAATGATTATTAATCCAAGAGAAACACAAAAGGTATTCTGGTAAAGAGGAGGGAAAACCTGGGATTGCCTTGGAAGAGGAGAGGAAGTAGAGCTTAGCTTGGCTTTCTTAATCTTCTCAGGGAGAGCTGGACAAATGATATGTAAAGGCCTATAGGTGTCAGTAAGTATATTTGTCAAGTTTGTTAAAGTTAGAAGGCCAGATGTGTATTCATCCTTTGTTCAGGTTTATTTGGATTAGGCCACCTTTTATAGTCTTCTGTGCACACTTCATTTTAGCTATAATTTTCCTAGATGAGGTATTGCTATGTTACTCAAGTTGGCCTGAAGCTCTGGACTCAAGTGACTCTTCTAACGCAGCCTCCCCTTACTCTAAATGTGAACCAATAGCCCAAATCTGAGTGGATATTTTAAAATTTTGAGGTGAGTTTATTTTTAAACTGTAACTGGGGTCCTGGCTTTGAGATAGGAAAACGGTTAATCACTTTTTCAAAAAATTAAAAAGTGAACAAGTACAACTATAGATTGTTCAGTGTCACACATATGAAGGACAAAAAAATCCCACTCATTTTTCATTTTTTTTTCATTTTTATTTTTTGCCAGTCCTGGAGCTTGAACTCAGGGCTTGGGCACTGTCCTTGGACACTTTTTAATCAAGGCTAGCACCCAATCACTTGAACCACAACACCACTTCTAGCTTTTTCGCTTGATAGGTGAGCACTCTACCACTAGGTCAAACTCTCACCACCATTTTTTTTTAAGTGTCTTCTATAATGGGTCAGTGTTATCTGTTTTGTTCTGTGAAAACACCCAGCTATAGGCAGAGTTCCTTGCTTTTCAATATGAGAATCAGCTTTTTAAATAAGCTCCTCTTTCTCTTGCAGAGTACCAGTGACTTACTCAGAGGCTAAAATCTAAGGATCATAATTCAAAGCCAGCCTGGGCAGAAAAGTTCCTGAGACACTTATCTCCAATTACTAGCAAAAAGCCAGAAGTGGAGTCACATAGGACCAGCCTTGAGCAAAAAAAAAAAATCTAAAAGAAAATGCCTTGGTCTTCAAGAAACCCAGCACACACACACAAACACAAACACAAACGCGCGCGCGCGCGCGCAACACAAACCCCAAACCTTTCCATGAAAAAAAAAATCAAATGTTTACTGTTCATAATATTATTATGTCATGTGGTATGTGGCAGTGCACACCTGAAATACACAGAGTTTTACCAATCAGATATGGAGGCCTTATCTCAGAAAATAAAAAAAGTATTTTATAGGTATTAATTATTAATAATCACTAGCCCTGTATTCTCTGGTCCCTTTCCTAAATCCCCAATACCACCATCTCTAATATAAACTTCCATATTAGATCATTGCAATTGAACCTTAACTACCTTCTGTTTATTTCCAGTTTCAGCCACTCAGTTCATTTACCCTTGCCACTAGATTGTTCTTTCTAATACATAGACTTACTTTTGTTACTCCTCTGACTTGAAAAAATAAAGGCAAGAGAAAGCAATTACAATGGATTCCCACATCCGCCTGGATTAAGTCCTGAGTCTATTGAACAACATTTAAGGTCCTCCATTACTTGGCCCCAAACTACATTTTCTGTACCCACTGTCTCCTATCATTTTTCTTTCATCTTCTTTCCCAGCACACACACACACACACACACACACACACACACACACACACACACAATGTTATTTCTCTAAATTTCAGTTTCCCTGAATGTTATTATTTTTAAAACACAGTGAACTTTTTTCTTTTTTTATTAAAGAATTTATTAACGTTGATTTTTACATCATATTTTAAATGACATGTTTAACAAACAAGTTGTTCAAGAAGGGAATCTCTATTTACAATCACTGGGACTTAGTATTTAGAACTTAATCAAAATTAGGCTAAGGGTTTGTATGTCATAGAAACATATTAATTTATGAAATAAAACATTATGTCTATAGAGTCATAGGTTTTTATGTCTATATAGTTATGTTTATATTTCCATTACCATGTCCATAGCATTGGGTATGCAGTTATTGAGTCCTCGCTCTTATAGTCTTTGGATTTAATAGCCACATATTAAGGATACCATGTGCCTTTTGTTCCTTAGGTCTTGACTTGTCTCACTCAACATGATTCGCTCTATTCATCCACTTCCCTGCGAATGCCATTATTTTATCTTGTCTGTTGGCTATGTAGAATTCCATTGAAAACACAGTGAACTTTTAAGTCATAAAACATTTGCATTTGGGGCTGGGAGTTTGGCCTAGTGGTAGAATGCTTGCCTAGCTTGCACGATGACCGGGGTTCAATTTCTCAGTACCACATACATAGAAAAAAGCCATAAGTGGTGCTGAGGCTCAACTGGTAGAGCTCTAGCCTTGAGAAAGTCCAAGGACAGTGCTCAGGCCCTGAGCTCAAGCCCAAGACTGGCAAAAAAAAAAAAAAAATGCATTTGTTTTTCTCTTAAATGCCCTTTGCCCCACAAATCTTCCTCTTTAAAGACTCAGTATAATGTCCTTGTATATGATTAAAAGCACAATATCTGGTTCAACTGGGTCAAATTTAGGTTTACTAAATGTATAACCTGGAATTGCCCAAACACTTTAATTTCCTTGTTTATAAAATGTGGGAATTTTTTTTCTTCAGCTTTTTGGTTAGGGTAAAGTTTAGAATATCTTATTAATTGGAAATAAAAAGTAGAAAATAATACTGCTGACCTCATAGGATTCCTGAGACATAAAACAGTAACACATAAAGCACTCAGAACAATCTAGAGAACAATGAAAATAATAACAATAAAGGAACAATGAAGAAACAGATTGAAAAAGTCCTGCTTTCTGAGATTTTCTCATTTCCCCAAGGAAAAATAATATTTCTACCATAGTGCAGTCTTACTATTATATTGCTTATGATATTTGTTTTCACATCTCTTTACATTTTTTTCTGACAGATGGAATGAATTTGAATATTTTTGTTGTTGTCTTTGTGGTGAAAGGGATCAAACTCAAAGACTTGAGCAGGATGGGAAAGCAGTGGGTCACTACGCTACATTCCCAGCCCTTAGTTTTGTGAAATGGAGTCTTATTATGCAGCCCAGGCTGATCTTGAATTTGCAATCATCTTGCCTCTGTATCCATGTCCCAAGTGTTGGGATTATAGGCATATGAAGGCAAAAATTATTTTTAGATAGTATATTTAAACTGAAGTTTCAAAAATAATATTAGATCTAGGCTGGGAGTATGGCATAGTGGTAGAGTGCATGCCTAGCATGCACATAGCTCTGGGTTCGATTCCTCGGTACCACATACATAGAGCGCTAGCTTTAAGAATTCCCAAGGTCAGTGTTCAGGCCCTGAGCTCAATCCCAGGACTGGAGGAAAAAAATAGATCTATTAGACATAGATTCAAATCCTATATTTACCACCTGCTGATGATATAGTCTTGGACAGGTGACAAACCCTGTCTGGAGGGACCAGAAATTTGGCCTAATAGTCGAGTGCTTGTCTAGCATACACAAAGACCCAGGTTCGATTCCTCGATACCACATACATAGACAAGCTGGAACTGGTGCTGTGGCTCAAGTGGTTCAGTGCTAGCCTTGAGGAAAGCCCAAGGACAGTGCTCAGGCCCTGAGTTCAGCCCCTAGGACTGGCAAAAAAAAAAACCAACCCAAAACCAAAAAACAACCAACCAAACAAACAAAAAAAACTGTCTGGACCTTCATTTTCCTATTTATACAAAGAGGGATAATAACATTTATGTGATTGAAGACTTAGTTGATATTTTTCCTCCACAGCCTGCCTAGCCCTTGCTCTTTTTAGCGCCTCTCTCTCTCTCTCTCTCTCTCTCTCTCTCTCTCTCTCTCTCTCTCTCTCTCTCTCTCTCTCTCTCTCTCTCTCGTTCTCGCTCTCTCTCTCTCGCTCTCTCTTTCTCTTACCAGTCCTAGATTTGCAAGGTTTAAACCCTAGAACCACTAAAAGAATTTCCTCAACTTTCCAGGATTTTGAATCTTTATACATAGCTTGTTATTAACTATCCTTCATTTTACTGTTATTTACTCTGTGTGTCTGTGTGTGTGTGTGCTGTCCCTAAGCTTCTTTTACTCAAAGTTAGTGCTCTACCACTTGAGCCACAGCTCCATTTCTGGCTTCTTTTGTGTGATTAATTGGAGATAAGAGCCTTTCCTGCTAGAGCTAGGTTCAAATCACAATCCTCAGATCTCAGCCTCCTGAGTAACTAGAATTGCAGGTACAAGCCACTATAGCTCAGCTTTACTCAGTTCTTACTCACCCTTTAGAACTCATTAAAATGTTTACTGAGTATTTAATTTGGGTACATATACTCTATGTTCCTCAAGTCATCTAAATAGTTCAACTGCTTTCAAGAATAGTCTTTTTTCATTTTATTTTATTTTTTTAAAGAATTTATTAACATTGATTTTTACATTATACTTCAAATGACATGTTTAACAAACAAGTATTCAAGAAGGGAATCTCTATATACAATCACTGGCACTTAGTTTTTAGAAAATAATCAAAATTAGGCTAAGCGTTTGTATATCATAGATACATATTAATCTATGTAATAAAACATTATGTCTACAGAGTTATAGATTTTTATGTCTATGTAGTTGTGCTGGGACTTGAACTCAGGGCCTGGGCACTGTCTCTGAGCTTCTTTTGTTCAAGGCTAGCACTCTACCTCTTAAGCCACAGTGCCACTTATGGCTTTTTCTGTTTATGTGGTACTGAGGAACCGAGTCCAGGGCTTCGTACATGCTAGGCAAGCACTCTACCACTAAAGTGAGTTCCCAGCCCTCAAGTACTCAAGTTCTCTGGAACTCAAAATCAGATCGGAGTTGTAAGAAACAGTAGAGTTCACCCAGTCTTGCTTAATAGTGCCCAAACTGGGGGTGCCAGAGAGGAGGCTGATCCCAAATCATGGAGTAAGTCTCTATTGTGCAATAAAATACTCCACAAAGTTTAGTGACTTAGACCAACAACCAACAATTTCTCACTCACAGTTTTGGGTGTCAGGAATTCAAGGAGAGCTAGCTCCACATGAAGTCAGCTCATATTCGCTTGATTTCATTCCCATGCATTAAGCCTTGGCAGAAATAGCTGAAAAGGTGACTTTATTTCGGTCCCTCTCACTGTGATCTCTCCACAAGGGTACAATGGTGGCTCAGAGGTCCCTAGGAAGTAGAAATAACCAGTCTGTGAATTACTTGGGCTTTGAAACTAACAGAGCTATTTCTGCAATGTTCTATTGGCCAAAGTATTCATAACCCAAGAGCCCACCCAGACTCAAGAGGAGAAGACACAGACACCAACTGTCACCAGTAGGATTATGGAAGAATTTATAGTCATCTTTAATCTGTCACAGTCAGCTCTTTGGCTGTAAATTGTTTATATCCTTTTCAGATGCCATTCACATTCTGCTGAGAAAACGCAGGCCATTATACCATCACTCTCAGGATCAAGGCCTAGTCTCATTATGTGAGTAATTGCAAAGGGGATGTGGGTTCCAGACTGAGTTCCCAGGGTATATCTTCTAGAAAATTGTTCCTTTCAGCAAGAAGACCTGAGAAGTAAACAGATAAGTTATCTGACTTTGCTCATTCAATTACAATGGGAAGGTAGGTGTAACTGCAATGCTATTAGTAGAGGCTAGGAATAAAATACATAACAATCTATGGAAATTTTTTAGTGTAGCTAGACACAGGCTTGTATTTAGTCCCAGCAACTAAGGAAGCTGAAGCAGGTTCTATTGGCCTCAAGAGTTTGAGGCCTAATCTCTGTGTTAAAACAAAACAAACACTGGGTGTGGTGGGATACTCCTGTAATCCCAGTACTTGAGCTCATGAGGTGGAAGGATCCAAAGTTCAATGTTAGCCTCAGCTAGTCAGTAAAATCCTGTGTCAGAAACAAAGTTCAACAACAACAAAAACAAAGTTTGAAAAGCAGGTTAGGCACATTTGTCAGTTCTTTAACTGAGGCCTAGTTTTGCTCCCTGGAAGTGATCCTCTGACTCTGGATTCTTTCATTTTAGCCAATCTTCCCTTTCCATAAGAAATAGGCCATTTTTGTAGCTGAGTACAGTTTGCTGTTTGCTCATAGGAAGGAGAGATCTAGAGATTTTTTTTTTCATTTTGTATATCTCTGTGAGTTTCAGGGCCAGCTAATGTCATCTTTTTTAAATTGGAGGAGTTCCAAGTGCTTCCACTTCATTAACAAAGCGCCACACCCAGTGTGGTATTTTCAAATATTTTTGTGGATGGACAACTACCCCCTTCCGTGAAGCCACACCCCTGAGAATCTAGGAAAGCCCAGTTGTTTGGAAGAGAGGGCTTATGAGGCACACAAGATCCTATGACTTTATTTTCCTTCAAAATGACTATTATAGGACCTATGAGGACTATCTTAAATACTTCACCCTGAGATGTCATTTTGCATGGATTTGAGTTTCCTTATTTCTTCCTTTAGGATCTGTAGACTGATTATATATACTACCTGGACCTTTCCTCTCATATTTTCTCCACAGACAGCTAGAAAAGCCAGCTGACAGAAATTTTGTCTGGAAACTCCCCAACCCCAGCTACAAGTTTGTTAAATCTTTCTCTTTGCCCTGTGATCATAAACAATGGTGTTGCCAAGCTTTCCTCCAGCTTCCCATAACAAGTCTCTGGTAGCAATTCCTCACCAACAATCTCCTGCTGGCTTTTCAAACTTTGTTCAACAGGCTTCTCAAGATCCTTCAAGGGTAGGACTGTGGCTTAGTGGCAGAGTGCTTGCCATGCATGAAGCCCTGAGTTCAATTCCTCAGTAGCACATAAACAGAATAATAAAATTATAGAAAATAAAAATTAAAAAATAAAAGCTGAACTGGAAAGAAGTAGATGATTCATATTTTTAAAAAATCCTGCAAGTCTCCACGCAAAGCCAATGTCACATGTTTAGATGCTTTTTGCTATGGAAGTACCCTAATTACCAAAATTCTATATGGTGATTGGCAATTATGTAACAAATAATTCAAGATTTTAACTCACTAGTTCTCTCAATTTGATGAATCCATATTTTGGGTAAAGCTTGGATAACAGACAGTTAGACTCATCTGGGAAATCTAAGACACCTTCAGGTTAAAGTATATTTCCAGTGTTGTGCTTGTCTAGCACAACACTCAGAGTTTGAACCCTCCTACTCCTCTCCACTAAAAAAATCCTTAAAAGCGACACAGCTTCAGTCATATGACTGATATATTGGTAAGAACCACAGGAAAATTAGGTTCAACCCTTTCTACCCTGAATGCAGTATTGAGAACTCTTTGAGATCTCTACAGAATGTATGTCAGATCTTTTCTATGGCAAGAGTCAGTGTTCCAAGAGACAGGAAGTGGCAGGTACCAGTCCTTTAAAGACTGGCCTTGGGAACTGCCCATGCCATTTCTGTCATATTTTAATTAATCAAAGCAGTCAGGAAGACTTCTCAGTTTCAGAAAGGTTAGCTGGGATAGTCCACAAGTCTAAGAAGCTCGGATCCTAGATATTGATAGAATATGTTACCATGTGCTGAGAAAATGCAGAAGTGGAAGAAATACCTGCAATGGAAAAAAGGAAGTATCCTGCTCAGCTTCCCAGAGAATTGCCTAAAGCTGAGGGGTTTGGTTTTGTTTGCTTTTGTGGGGTTGTGGGGCTTGAACTCTGGGACTGGGTGCTATCCCTGAGCTCTTCAGCCTAAGGCTACTGCTCTACCACTTGACCCACAATGTCACTCTCAGTTTTCTGGTGGTTAATTGATGATAAGATTCTCAAGGACTTAGCCAACTTAGCCGGACCCAGTGGCTCACGCCTGTAATTCTAGCTACTCAGGAGGCTGAGATCTGAGAATCTCGGTTCAAAGCCAGCCTGAGCACTAAAATGTGTGAGACTTATCTTCAATAGCCACCAGAATACCAGAAGTAGCACTGTGGCTCAAGGGGTAGGGTGGTAGCCTTGAGCTGAAGAGCTCAGGGACAACGCCCAGGCCCAGAGTTCAAGTCACACGACTGACAAAAAAAGTGCCCGTGCTGGTTTTGAATGAAGATCCTCAGATCTTAGCCTCCTGAGTAGCTAGATTTCTGGTCTCTGGTGCCCATCTAGAGCTGAGTTTTTCAAAAAAGGAAAGAAAATTGCTAGCAGAATGGAATGATGAGAGTGTAGTGTGTTTTAGAAACACTGAGGGGTTCCTGTGATTAGTGTAGAGGATTCAAGAATTACAAACTGCTCAGAAATTATTTTATTTTTCCCTAAGACAGAGAGGGATAGAGGGAAAGTAACTGGAAACTTCATTTCAAGTTATTATTTTTCCAATTGGTGATTCTAAAAGTCATAATTTTAAAGCTTTCTTTTTTATGCCCTCCATTTTACAACCCCTGCTCCTGTTTCTTGATTAAATTAAGACTAAAGACAAGTCATTTAGTGTTTCGTATTTACATCCTTCATATAAATGCCTATCTTTCAGCAATGCACGCCAAGTATGTGGTAAATATTAACCATGCCTTTTCCTGTAGTTATGTGGCGGCTATATGCTAAGCCTGGCTAATGCTAGGATTGCTAGAGCAGAGCTGTGGTACAGCTTAGACTCTCAGCAGTGTGAATCAGTGGGCCATGCTACTACTCATGGTCATCTGCCATCTTTTTTCAATGCCTTTGTGAAAAATTAGAACAAGACACACCATATGGCAGACACTGCTGGATGGCAGATTTCAGTAGCTTGGAGGGTATGGTCTGAATTTTAGCTGCCACTTGTTTCCTGATTTGAGCACCTTCTTGATGTGCATAAACTGTACAGCTTTCTTCTCTAGCCTTGCCTGATTTTTAGTGCTCCATTAACAAATTTACAACAGAGCCTGTGGCCACAGACCAGGAAAGCTGTTTCTCATTTCTTTCTTTTCATATCCCAGGATTCTAATGTGTGGCATCACTTACTGTTCAAACACTAAGACTCATTCTGCTTCTCTGTGTGTGCCACCCCCCACCCCTACCATCTCTCTCTAAAAGTTCCTAGGACTGTTCTTTCCTATTTTGGAATATAGAACCCTATTTGTCAGGAATAAGTTTGGCAAATACAATATCCTCTTCCTTGCACAAACCACTTTAAAAATGTAATGTGTGGGACCAGAAATTTGGCCTAGCGGTAGAGGGCTTGCCTAGCATGCACAAAGACCAGGGTTCAATTCCTCGGTACCATATGCATAGAAAAAAGCCAGAAGTGGTGCTGAGGCTCAAGTGGTAGAGCTCTATCCTTGAGAAAGTCCAAGGACAGTGCTCAGGGCTTGAGCTCAAGGCCAGGACTGGCAAAAAAAAAAAAAAAAAAAAAAGGATTGGGTTTGTGTTTTTGGGAGAGAGAGAGAGAGAGAGAGAGAGAGAGAGAGAGAGAGAGAGAGAGAGAGAGAGAGAGAGAGAGAGAGAGAGGAAGAAGAAGAAGGAGGAGGAGGAAGAAAGAAGAAGAAGAAGAAGAAGAAGAAGAAGAAGAAGAAGAAGAAGAAGAAGAAGAAGAGGATTGCTAACAGATCTGCCCCCCTATCAAGTAAATTATTTTCTTTCTGCATACTTTCTTGGTGAAGTTTCCAAGTTCTCTACCACTTGAGTCACACCCCTAATCCTTCTTGC
This sequence comes from Megascapheus bottae, assembly GCF_031878675.1. Taxonomy (NCBI): domain Eukaryota; kingdom Metazoa; phylum Chordata; class Mammalia; order Rodentia; family Geomyidae; genus Megascapheus; species Megascapheus bottae. The sequence goes on along the minus strand of NC_143514.1, from coordinate 51,340,213 downwards.
TTGAGTTATGTTTGGGATGATGGGGCTGTGAATTTATGCTCAGACAGGATTATACCTGGTTCTCCTATTTACACTTTTCCCAAAGCTGGGATGACATACCACTATACCCATCTATTGGTTGAAGGGGATTGGGGGTGGGGGAGTCCTGGCCATCTGTTTTGCCCAGATTAACCTCAAAGTTTGATCCTCCCAGTCTCCATTCTCCAGTTCCTAACTAGCTGGGATTGCAGGCTTAAGCCACTGCACCAGCCTTTCTTCACCTTTTTTTTTTTTTTTGCCAGTCCTGGGCTTGCACTCAGAGCCTGAGCACTGTCCTTGGGCTTCTTCCTCAAGGATAGCGCTCTGCCACCCAAGGAATCGAACCCAGGTCTTCATGCATGCTAGACAAGCATTCTACCACTAGGCCAAACTCCTGGCCCCTAAATTATATATGCATGAAGACCCAGGCTCAGTTCCTTGGTTCCTTGGTATCATATACATAGGGAAAAAAAAAGAAGTGGTGTGGTGGTTCTCTCTAGCCCTGAGAAAGCCCAAGGATAGTGCTCAGCCCCTGAGCTCAAGCCCCCCATATTATATAATTTAGTATTTCTATTAGGTGTGTGCTTGAATACTTGACACACTAATCCTGAGATTTTAACTGGCTCTTATAAGCTCATTTGAACCAGCTCCAGCAATCTCTATTTATCTTACAACAGCTGTAGTAGGGTATAAGTCTACTTCGCAGAATTGTATGTGAGTTACTATGAAGTGAAGATTACTCAGATACTGTCATATAAAAAGTATTTTATATGTGTTTGTCATAGTGATTATTATTCAAACTGGACCAAAGTCAGTGTTATTTTCCCATCGAATTAATTTCTGAGCATCCAGAAGAGCCATGAAGTTTTGTTAGGCCCTATCACTCACATATTATTTTTGTTTGGTGACATGATATCAATAGGTAGTCAATACTAGCATTGAACTTGAGATTTACTATCCTCTTGCCTCACAGCCCCCAAGTCCAGGAATGTGCCACCATGCTACACTTTTTCCCCCCATGCTGGCCATGGAACTCAGAGCCTTGCACAAGCCAACAAGGCTCTGAGTGTGAGCCACACTTCAAGTCCTGCAGGTCACTTAAATGCCTTGCAGTAAATGGACAGACGTAAACCAGTTAGGGCAGTGCTTGGTCTACGGGAGATACTAAAGAGACATGTAGAAATACAGTCATGCATTGCTTAATGACAGAGACACAGTCTAGGAAATACATTGTTAGATGATTCGTTATTGTGAAAACATCATAGAGTGATGGTATCGCCTACTACACAAACAGGCTATACTGCACAGCCTATGGTTTCTAGGCTACAAAACTATATACACATTGCTGTATAAAATACTGTAGGCAATTGTGACACAATGGTAAGTTTTAATGTATCAAACCCATGTAAATGCAGAAAGACAGAAGTCATATAATGATTTTTAAAAACTTTTTTTTTTTTTTTTTTTTTTGCCAGTCCTGGGGCCTGAACTCATACAGAGCCAGTGCACTGTCCTTGGACACTTTTTTTTTGCTCAAGGCTTGAGCATTCTGCCACTTGAGCCACAGCACTTCTTCTGGCTTTTTCTGTGTATGTGGTTCCAGGGAATCAAATCCAGGGCTTCATGCATGCTATGCCAGAACTAGGTCATGCTCTGAGCCCCAAAACAATACACTGATATAGAGTACTAGCCCTGACTGGAACTTGGCAGATGGAAGGGGCTCAGTGAGTGACTCTAAGTCAATGAAAGGTAAATAAATGTGAAGGTCTATGGCATGATTGTTGATTGCCATAAATTTTATAAACACTCTAAATTTGGGCTATGCTCAATTTATTAAAAAATTCTTCTTTCATCAATAAGTTAATACTATATATTTTTTCTTTTTATTTTTTTTTAGACAAGTTCTCACTGTATAGCCCCAGCTAGCCTTGAACTCAGCATCTTCCTTACTTCAGTCCCTTACATGTATACACTACCATATTGTACACTACCATAATGGGCTTGCTTGTGTTTTATTTTACAAGCTATCATTTTTCTTTATGACTCTTTCATAACATTTAGGATAGATAGATGGACAAAAATAATTTTTTCTCTATGTCTTGATTCTACAATTCTTTATTTTTCTACTTTTTGTCTTAAAATACACATGAGCCAGGACCTACCTGGGTCTTTGGTGTCCTGGGATCTACCTTAGGGCTTATTCCATGGGAAGGTCTTCACGGAGATTAGTGCATGTGAAGCTGTCACCTCCTGTGATAGCAGTACCTTCTTGTGGTACCCCTTGAGGTTCTTCTTGAGGAGGGGTGGTCACTTGGTTTGAGTCTTTCTTTCATCCTAGGTTTTCTGTGTGGAAGAGACAATGCACTATGTACATTCCATGATCCTAAACTCTTTAGGAGTTCATTGAAGTCTGTAAAAACTTTTGCTAGGAACTTTCTTGGGGAATTCCCTTTTTCTTCTTCAGGTTACTCTTCCTCTTTCCTCTTCTTCAGATATGCACTCCAGTTCTAGTTCTGACAGTTTCCCAGAAAACACAGCTGGCATCTTCTGGATATCATCTTTACTCACACACAGGTTAAAGTTGTTTATTGATTTTCCCAATTTCCTCATCAATGGCCAGACCTCCCTAGACCTGGATGAACCTCCTTCATTCATTCTCATCTGGATGATATCACCTCAACCTAAAGCAAAGTAGGTTTAAAATCCAAACAAAGGCTTCTCGTCTGTTTTTTTGTTTGTTTGTTTTTTAATGAGACAAAGTCTTTCCCAGCCAAGGCTGTCCTAGAACTAGATTGCCTAACCTGGTGTGGAATTCATGATCCTCCTAACTCAGCCTCCCAAGTACTAGAATCACAGGTACCATACCCAATTCTCAAACAAGGCCCTTGATAGTCAAGGATGTTGTAATTCTTCCAGAACTGCATCAATGCTTTCTCAATATCTTCCACAGTTGCTGCAACAGCCCAGACAAAGGTCTTCTTCAGATCACTGGCCTTCAAAGCTGCTACACCTCCCAGATCCATTGGCATGTCATGTGACAGTAATTCTCCCTAGGAGGAGGAGAAGGATATAAAACAAAACAATTTTTGCCAAGTGGGGTGGCTCATGCCTATAATCCTAGCTACTCAAGAGGATGAGATCTGAGGATTGCTGTTCAAAGCCAGTCAGAGCACTACAAAGCAAAGAAGCTCTTATCTCCAATTAATCACTAGAAAATGGGAAGTGGGGCTGTGGCTCAAGAGTAGGGCGTTAGCCTCGAGCTGAATTGCTCAGGGACAGCGCCCAGGCTCAAAGTTCAAGTCCCATGACCCACAAAAATAAATAAATAAATAAATATTTTTTTTTCCCAAGGGCTGTCTGGGAATGTGGCTTAGTGGTAGAGTGCATGCCTAGTATGTATCAAGTCCTGGGTTCAATTCCTCAATATCATATACACAGAAAAAGCCTGAAGTGGTACTCTGGTTCAAGTGGTAGAATGCTACCCTCAAGCAAAAGAAGTCCTGGGACAGTGCCCAGGACTGGCAACTAAATAAAAAAACTTTCAAGACCCACCCACCCCCATCATTAAATGGTGAATGAAAGAAAGGAAATCAGAATCTGTTTCTTTGGTCAGGATTATTGGCTCAAATCTGTACTCTCGGCTACTTGAGAGATAGAGATCAGGAGGATTGTGGTTTAAGATCAGTACAGGCCAAAAAGAAAAAAAAAAAAACAAAGAAAAAGTGAGATTCCTATCTCAACCAGTTAGCCTGGCACTGTGGTTTGGGGCTTAATTCCAGTTATTTGAAAGGCTTAAGTAGGAGTATTATAGCATGAGTCCAGCCTTGAGTAAAAAAATTGGAGACTCTATCAGGAAATATAACTAAGACAAAAGGTATGAGGCCATGGCTTAAGTGGTAGAGTACCTACCTAGAAAGCTCGAGACCTTAACTTCATATCACATTAATGCAACAACAACAAAATGCCTTTGCTATCTTCTTGTTTAATGACTATGGGGAACATTCTCATCGTTCTTGTTTCCTTCCTTAGCAGTCATTGTTAGAGCTGTTCATTCAACTGAGGAAGGAGCCTGTTCTACCTCAGGCAACATGCCAGGATTTACCCAGAGTCCCAACTAAAAATAAATAAATTAATTTAAAAAAATTCAGATTGATCAAGCAGTGACAGAGAAAATCTCAGGTTCTGAGATCTTAGGGGGTGACTAAACTAGACTGGAAAAGATAGGAAAAGCTTCCCAATGGAAGAGAAAGTGAATCCAAGAAGGGCAATAGGGAATAATGATTAGCCTAATGAGAGGTAGAAAGGTCAGGAGTGGGGAGAAGTGGGTTTCAGTCAGGGAACTAATATGGGCAAAGGCCCTAGTCAGAGGGAACATTCTTTGAAATAACTACACGTACTTTGGACAGCCTACAGTTTAGAATTTGTGAAGGAGGGGACACTGTTAAGGACATTTAAAAGGTAGTCTGGGTGCCTGGTGGCTGGCCCTGGTGGCTCATGCCTGTAATTGTAGCTACTCAGGAGGCTAAGATTTGAGAGTCTCTGTCCAAAACCAGCTAGGGCAGTAAGGTTCATGAGACTTTGGTTTTTGTTTGTGGTGTTGTTTTGTTGGTCTTTTTCTTTTTCTTTCTAGCCTTGTGGCTTGAACTGAGCGCCTGAGCACTGTCCCTGAGCTTCTTTTGCTCAAGGTTAACACTCTACCACTTGAGCCACACTGCCACTTCCGGCCTTTTCTGTGTATGAGGTACTGAGGAATCGAACCCAGGGCTTCACGAATGCTAGGCAAGCATTCTACCACTAGGCCACACTGCCAGCCCAGGACTTTATTCCGAAAGAATTTAACATTTAGACCATGGGACTAATCCGTTCACACAGGGATTTATAAGAGGGTCAGCACCTGGCGCAGGTGAGAGGTCACACTTGAACTGTCCATTCGGTTGGCCTGAGAGAAAGGCGAGGAGCGGGTGGGGTCTGTTCATACCGCAGCCAAACAGGGCAGAAGACAAGCCAAAGCCAACGGAACCCCGAAAGCAGCTGCTGGAGGGGGGAGGGGCCGCCGCGCAGCCCCGAGCCGCCCAGGTCTCCGGGTGCCGGGGGGCGTGGCCAGAGCACGCACGGCGGGATGACGCAGGGCCCCAGCCAGGCCTCGTTCTGGCCGCTGCCGCCGCCGCCGCCGCCGCCGCGCTGAGGCGGAGTAGGATGAGGCCGGCGGCCGCGGCTCGGGCGTCGGCGGGGGCAGCAGCAGCTGAGACAGCAGCTGAGGCGGCCGCGCCCCCCCCTCCTGACCTGGATTAGGCCCAGCGGCTCCGTGGCCACCGCCGCCCCGCGGGGGGGGCGGGGTGGGGAAGCGCTCGGTCTCCCCGCCCCCCCCCATAGTCGCCTCACAGGAGGCGAAACCGCCGCGACCCCAGCGGAGCCTGCGGCCCGGCCTTGAGTCCCCCATCCCGGGGTGCGGGGGGGCTGGCATGAGCGGCCCCTCGGCGGCGCCGGGGGGCGGGGAGGCCGCCGCCTGAGCCCTAGCCTGCGGCCGACCCCACCTTGTCGCCCGAGGCTACCCGCGGAGCGGGCGGACGACCCCCGTCCCGGCCTCCCTCCTCTATATATCTCACACGCACACACACACAGCACACGCACCAGCCCCGGAAGATGGGGAACTGCCTCAAATCTCCCACCTCGGATGACATCTCCCTGCTGCACGAGTCTCAGTCCGACCGGGCCAGCTTCGGCGAGGGGACGGAGCCGGATCAGGAGCCGCCGCCGCCATATCAGGTAGGGGAGGGCGGGTGTGTATGTGGGGGGGGGGGTGCGGGGAGAGCGACAGCTCGGGCAGTGATGGGCGGGGGGGGGGCGCTTTAGGGCGTCTTTGCCCCTCGACCAGGCCCAGCCTGGGGGAGGCGTTGACCCCTGTAGCGCTGCGTCTCAGGTCGGCTGTCCCCAGAGTAGGAAGGCACGACCCTCCCTCGGCTCCCCCCCCACAAACCCCTTTCCACGGTACGGGGATGGTGCTTGTCTGTCCTTGAGTTAAAGAATCCGTGTGCGCTCCTAGCCCTTTGGACAGTGTCTGTGCGTTTAGCATGTCAAATTTAGGAGTGACATTCTTGCCTGCCATTCTGTCCGAATTGTCTGATTTCCTCTGCCATCTGGACTATGAGTTCTATGGTAGGTGCTTCATGTTTTCATATATAATCCTTCTCCCCACCCCCACACCGTCTTGGTTAATTGGATCTGGTAAGGTGTTCACCTAGCCCTCAATGTTTGGGAGACATTTTCAGATGGGGATTTTAGTTCCAGCGACCATTAAGAGTTTTTTGTTTTTATATACATATGTATTAATGTTTAACTCCTCCTCCTCTTGCTCCACCCCATGACACACCTTTTAAACTAGTTGACTTAATAAAACTTGATTATCTTGAACTTTAGAAACCTGTCAGCCCGACTTGGGAAAAGCCATCTGTGGCTCTCCCTTTTAATCAGACAGCCTCTCCTTGCTTTTTATACAACAGCCAATAGCCCTAGCTATGCTATAGAATTCATAGGTGCTAAGATCGCTTAAGGATTCAAAATAAATGGGCATATGTTTAATCCATGATTTTGTGGATAACCCTTTCCTCAGCTTTTGCAGTTTCAAATAATTCTAAATTAAAACTTCCTAAAAGGAATTTTGAATTGTACTTTTTTTTCCTGAAGAGAGTTTGTAGTTTTCTAACTGGTTGTTTCTCCTTTGTTGTTTCATGCAGTGACATCATTATGTAGTGTTTTCTTATTCCTGTGTAAACCAGTGTCTCTTCATACCAGAAATGCTTGATCACATAACCTGGTTTTCTGAATAAAACACTTCAGGGGTCTTTCATATGTAGCAATAAAGTCCAGCCTTAATTGTAGCATGCAGAAACTGGTGGCTCCTTTCTCACACCCTATATTCCAGGCCTACAAAACAATAAGATCTTCACACATCTGCCTTTGCTTCCCTTCCCATTATTCTCTCTGCTTGGAACTCTTGCTCCAAGGTTGGCCAGGTGAACATTTAATCCTCTTTAAGGACTCAGCTTTTATTTCTGAAGTCTAACAGTATCCCCCCCATCCTAAATTCCTGTGTGTAGCTACCCCCCCCAATCTTACACACTTACGTAAGCAGTACCTATATACTTGAATGTTATATTTTTGTTTAAGTAGATGTTTGCCTGGTCCTTGGTCGGTATTCCCCTCCTGAGTGTAACCTGTCTAAAAGAAAGGACCTGTAGCCAGATGCCTTTATATCCTCAGCATCTGGCTCATAGTAGGTACTCAATAACTGAGGTAGGTGAAGATTAGAAGCCTTATTCTCAAGAGCTTTCCCAATGTTTTGCATAATTTAGGACATAAAACACTGAATTAGTTTGAATTCAGTACTACTTACTGTATTTACACACCCATACCTCCCAGGGTGTGTAAATGGTTAAAGGGTCTCCAAGCTAAATCTGAACATATTTCCAGATAACTTAATTCCCCCCTCCCATGCATGCTATACAACTGTGCTTATTTAAGTTTCGAGAGCAATTTTTAGAATTATGAAGTTTTCCCAGATCCCAAGTACTCCATTACTTTTCTAAACAAATCAAATGCTTGTCTTATTATTGTCTCTTCTTGGGGTAATTTTAGAGTTTTGAGGAATTCTTTATGTCCTTTTTAGAAAGACTAGATGATAATGGTTCCCCCACGCACCCCCAGTCCCCAGTCATATCCTGAACACTTGCTTGGAATGGGTGGTTTTTGTGTGTGTGTGTTTGTACATGCACACACACTTCCTAGTCCTGGGGCGAGGGCTTGTACTTAGGTCCTGGGTGCTGTCTCTGAGCTTTTTTTGCTACCACTTGGGCCTAGCTCCCCTTCTGGCTTTTTGGGAGTTAACTGCATGGACTTTCCTGTCTGTGCTAGCTTTGAGTCACAATCCTCAGCCTCCTGAGTAGCTAGCATTACAGGCCTTAGCCATCGGAGCCAGGCTAGAATGTGTGAATTTTTTTGACAATGGGAATTTATCATTTGCTCTCTCCTAAAGTATATGACTAGATACCGATAAGAAAATAGTTAATTTGAAAAGAAGCTTTTGTAGAATGCTTTCCACTAAAGGAAGTAAGAATTAGAAATAACTTACTGTAAGAAGTGCCAGAATAGAGTAAATGATTTATGACATTTTAGTTGACAAAGTACCTTTTCCCAAGAAATAGTATATAATTAATATATTGAGTAAAGTAATATTAGCTTATTTCATTTAGGAATTAAGTTACAGTTAGGTCTTTGAATAGGGGATAGCTGATTGTAAAAGTAAAGGAACCTGTGCTTTATTTCTGTAGTGAGTGATTAAGAGATGGCTTTTGTGCTTATGTTGTATAATGTACATATATGCCAAGTACTTTAAAGCAGAGTTAGTGTTATATTTATTGGCATAATCTGATGGATTTATTTTGGCTTGAAAGTTAAGTCTTGGTCTAAGTATAGCTTAGTGGTAGAACATATACTTAGGATGTCTGAGGTCCTGGGTTTAATCTGAAGCTCCAAACTAACAACAATGAAAATTAATCACAAAAGTAACCCCTGTACCATCATGATCAATATGTAACAGTACATATTTCTTTCTTGAGTTTCTTTAGTAGCCTTCCAATTTATCTCCCTTCTTTCACCCTTTCATTTGTTTAATGAAAGATATAGATGATACAGGATTTATGAGACCTTGAAACATCTCAAATCCTCTATAATCTGTCATCATCACATACAGTACAACTGCCCCTCAGTGTTCTGGATACTGGAGTATTCCCCAGTTTCACTGTGACTGACTTGACTCTCACCTCCTTCAAGGACTTAAAAAACAAACAAGGGGCCAGGAGTTTGGCCTAGTGGTAGAGTGCTAGCCTAGCATGCACAAAGACCCCAGTTTGATTCCTCGGTATCACATACAGAGAGAAAAGCTGGAAGTGGTGCTGTGGCTCAAGTGGTAGAGCTCTACTCTTGAGAAAATCCCAGGACAGTGCTCAGACCCTGAGTTTAAGCCCCAGGACTGGAAAAAAAAATATTGTTAAAAAGGTGATACACAGTCAAAATCTCTTTTTGTGGTACTGGGTTTAGAACTCAAAACTTTGATTTTGAGATACACTCTAGCACCCCCCCCTTTTTTTTTTTTTTTGCTTGTTTTTGCTTTAGTGTATTCTGATAGGGTGTCTGCCCTGTCTTCATGTATCTGCCTTCTTAGAAAGTGGGATTATAAGTGAGCTTTTTTTTTTTTTTTTTTTTTTTTTTTTTTGTGAAAGGATACAGTACTAAGGTTCAAACCCAGAGCCTCATGCATGCTAGGCAAGTGCTTTGCTACTCAGCTCCATCGTAAACATCAAATCTTTACTAAAATGGCATATTTAAATTTTTTCTTTAGCCATCCTGTGTAAAACCCATTCAATATCCTAGAATTTCTTCAAATTCAGTTCTGTTTCTTTCGCAGAGAATTTATAATTTTTGAGTATATTACCTTACGTTGACTATCCTCTCCTTATTTAGCAAACAAATTTTTCAGTTGCTGTTTCATGTGAGTGGCATGGTTCAAGCGATAGAGTGCCTGCCTACCAAGTGCAAAGTCCTGAGTTCAAATATTGAGTTCAAAAATGCTTTTCCTGGGGCTGGGAGCTGGGCCTAGTGGTGGAGTGCTTGCCTAGCAGGCACAAAGACCCAGGTTCAATTCCCAGGTACCACATACATAGAAAAAGCTGGAAGTGGGACCGGGAGTTTGGCCTAGTGGTTAAAGTGCTTGCCTAGCATGCACGAAGACCCGGGTTCGATTCCTTGGTACCACATACATAGAAAAAAAGCCAGAAGTGGTGCTGAGGCTCAAGTGGTAGAGCTCTAGCCTTGAGAAAGTCCAAGGACAGTGCTCAAGCCCTGAGCTCAAGCCCAGGACTGGCAAAAAAAAACAAAAACAAAACAAAACAAAAAGCTGGAAGTGGTGCTGTGGCTCAAGTGACAGAGCTCTGACCTTGAGAAAAGCCCATGGAGAGTGCTCAGGCTTGAATTTAAGCCCCAGGACTACCCCCCCCCCAAAAAAGAAAAAGAAAAACATGCTTTTCCCTTAATATCTACAACTATCTAAGTAGCAATTTGGTTGAATTCACTTCTTGCAAGTGAGTTAATGTATTTTGAAGTAGATAGTTAAACATTTCAGATGGAACTGTATGTACTTCTAGACACTTTCTAAAAAGTCAGATGTCAATATTAAGTATAAGAATTGACTTTATAATTGTTGATAAAATAAATGTTACCACAAGATATTTTATTTTGTGGGAAAGTACTTGAATTCCTGTTCTTTTCTTGAACTACAAGGTAGAATTAAAGAAATTTTACTCTTTTTCCTAAATGTTTAGAAAAAATATAAGGCAATCTACCCATTTAAGAGTGAGGTCAAATAGAGAAGGGGGCCAGATAACTTAAGATACCATTCTCATTCAAGAGCCCTGCTTGTCATATGTCATTTTGTGAATGACAGTCTGTAAAAAGAGCTTAATATTTATTGTACAACAAATTGTAGTATCTTTATCTTAATATACATAAATATCTTAGTATCTCTTAAGTTTTATAGTATCTCTTAAGTTTTATAGTAGTTATAGACTGCCTTCCACTTACAATGGTTCAGCTATATTTTCAACTTTATAATATGCAAAAATAATACACAATAGAAACTATCTTTTAGTCTTTTCCTGGGCTAGTGATATGTTGTAACAGTCTCTAGGAATGTATTTTTCATGGTACTGTGTTGTTAAGCTGTTTGATTAGTTAGATATATTAAATCTACAATATTTTCAGGTTATGAAGGGCATACTGAGACTAGCTCCATTGTAACTTGAGGAGCATCTGTAGTTTATGATCTATCAAACATCTCATGTCTAATTCATATATATATAATATACATGTATTTTTCATATATTTGAATAATTTTAAAACAATAAATTAATAAGTGGAAGTTTTTCCCTGATTTTTTTTTTTTTTGTGGGTTGTAGGGCTAGAACTCTAGTCCTGGGTGCTGTCCGTGAGCTCTTTAGCTCAAGGCTACTGCCCTACCCCTTAAGCCACAGCCCCACTTCCCATTTTCTAGTGGTTAATTGGATATTAGAGTCTCATGTGCTTTAGTGCCCTGGCTGGCTTTGAACCACAATCCTCAGATTTCAGCCTCCTGAGTAGCTAGGATTACAGGCATGAGCCACCATGCCCAACTGATTTTTTTTTTTTGTCAGCTTCTGGCTGAGCTACACATAAAATATAAAAAAGGAAATATGAGTTTATCAGATTATGTTTTAAAGAACTTGCTTCACTAACAAGAAACATGCTGTCCTATTTTAAATTATCCCTAAATATAAAAGGCTTTCTGCCAGGAGCCAGTGGCTCCCACCTGTAATCCTGACTACTCAGGAGGCTAAGACCTGAGAATCACAGTTTGAAGCCTACCCAGACAGGTAAGTCTGTGAGACGCTTTTAACTCGAGTTAACCACCAAAAAGCCAGAAGTTGAGCTGTGGCTAAAGTGGTAGAGTGCTAGCTTTAAGCACAAAATCTCAGACATGGCACCCAGGCCCTAAGTTCAGGCCCCAGGACCAGTGCATGCACACAAATACACATACACAATTGTCAGTTGAGTACAGTAGTAGTACATATTGTAATACTCAAAAAATTTTAGATGAGGGGCCGGGAGTTTGGCCTAGTGGTAGAGTGCTTGCCTAGCATGCACAAAGACCCGGGTTCGATTCCTCGGTACCACATACATAGAAAAAAGCTGGAAGTGGTGCTGAGGCTCAAGTGGTAGAGTGCTAGCCTTGAGAAAGTCCAAGGACAGTGCTCAGGCCCTGAGCCCAAGCCCAGGACTGGCAAAAAAAAAAAATTTAGATGATTGACCACCTTAGAACTGTGATTCCTCTTGGGCTGCCATCACTGTAATTGAGGTCTTCATTACTTTCTAAACAATAACTTTTTTTTTTTTCCTTTGCCCTGGGGCTTGAACTCAGGGCCTGAGCACTGTCCTTAGACACTTTTTGCTCAAGGCCACTTGAGCTACAGTGCCACTTCCAGCTTTTTCTGTGTATGTGGTCTGGGGAATTGAACCTAGGGCTTCGTGCATGCTAGGGGAGCATACTACCACTAGGCCATGATCCCGGCCCCAACTTCCTACAACAATAATTAATGTTTCCTTTCCCCCTTCCATTCCATGATGCTAGATAAATTCTGCTCCAGATCACATTTCTTGCCTCTTAATCCTTAATGATTCTTCATGACTAGCCACTACAGCTAAGTATTTGGAGTTATGGTGTGACTCTTTTTTTTCCATATAAATTTTTATTATAATAGAGGAGTTACATTATATTCACCAGATAGAAATGTGCATTACTTTACAATGGTGTGACTCTTTATGTAGTCTTTGTCCCAGCCATTTGTAGTCCTGAACTTTCTTTTATACCACTTATATTCCCGTCAAACTGAACAGTGGGCTACATATAACTTCTGCTTTCCTGGCTCTGCCCCTGCTCATTGTATGCCCTTTTCTCAGAAAAACATCTGTAGTCTTAAATTCTAGTGATCAAGGTCTAGTTCAAATGCTACTTGAGTCCATGAATTCTGATCTCTGCAATATAAACTTCCTTCTCTTTTCATTTGTATTCATGGTTTCATGGTGCAGGGGGGTCAAAGGCAGGTCCCTCACACATGCTATGCAAACACTATCACTACTAAGCTATGTCCCCAGCCAGCCTGCCTCCTGCCTGCTTTCTTTCCTTCTGTCCCTCTTTCCCCTCCTCCCCTTCCTCCCTGCCCTCCCTCAGTCTACTGTGTGCTATATGTAGACATATACAATCCTGTATGAATTTCCTGAGTGCTGGAATTATAAGCATAAGCTGATTGTTTTTCAATACAAATGTTTGCACCTTTAAGAGTAGTACAGTCAGAGTCAACAGTTTAATTCTAGATCTAATTATAGTGTAACTTGAGAGTATAGGGGCAGTAAGATCTGAACTAGAATTTCTTTGAACCATTTTAGGTGATACTAAGTAGCAACCACCTCTTCTGAAGAATTTATAAAGTTCTTAGTATAATTACTTGAGGTAAGATGACACTTTTTTTTTTCCTTCAGGACTTCATTTTCTGTTTCTGATAAGAAAATTGTTACATGTAGAATGACTAACTTTTCCTTGTGGGGGGGGGGGAACTTATAGACATGTCTTTGTCTTTACTGTGTTCCAGCAAGATAAATTCTGGAAGGGAGGAAATATTGTCTGGAGGATGAGAGAGAGAGAGAGAGAGAGAGAGAGAGAGAGAGAGAGAGAGAGAGTTATGTTTGTGGGCATAGAATCAGAATTAGAGAAATTTATTAGTAGAAAAGTGATGTGCAGGGTCCTGGAACCTACTCTAGTGGTAGAGTGCTCACCTAGCAGGCACAAAGCCCTGGGTTCAATTAATCAGTACCACATACACAGAAAAAGCCAAAAGTAGTGTTATGGCTCAAGTGGTAGAGCGCTAGCCTTGAGAATGTCCAAGGATAGTGCCCAGGCCCTGAGTTCAAGCCCCAGGACTGGCAAAAAAAAAAAAAACCCAAAAAGTAATATACAGGTGCTGGCAGTATGGATTGGTGGTAGAGTATGAGACCCTGGGTTCTATTCCTCAGTACCACAAATTACTTTTTTTTTTTTTATAAAACGGGCTACAGGGAAGTGAAAGTGTTGCTTTGGCTCTAAGTGGTAGAGCACTAATCTTGAGCAAAAGAGGTCAAATACAGTGCCCAGGCCCCAAGTTCAAGCACCAGAATTTTTTGTCTCTGTCATCCAGAAATTCATGTTATCTTGCCTCAAGAAGCTATTTCTGAATATATGTAGAATTAGAGAAATTTATATTTCCCTTCATTTCTTTTTTTTTTTCTAGTCCTGGGCTTGAACTCAGGGCCTGAACACTGTCCTTGGGCTTTCTCAAAGCTAGAGCTATACCACTTGAGTTACAACACCACTTTCAGCTTTTACTATGTATGTGGTATCTATGTATGGAGGAATCAAACCCAGGCTTCGTGCCTACTAGGCAAGCACTCTACCACTAGGCCAAACTCCCTGCCCCAAATGTATATATTTTAAAATAGGAAAATGGCTGTAAAATGTAAAGCTAGGCGTGGTGGCTCATTCCTGTAATCCTAGCTATTCAAGAGGCTGAGATCTGAGGATCAAGGTTCAAAGCTAGCCTGGGCACAAAAGGACCTGAGACTCTTATACAATTAACCTCTAGAAAATGGGAAATGGGGATTGGCTCAAGGGTAGGGCAGTAACCTTGAGCTGAAGATTTCAAGGACAGTGCCCAGGCACAGAGTTCAAGCCCCAACACACACACACACAGAAGTTTTAAAGTAGATCCCTTTTCAGTGAGTGTTAACTTAGTAAATATTTATGGTATTTTTAATATGCTCAGAATTTGGGTTTTTTCAGTTCTTATCTAAATAAAAGTATGTAACACATCTCAATGGAAATGAATGAAAAAAGGTATTGATGTAAAGATAACCAAGGTCATTTTGAAGCAAAAGACTACTATATGAGCTTGAAAAGTAAAGTGGTAAGCTTTATTTTCTCTTGCTAGGGAATCTTATCAGACTTTGATTTAAAAGAAAATCAGTTTGGCTATATGGTGTTTTGAGCTCTTAAGAGAGTTTTGTTGTTGTTGTTGTTTTTGTAATTTAAAAATACTTAAGGTCGGGCCAGGAGGTTGGCCTAGTGGTAAGAGTGCTTGCCTAGCATGCACGAAGACCCAAGTTCGATTCCTCGGTACCACATATATAGAAAAAAAAATTGGAAATGGTGCTGTGGCTGCAGTGGTAGAGCTCTAGCCTTTAGAAAGCCCAAGGACAGTGCCCATGCCCCCAAATTCAAAGCCCAGGGCTGACCAAAAAAAATAATAATAAGGTCGTATTGGTATGGTGGCTCAGGAGGCTGAGATATGAGGATCAGGGTTCAGTGCTGGCCAGGGCACAAAAGGACCTTGAGACTCTTATCTCCAATTAACCACTAGAAAATAGGAAGTAGTGGTGTGGCCCAAAAGGTAGGGCGGTAACCTTGAGCTGAAGAGCTCAGGGACAGCACCCAGGCCTAGAGTTCAAACCTCATGACTGACCAAATCAAAAACTTAAAGTTAAATTTCATATGAATATATATATATATATATATATATATATTCTTAATTAACTAGGCAACCCAGAGTGTGTTCCCAGGGGCCAGATAAGTAATTATCATGTTACTTAATTCAGAAGCATACCATAAGGTAACCCAGGTCTGTAGTAATGAATAAGGCATTCTTCTAAATGTATTTCAAAGATTATTAAAACTTTCTGTATAGGGGGACAGTGGTGGCTCGTACCTTGTACTTGTAGCTATTTAGCTACTCAGGAGGCTAAGATCTGAGGATCAAGGTTCAGAGACAGCCTGGATAGGAAAGTCAATGAGACTCTTGTTGCCAACAAGAAAAAAGCCATAAGTGGAGTTGTGATTCAAGTGGCAGAGTGTTTTTATTTTCCTCTTTGTGCAGAAACGTTTAAATTAAAATATAATTTCAGTACAGTAAAAAAATTTTTTAACAGCATAACTATAGCTCAGTGAGGCTTTACAGTGTAAAGTGCACTTCTTTCTGTTTTCGTGTCTGTGTGTTCTAGGTTTAGAACTCAGGGCCTGACTGCTATTCCTGAGTGCTTTCTTTTTTTTGTTTTTTGTTTTGCCAGTTGTAGGACTTGAACTCTAGGGCCTGGGCTCCGTCCCTGAGCCCTTCAGCTCAAGGCTACCACTCTACCACTTGAGACACAGAGCCACTTCCAGTTTTCTGGCAGTTAATTGGAGATAAGAGTATCAGGAACTTTTGTGCCTGAGCTGGCTTTGAATTGTGATCCTCAGATCTCAGTCAGCTTCCTGAGTAGCGAGGATTACAGGCATAAGCCATTGTGCCTGGCCCATCCCTGAGCTTTTTTGCTCAAAGCTAGTGTTCTACCACTTTAGCCATAGTTCTACTTCTTGACTTTTTCTGGTGCTTAAATAGAGATGAGTTTCACAGACTTTCCTGCCCAGGCTGTGTTGGACCCACAATCCTCAGAGCTCAGCCTCCTGAGTAGCTAGGATTACAGGCATGAGCCACTTCTATGACATAGCTACTTCTAAACCCCACCCTCATTTCTTCACCACCCACTTCAACAGTAAGTACCTTTTCAAATTCAGTGGAATAGTTTTCAGTTTTATTTTTTAAATTTATTTTGTTTTTTTACTTGTATTTTTTGCCAGTCCTAGGGCTTGAACTCAGGGCCTGGGCACTGTCCTGGGAAACTTTTTGCACAAGGCAAGTGTGCTGCCACTTGAGCCACAGCATCACTTCTGGCCTTTTCTGTGTATGTGGTACCGAGGAATTGAACCCAGGGCTTCATGCCTGCTAGGCAAGCACTCTACCATTATTAGGCCAAATTTCCAACCCTAGTTTTGAAATTTGTGATGGCAATAATTTCTCTTTTTTTGTTTGTTTTTATGCAGAATTGAAGGCCGGCCAGGAGTTTGGCCTAGTGGTAGAGTGATTGCCTAACATGTACAAAGACCTGGGTAGATACCTTTAAAACAAAGCAAAACTTCAGCCTTCTTCCCTGGAACCAATGCTCTTTTTTTGTTTTTTTTTGGGGGGAGGTGGGGGGTGATTCATAGGACTTGAACTCTGGGCCTGGGTGCCATCCCTGAACTCTTCAGCTCAAGGCTACTGCCCTTCTCCTGGAGCCACTGCACCACTTCCAGTTTTTTAGTGGTTAATTGGAGATAAGAGTCTGAAAGGACTTTAGTGCCCCATCTGGCTTTGAACTTCTATCCTCATATCTCAGCCACATGAGTAGCTAAGATTACAGGTGTGAGCCACTGTGCCCAGCCAAACCATTTTTTTTTTAGTATCATAGATGTAATAATGGCTTTTTTTCTTTGTATGTGTGATTATTCAGAAACTACATGCAAATGCTAGCCTTTGGTTTGCTATTATATTTTTTCCTTCGTTATGATCAAGATTAATGAAACATTAAAACTAAAATATATATTGAGACTATTCCAAATCTTTCTTTTTATGGCCTTAAGTGTAAGTCTGGCAAAATTCAGAGAAAACATTCCCAGAAGGCGACTGCAGCTGGAGTGGGGGAGGTTCCAGCAGCAGCTTATAAGGCTATAAGGGGGAAAGAGCTGGCTCTTATTTCTTATTTCTTAGTGGACGAAACGATACAGCTTTTAGTGACAAGCTGCATTCTTTAGTGGTGACTTTATTTTTCCTTCACCACAAACCAGACTTGTACTATTTCCAGCCTCAGCACATTATTTAGGCACTTCCCCTGAATTGTTTTAGTTTCTGAAGTTGTATCATATTCCCTAAATTGAATCCAACTTTTTAGTGCAGTGCCTAAAGAGTTGCATATTCATCTGTTTTTCTTTGTAACTCCATGAGATTAGGACCCAGTAATTTCTTAACACTGTTCATCATGTTAAAGGTGCTTCATTATGTTAACAAAAAGGTAAAGTGTTTTATTAGAGATTTGATTGATCGAGTTAATCCTTGGATTTGGGGTTTTGTTTTTATTTTTGTGTGTGCATGTGTGTCTGTGACTGTATTTGTATTTGCATGTATACTTTTCATTTTCCTTTGCCCTGCTTCAATGTAATCTTTTGTTCCTTTTATACTGTAGCCTCTTCTATGATGCTAATTTTCCATAATGCACATTTTAAATTTCTTTACAGCAAATGCATTTCTCTCTCTGTTCCCTCCCTCCCTCCCTCCTTTCTTTCCCTCCCTCCTTTCTTTCTCCTTCCTTCCTTCCTTCCTTCCTTCCTTCCTTCCTTCCTTCCTTCCTTCCTTCCTTCCTTCCTTCCTTCCTTCCTTCTTGAACTCTGGGCCTGGGCAATGTCCTTGAGCTTCCTCAAGACTAGCACTCTGCTACCACTGGATTGACAGCAACATGCTCAGCTTTTTCCAAGCTAGGGCTTCCTACATGGTCGGTCTTTCTTTCTTTCTTTCTTTCTTTCTTTCTTTCTTTCTTTCTTTCTTTCTTTCTTTCTTTCTTCTTGAACTCTGGGCCTGGGCACTGTCCTTGAGCTTTCTCAAGACTAGCACTCTCTACCACTGGATTGACAGCAACATGCTCAGCTTTTTATTGCCAGTCCTGGGGATTGAACTCAGGGCCTGAACACTAGTGGTCTGCCACTTGGAGCCACATCACCACTTATGGCTTTTTCTGTGTATGTGGTACTAAGGAATCCAGCCTGGGTCTTTGTACATGCTAGGCAAGCACTCTATCACTAGGCCATACTCCCGGCCTCACTTTTATTTTTTATATGCACACTTACTTACATGAAGTGCTAAAGAAGAATGCATTGAGATAATTGTTAAATTCATGTGAAATAAATTTACTTATACAATTTAGATTCACAGAGAAAATACTGAATCTATGAATGATGAGGATAAGGTAGTTAGATAAGATTGTAAACACTTACTAGATGATGAATAAAGGGAAGGAAGTCAGGAATAAGGAAGCATGAATTGTCTACTAGTGATGTCATTTTAGAAGGGCCTAGATATTGAGCACTTATTACACTTTAAAAAAATTTCTTTGTTCTTTCTTTCTTGCCAATTCTGGGGCTTGAACTCAGTGCCTGGGCACTGTCCTTGGGATTTCTCCAGGCTAACGCTCTACCACTTGAGCCACAGCACCACTTCCGGCTTTTTCTATATATGTGGTACCAAGGAATTGAACTAAGGTCTTCATACATGCTAGGTCAGCATTCTATCACTAGGCCAAACTCCCAGCAGTTATCACACTTTTAAGTACTACCCCTGGAGCCAGAGTGCCATTTCCAGTTTTCTGGTGATTAATTGGAGATAGAGTCTCACAGCTTTTTCTGTTCTTGTGGTACTGAGGAATGGAACCAAGGCCTTTAGGCATGCTAGGCAAGCGCTCTACCACAAAGCCACATTCATAGCTCACCATTCCCTTTTTAAAAACAATTTGAACAGGCTTCACTGTTCTGTACTCCTCAGTCACCTTCCTTGTTGTTTTGGAATTTGTTTTTTGAGATGAGGCCTATCTGCCCAACTTTTTCACAGTATTTGGCACATAGTTAAGGCTTCTCCTGAGCTGTGGTTCCTGTATGGCTTATGGGTTTTTGTTCTGCTGAACCTCCTATGGTATGAGTAGGCAGAAATTTGAAACAGGAAAGTTATTGTCACTGGGAGGAAGAATATTTGTAGTAATTTATGTCAGGCATCTTTTGGCTTAGCTTAAATCATTAGTAATTTTTTCATAGCATGTTTATGAAGTTCTGATATATGACATGGATATGTGTACTTGGGTTTACATCATTCAACAATTCAGTAAAGTTTGAGTTCTAATTATGTATCTGCCTGGGCCAACTTTGAACTGTGACCTCAGATCTCAGCTTCCAAATAGCTAGGTTACAGATGTAAGCCACAAGTACCTGGCAGAATCTTTTTACTCTAATTTATGGGACTTTACTGCATTAGAAATTTAGTTACTAAGAATAAGACCTTGAAGAGATTGAGGTTATCATCTATGTGGAAAAAGTCTATAAGGGCCAGTTCTATAAATATTGTTTTACAAAAATCAGCTCAGTACAACTTAGAGAATGAATACAGATAGTCCAGATGTTTGATCATAAGTGACTTATTCATTTATCTATTAGTGTATCATAACAAATGGCTGTCTATATCTGGATTACAGGGTCTCCATATGGAAATACTCAACATATCATACCTTTTTATTTTTTTTTTGCCAGTCTTGGGGCTTGAACTCAAGGCTTGAGCACTGTCCTTGGGCTTTCTCAAGACTAGAACCCTAACCACTTGAGCTACAGCACCATTTCTGGGTTTTTCTGTGTATGTGGTGCCTAGGAATTGAACCCACGTCTTCATGAATGCTAGTCTAGGCAAGCACTCTACCACTAGGCCAAACTCCTGGCTCATCTTTTTTTTTTTTTTTTTTTTTTTTTAAAGTGGAAGCTCTTAGTGCCCAGTGCTCTGATACCTGTAATCCTAGCTACTTAGGGGGCTGAGATCTGAGGATTGTGGTTCAAAGGCAGCCAGCCAGAGATTCTTTATCTCCAGTTAACCACTAGAAAACTGGAAGTGGTGCTGTGGCTCAAGGGGTAGGGTGGTAGCCTTGAGCTGAAGAGCTCAGGGACAGTACCCAGGCCCAGGGGTAGGGCTTATTTAGGCTAGAATGTAATGTAAATGATAGATCCCTTGCTAAGTGAGTTAAAACCTTAGTACCACCACCCCTCATTTTTTTTTAAGTATAAAGTACTAATTTTGACTCAATGTGGTAGTTTACACCTGTAATCTCAGCTACTCAGGAGGTGTGAGAATGGCAAGATACAAATCCAAAGCCAGCCTAAGACCCTAACTGAAAAATTAAAGAAAACACAAAGGAGAACAGCTCAAGCAGACTCTGAAACTTCAATACAAAAAAGGATGGGAGGAGAATGGGAAAAAAGTCAGATTTCAAAATGTGAATTGAATGTGTGTGTGTGTGTGTGTGTGTGTGTGTTGTTTCAGAAGCTATACTTAAGGCAAAGTGAAACAATCATAACTGCTGCCTTACTCAGACTCTTCTCCCACCTCTGGCAGAAATAAAAAAGTAATTTTTTTTCCATTTTTAATGTTTAGGAACAAGTTCCAGTTCCAGTCTATCATCCAACACCCAGTCAGACTCGACTAGCAACTCAGCTGACTGAAGAGGAACAAATTAGGATAGCTCAAAGAATAGGCCTTATACAGCATCTGCCTAAAGGAGTTTATGACCCTGGAAGAGATGGATCAGAAAAAAAGATCCGAGAGTAAGTTTTAATTTGCACATTTCAGAGGATTACTGTGTGGCATATACTGTGTGGAACTCTTCAGTTAATGCAGGAGAATCTTTAAATGTTGCAATAGAGGAATTTTCATATAAAAAATGCTGAGAAGGGGGGCCAGGAGGTTTGCCTAGCATGCATAAAGAGAAGACCCAGGTTCAATTTCTCAGTACCACATATACAGAAAAAGCAGAAGTTGTGCTGTGGCTCAAGTGGTAAAGCACTAGCCTTGAGCTGAAGAGCTCAGGGATAGTGCCCAGGCCTAGAGTTCAAGCCCCATGACTGACCAAAAAAAAAAAATCCTGATCATTAATACTCCTTGTCCATTTGAATGATAGCCCCTGCGTTAGTCTCATGTTATATGGTGCCTATGTTGGATATCATCAATGTGAGCTAAGATTAACATTTGTTTTTTTGTTTGTTTGTTTGGGGCTTGGACTTAGGTAGGAACTGTCCTTGGCTTTTGTCAAGGCTAGTGCTCTACCACTTGAGCCACAGAACCATTTCTGTGTGTGTGTGTGTGTGTGTGGTATCAAGGAATCAAACTCAGGGCTTTGTGCATGCTAGGCAAGCACCCTACCACTAAGCCACATTCCCAGCCCAAGA
Source organism: Megascapheus bottae (assembly GCF_031878675.1). Lineage (NCBI taxonomy): Eukaryota > Metazoa > Chordata > Mammalia > Rodentia > Geomyidae > Megascapheus > Megascapheus bottae. Next base: position 51,318,702 of record NC_143514.1, on the reverse strand, counting down.
TTTACATTTATAGTTGCTTTGTCAAGTGGTATTTTGAAAAGTATTTGAGTCAGTACGTAAACACTGAGAGATAATAGTCAAGGAATTATATCCTAAAATATATACCCCATTCTCCTCCACTGTAGCTTTATACACAAAATACTCACCATAGTCTTCTTATTCAAGAGGTAGAAAATGCCAAGTAATGCTAAGTGAATTGTAATACAGAAATAATTTGATTAGACCAGAAGCTGGTGGTGGCTTACAGCTGTAATCCTAGCTACTCAGGAGACAGATCTGAGGATTGTGATTTAAAGCCAGTCTGGGCAAGAAAGTCCATGAGACTCATCTCCAGTTAACCACCAGAAAACTGGAAGAAGAAGCACTGTGGCTCTAAGTAGCAGAGTCCTATCCTTGAACAAAAAGAGCTCAAAAATAGTATTCAGGCCTTGAGTTCAATCCTTACAAGCAACAAAGAAAACAAGAAAAAGGAAAAACTTCATTAGGTTAAGCAACAATGAATTTTTTTGTAATATGAAAGAACTCTTCCTTGTGAAATAGTTTTGCTACGTCTGATGAAGCTAATTTTTTTTTTCTTGTGGGCTCATTATTGTGTGAGAATCTCCAGTGGGGATAGCCATTTTTTAAAATTGAGTTTGGCCTCACCAACACCAACATCATCTAATTTACTATGTTAATGTGAGCCTATTGGAGCTATAGCACCATTTAGTGCTCCAGCTTAAGAATGTAATTTGTCTATACACTGACTTTTTAACCATTGCAGAATTGCGTTGCTTCTATAGAAAAAGTGCAGTAAACTCAAAATAGTTAACTTGTAGTAGCCCAGTAAATAGGCTGAAATTAATTACCTTTTTTCCATGTACTTATAGGATTATCCCCAAAACAGTACAGGAAACAAAAATGATCCTTTAAGCATCACATTCTCCAACATATACCTTATAGTTTTATAAGCATAGTAACTGATTTGAAGTGGTTTATCTTTTTTTCTCTGTTCATTGCTCTTAATTAAGCTCTGTAAATTTTCTGGAGATCAAAAAGAGAGAATATGGACCAGGATTTTGTCCTAGTAGTAGAGTGCTTGCTTAGTATGCACGAAGACCCGGGTTCGATTCCTTGGTACCACATACATAGAAAAAAGTCAGAAGTGGTGCTGAGGCTCAAGTGGTAGAGCCCTAGCCTTGAGAGAGTCCAAGGACAGTGCTCAGGCCCTGAGCTGAAGCCCAGGACTGTCAGAGAGAGAGAGAGAGAGAGAGAGAGAGAGAGAGAGAGAGAATATGAGCTGGGCGTAGTGGCTCATGTCTGTAATCCTAGCCACTCAGGAGGCTGAGATCTGAGGATCAAGGTTCAAAGCCAGCCCAGGTACAATAGGGCCTGAGACTCTTATCTTCAATTAACCACTAGAAAACTGGAAGTGGTGCTGTGGCTCAAGGGGTAGGGTGGTAGCCTTGAGCTGAAGAGCCTCAGGAACAATGCCTAGGCCTAGTTTAAGCTCTATGACCCATAAAGAGACAGAGGTGGGGGGGGGGAGAGGGAGAGAGAGAGAGGAAGAGAGAGGGGGGAGAGAGAGGGAGAGAGAGAGAGAGAGACTGAGTATATGGCTGGGGTGACAGTGATTGGGAAAAATTCAGTTTGCATGTTTGGGCAATGAAGTGACAGTCAAGCCATTTTTTAAAGTATTGTCTTTGTAATGGGATTTAAAAGATATTCTAAATAATGAGTACTCATCTGAATATGCCTTCTGCTATCTCTCCCGCACTTCCACAGGTGTGTGATCTGTATGATGGACTTTGTTTATGGGGACCCAATTCGATTTCTGCCGTGCATGCACATCTATCATCTGGACTGTATAGATGACTGGTTGATGAGATCCTTCACATGCCCCTCCTGCATGGAACCAGTTGATGCAGCACTGCTTTCATCCTATGAGACTAATTGAGCTGGGGTCTCTCGTCTGACTTCAAGTGAACCATCATTTTTGGTGGTTTTGATCTTTTGTCACTGAGCCCAAAGAGCCAGGGATTAGGAATTAAGATCATGCACAAAAATTTCCTAAAAATTCCTGGATGGCTGCAGATGTTGAGGAAAGTATGTGATATTTTAGAAACTTAGCGGGAAAAAGTAGGATGGTATTTTTATGTAAAGCCTTGACCCAGTGTTTAAAAATATAATTGTATTTAGATCTTGTTATTGCTCCCGTACATAGGAATTGTGTAAAGTGTTAAAGCATCTGTATATGTTTAAATTGTGTGTGTTGAAGATTAGGAAAAAGATAGTGGCTATTTTTCCTAAATGAAATAACTTTCTTCTTCCCTCTACCCAGATTCTTTTCTGAAGTTACTGGCATTTGGGTCAAGGTTTTATTAAAAGCTACATTTTATAACACTGGCACAAAAAAAGTAGTTTTAAGCTTGTTTGCACAGTTCTTTTTTTCCATTGGAAATGGAATTCATTGCCTTAGGTCTTTAAAAATAGTGTATTATTATCGTTGGGGCTGGCTCTATGCTTGAAAACCAGTTTATTTATAACCTGTTGTAAGTGCTATATTCCGTTTGCAGTTAGGAAATGCAGAATTCAAAGTGATCTCCTAGCTTGTAAGCAAACTGAGATGCACTATCCCTTTTCTATTAAAAATGAGTTAATCTGTCAAACCAACTAGCAGAGTGGATTTAATATTATTACCCTTTCTATGTTCTAATTCATTTGGTTGTTAATATGGTGATAATTGAAAGTCAAGGTAAATTTTAAATATTAAGATTTCTGATTTCTTGAGCTTGAATTATGCCACCATGCTTATGTAAGTGAAAGTGGCACCATGGTGAAACTTAACAAGAAGTAGTATCTTAGTTGTAACAATTTTGATTCTCTTTCTTGTGACTTCTTTCCCTATAGTCTTGAAACATAGCAAAAGGATACTGCATCTCATTACTGTAGTGCTGAGGTTATTGAAGTCATACAAACACATCTCTGTCTGTTTCTTGGAAAGTTATCTGTTAAATCCTAGGTAACAGTCCTAGAACAAAGGTAAATGTGTTTCATGTTTTGCACACAAATGCTGAATTTGTATAACCACATGACTTCATAGTTGTGATCTCAAAAAAGGAATTTCTCCTTTATTTTTTCTTGCAGTTAATGTAAGAGTACACTAAATCTCTAAGTTTCTGAACTCTTAGAAGTAGAGATGGCCTAGTAAAGATGTAGTAGTGTGTTTTATCCATTTTGCATGTGTTTTTTTTCCTTATGTTCTCAGAAGGTGATTTATTTGTTCATTTCAGTGATGTTATAACTAAAAATCATTATCAAAAGGAGAAGCAGTCTCCAGATAACAAGTCAAATATTTCTTATTTTTTATTGAGTTGAAATTGTGATTCTAACATTTTTCTACATACAAAACACAAGTGACATGAAGGGTCTTCATGATTGCATTACAGAAGAATTTAATAATTAGTTAATTTGGCATTCAACTGTAATGTTCATATGTTAATTTCCCCATGAGCCCCATGATGGAAAAATTTAAAGAAAAAAATTGAAAGAATTTCATTTATCAAGTTCTGTTAAATTGTTACATGTATCTTGCTTAAGTTTCTGTTCATTAATTTATATTCATCCAATTATATAAAGCAAATTTGGAGGAAACATGAAGTTGTGAAATATTTTCAATGACAGTTCTCTTTTTTTGTGTTTACTTTAAAATGTCTGTTTTATCAGGTCTGTTTAATCAGCTAGATTATCAAAATTTATAAATGATCTCTTTCCCCATCGTCTTCCATGTTGCAATTAGTCTTTATTATAGAATTCTTTGAAAGAAGTTTGGTGGTAATATGGAAGGGTGGTAGTATTGCTTGGCATTTAGTGTCATATACTCATATAGTTAGAAGTTTGATAGCTTTTAAAGCTTCAAAAACCTTATTAGGCTGGGTGCAGTGGAAGCTATGATCTGAGGATCAAGATTCAAAGCCATTCCAAGCACAAAAGAACCCGAAACTCTTATCTCCAATTAACCTCTAGAAAACTAGGCTTGGCTCGAAGGTAGGGCAGTAGTCTTGAGCTGAAGAGCTCAGTCTGGGACAGGCACACACCAAGTTCAAGCCCCATAGCCCACAGAAAAATAAAATAAAAATAAATAAATAAATAAAAAAAGGGGCCGGGAGTTTGGCCTACTGGAGAGTGCTTGCCTAGCATGCATGAAGACCCGGGTTCTATTCCTCGGTACCCCACATACATAGCAAAAAGCCGGAAGTGGTGCTGAGGCTCAAGTGATAGAGCTCTAGCCTTGAGAAAGCCCAAGGACAGTGCTCAAGACCTGAGCCCAAGCCCAGGACTGAATACATGTATGCCATATTTCTCAGTAAGATATTCTAATAATGCAGAAATGAGGTTGATGTGGTGGTATATGCTATAAGGATCAGAGGCCTGAACTGTTAGGCACTCTTGCTATACACAGAATCAATTCAGGATTTTTACCTAATAGAACAAAGCCACGAAATGGAGAAGCCTCAGTGGCAGCACTAGAGGCCTTCATTGTCCCCCCTATAAAACCCACCATGTATCTTGCCATAGTGTACATGGACCAATAAATAGACTTTAAATATATATATATAGATATATATGTGATTTGTTTACAGACTTTTTAATCCTCAGCAACCTTTCAAAGTACATTCAAGCCCCTTTATAGGTAAACTAATATCGTAGTTCAACGGTTTTGATTCCAGTCTACCTTTATCCTTTATCCCATGTGAATACTTCAGTAGACGAGCCCCCAAGTCTTGGGGCTTGAACCCAGGGCTTGGGCACTCTCCTTGAACACTTTTGCTCAAGGCTAGTGCTCTGCCACTTGAATCACAGCATCATTTCCAGCTTTTTCCATGTATGTGGAACCAAGGAATCAAATCCAGGGCTTTGTGCCTGCTAGCCAAGCACTCTACCACTAGTGGACTAGCCCTTTCTTGAACTGTGAATCTTCTTAGAACTTTTTTTCAGAGATAACTGGAATAAGTCAGCTCTGGCCAAAGTAACAATATTCTTGTCAGTGAATCACTTAGACACATTTATGTGCTTCGCCACTCAAGCACTCAAGTGCTTAAAAAACTAAAGCTTATTCTGAGTGGTGTTATCCTCATGTACTCTTCCCCTCTACATAACACACACACGTGCACACAGGTTGACCATGTTTGTATAGCAAATCACTTCTAGCATATCATTACTTGCAGGTGTCACTTCCTGTCGCTGGAGAAGCTGACAACTCATCCAGGTAGGAATTTGATCACGCTCTTTCTCCATCATCCCTGATTGGTTTTGAACAAATATGGTTGATTAAGGTTTTGTTTGGCATTTCTTTTCTGGTGATAGCTCTTGCACATGCTAAGCAAGTGTGCTACCCCCAGCCACTTGAGTTTTTGAGAATAAGCCTATATATAATATCCCAGTATGGCCTTGAACTGCTGCTTTATCTTCCCAAGTGTTAAGGATTACAGCCTGTCAGACCAAAACTGGTATAGAGGATATTTTTGCTGCTTGGTTGTTACTGTTTTCTTTCTTTTCTTTTTTTTGCTTTGTTCAGATCAGACCCTCTCCACTCAGAGTGGGACTGTGTCACACAAACACCTCCCATGTGGTGGATTTGCACTGGGGGGACTGAGAACAACTCAGCATCAACCAAACTGATGCATGAACAGAAAGTTAATTTTTTTTTTTTTTGGTGCTGTCACTGGGTCTTACACTCAGGGTCTCAAGAAAGTAAACCTCAGAAACATACTGAGAAAAAAAAGCTACAGAACAGCACATGCTGTATAATGCCATTTATTAAAAAACAAAAATTGGGAGAACTACTTATTCTGATTGTCATATACTCAGCACAAGAATAACAGCAGGGAAATGGAAGGAAGGGAATTTCTACAGGAACTTCTATGGCCTCTAATATGATTAAAAAGATGAATATGAGGGCTGGGAATGTGGTTTAGTGGTAGAGTTTCTTGCCTAGCATGCATGCAGCTAGGGTTCAATTCATCGGTATTGTAATATCCTAGCCACTTTGGGGGGGAGGAAATGATCCCCCCAGTAATAGAATCACCAGCACTCAGTGAACCCAGCTAGGAGTCATTTTAATAGCAGCACAGTGGCTACTCTCCTCCTTGGGCTGATAGAGAGGAGCCCCCACCTTCAGTGGGGCTGGGCTTTTCAAGGTAAACACCTTAAGATGCCCACAGTCAATAACCACAAGAATGAAACAAACCACACACGGGTGATTGAACAGGTTAAGCATGGTTACAAAAACAATTTGGCAGCTGAGCTTGCTAGGTTATTACAGATGGGAGATAGTTTTATTCTTTTCTGCTGGTACTGGGGTCTGAACTCAGGGCTCTGTGCTGTATTTTGCTGATTATTTGGAAGATAGAATCTCTCAGACTTTTCTTCCTGACTGGTTTTGAACTCTAATCCTCCAGGTCTCCAGCTTCCTGAGTAGCTAGTATTACAGGCACAAGCCACTAGTAACCAGTTAAAATAGTTTTTGAAGCCGGGCACAGTGGCTTATGCCTGTAAAGGAGGTTGAGATCTGAGGATCTCAATTCAAAGCCAGCCTGGGCACTAAAAATAGTCCATGAAATGGGGCTGGAGTTTAGCCTAGTGGTAGAGTGCTTGCCTAGCATGCACAAAGACCGGGGTTCTATTCCTTGGTACCACATACATAGCAAAAAGCTAGGAATGGTGCTGTGGCTCAAGTGGTAGAGCTCTTGCCTTGAGAAAGCCCAAGGATAGTGCCCAGGCCCTGAGTTCAAGGCCCAGGATTGGAAAAAAAAAAGTCCATGAGACTCTTACTTCTAGTTAACCACCAGAAAAATGGAAGTGGGGCTGTGGCTCAAGGGGTAGAGTGGTAGCCTTGAGCTGAAGAGCTCAGGGACAGCTCACAGGTCCAGAGTTCAAGTCCCAAAACTGACCCCCACCCCTAAAAAATGGTTTTGAAACCTGGCACCAGTGGCTCACACCTGAATTCCTAGCTACTCAGGAGGCTGAGATCTAAGGCTTATGATTTAAAGCCAGCCTGGATAGGGAAGTTTGTGAGACTTATGTCCACTTAAACACAAAAAAAGTTGTTAGTGGAACTATAGCTCAAATGGTAGAACACTAGCCTGAAGCATAAAAAAAAGCTCATGAACATGGGCTGGGCATATAGCCTAGTGGTAGAGTGCTAGCCTTGCATGCACAAAGCCCTCGTTTCTATTCCTTGGTACCACATACATAAAAAAAGCTGGAAGTGGTGCTGTAGCTCAAGTGGCAGAGCGCTAACCTTGAGCAAAATGTGTAGCAAGGACAGTGCCCAGGCCCTGAGTTCAAGCCCCGTAACTGACAAAAACAAAACAAAACAAAAGCAGCTCAGGAACAGCACTCAGGCCCTGAGTTTTAAGCCCCAAGGACTGCACACACAAAACATTTGTTTGCCACACCTGATCAAAACTGCATGTAATAAACCCATGAATGAGGCAGGTGGTTATTCTGAGTGAGTAGTTATTCTTTCCCCCAGAGCATATGATACCTGATATTCTGAAGTGTTTGTTAATATGAACATAAACAGCCTAACCCAGTCATTTGTGAGTTGTTAGCTGTGATGTATCTGGTTAAACTTAATTATCAACTGTAGGGATCATGGTCAGAATATGCCATCCCAGTGAGCTGTTTTCTCACTTGATTTGTCCGTTAGCTCATTTAGAAAAGCTCACAGATAAGATTTGTTTGTGGGCTTAAACTATTGGTTAATAATGAACTTTGTACCAGATTTAAACAAGTTGTGCTTACCAAAGCAGAAAGGCACTTTGTAACTGAGGCAAGCTGTATCAGGAGGGTAGGCATGCATATGATTCTTCCCATGTTGTGTGGAATTTAGGTATTGTTCAGTTACCGTGATGGTGGTAAGGACAGCAGGGAACAGTGTTGAAAGGTTGTACGTTTGATCCAAACAAAGAGAATATTGTTATTGACTCACCACAACTTAGAACAAAGTAGGGAGTAATTCCAGAGGAGAGGGGATTTGAGTCCTTTGTTAAATGATCTAGTTCTCAGCAGGCTGGGGTCTTCTGAAAACTTGGTACCATTTTTCATTTGCTTATTTAGACCTCAACCAAATCTTGGGTTGATACTTGACTTTTAGGGACCTAACTATGGTATCAGGTTGTAGCTTTTTGCCCTGATGATAACTGCCTTGGAAACACTCCATTCTGCCTCAATTGATAAGGAAATGAGGAAACTCACTCACACATGGGAGAGCTGATAGGGCCCAGCAAGAGCACTGCCAAGCTAAGGGTCTGTGATCAGTGAGTCTGAGGTAGGCTTTGTGTTGTCAAAGGCCTGCTTAGCTCATGTTACACTGTTGCTACTTCCCAGTAACTAAGTTTATCTGTGTGCCACAGGATGTAGACTCTAAATAAGGATTACTTGCTCCCTATTGCAATAGTTAAAAGAGTCCTTCCCACCACCCTTAACCCTTCTGCCACTAGAGGAGCCCATTGTTGTTATTTTGGTCAGTTGGAGGGCTGGAACTCTGGGCCTGGGTGTTGTCCCTGAGCTCTTCAGCTCAAGATTACCACCTTACCCCTTGAGCCACAGCCCCACTTCTGGTTTTCTGTTGGTTAGTTGGAGATGAGTCTCACAGACTTAGTGCTAGGGCTGGCTTTGAACCACGATCCTCAGATCTCCGCTTCCTGAGTAGTTAGAGCCACAGGTGCCCGGCCGAGGAGGCCATTATTTCTGCATAAAAACCTTGGGAATACAAGCAAAGAAGGTTGGAAAGTGTATCCATTATCTCATTTTGCAGATTTGAAAACAAAGACTTGGCTCAGAGTAGGATGGGAACTGTGGAGAATCTTAGACTAGCTGTGGTTTATTTTTATTTATTTTTTAGGGTTGGTCAAATGATTTCCCTAAGATCCTTTTGAAAATCAGTCATTAACTAGGTCTAGAATTCAGGTCTCCCTCTTTTTAGGCCAAAATTCTTATGTGATAGCTCTCTCCAAGGCAGTGGTGCTGGCAAGACCTTTTCTACTTAGTGAGCAAAAATGAAACTTGAGAAGGCTACAATAAAGTTTTCACCTTCAGTAGAGTTGTAACAAGAGACCTAATGTTTTCTTTTTCACATAAGTGTTTTTGATAGACTATCTCAGAAGCTGCAGGTGGAATTGAGAAGGCAAAACCCACCGATTTGTCTTATCAGTCAGCCTGCAACCAGGACAGCAGGAGTAAAATGACGTAAGCTAATAAGGCCTAGCAGAAAAATCAACAGCAGCAGATGTCAGCAAAGGAAAGCATCTTGACATAAAATAAAAAGGCAAAAGCACTTGTTTTGTAAATTGCAATTTTGCAAAAATCATGCTGTACACTTTGGCCTTCTAATGTGTGGGGCAGCCATACTCAACAGCCTAGCCCCAACAACTGTTGTCCTGTCCTGCCCACCAGCTCAGGGGGATCTCAGCATCTAAGCTTTGGGTAGCAGGGAAGGGCCCCCTGGACTCCCCTTCTGTGGAGAACATCCTGAAATACCTTATTGTTACTCGACAGCAGTCAGTGCAAAAAGGGCTCTTGCAGTTCAGTTCTTTTCCTACTGAGAATACACTTTACCTGAAACCCATGACTTCACGCAGTATCACTCATACAGGACTCATCTGCTGTGGATTATTAACACAACTCCTGGCAGATGTTCAAAAGTGCTACATGCTGCACTGCTGGAAGATGGGATCGTTGGTTTTGTTTAGAGAAGCACACAGTGATACTAGAGGGGGTCACCTTTTTACAGGTGAATTAATCTTTTTATTTTGCCAGTCCTGGGGCTTGAACTCAGAACCTGGGTACTGTCTTGAGCACTTTTGCTCAAGCTAGCATTCTGCCACTTGAGCCACAGCATCACTTCTGGCTTTTTCTTTGTATGTGGTACCAAGGAATCGACCCCAAGGCTTCATGCATGCTAAGCAAGCACTCTACCACTAGGTTATACTCCCAGCCTCCACAGGTGAATATTTTTAATTAACACATTTTTTTCCCTTCGAGGAAATGGTTACACTGAGGTAAACTGCTAATAGTAGGATGTGAATGGTGACATTAGTGGCCAGAAATAAAAAATTCACTTGTGAATTTTGTGTGTTGCATGCCAGGCGCATGCCTTGAACTTTCCTGCCTAAGCTGGCTTAGAATAGGGAATAGAGATTCTCAGATCTCAGCCTCCTTAGTAGCTAAGATTACAGGCATGATCCATGAGCACCTATCTTTATTTTATAAAGATAGTAACTTAATTTTTGAATCATATCTAAATATAGTGCATGGCCCATGTGGCTTCTGATCAAGATTTTCAGACCTGCCCAAGAATTCAAGTAACACATATTTTGTTGAAAGAGGTTTCATGATCTCTTTAAGTGTATACATTTTGTTAAATACCCTTCTCCTAACTGAGAAATCCTAAGACATATACAACAGACCAAGAAAAAGCTGTTCTATTTTAAAGAATGATGCTATTGGTAAATAAATGTAAACAAATAAGACAAATAGTGCCTTGGAGTACAGAAATATTTTTGGTTTTTGGTGCCATAACTGGGGCTTGAACTCAAGGCTTTATGTTCTTGATCAGTTTATTTTTCTCATGGTTCTTTACTATTTGAGCCACACCTTCACTTTCAGCTTTCTTCAGATTAATTAGAAACAAAATTCTCTCTACTTTGCCTACAATGGCTCTGGACTACGATTCTCAGATCTCAGCCTCCTTAGTAGCATGGATTGTAATTGTAAACCACAGTTACCCAGTCAGATGATTTTTATGTATCATATTATTCCCGGGAGTTTCACTTTGGCATACAGCAAGGAGGCAGGCTGGTTTCTGAGAACTTCCTCCCTCACACTACATAACATTCTAGTTTTGGTACCTAGAGAGCAAAACAGCTCCTCTGTCAGGCTTTGGCACCCCATTCTCAGTGACTGATTCTAAGGACAGACTAAAAAGTTCATCTCACACTAAAAAGACCTGTCTGGTTTTTAATGAAGTAATGACAAAGGAAACAAAGTATGAGGAGGAAAGGGTGGGTGGTGGTGTGTGGCTGCTACGCCCAGCTCCCAGGAGCTTCCAAGCTAGATGCATACACCCTCAGGGAATTTCCCCAAGCCCTCTGAAAGGCTTCTAGGCTTGGTACCCAAAACCCTGCCTGAGATTTGAAAAAACATTTGTATTTTGGCATCATGTGAAGAGATTTACCTCTACATCGCATCCCTATGGGTAAACACAAAGATTTACAGGTGGTTGGTTGGTTTTTTGCTTTGTTTTCTTTTTCAAAGCCAACTATAATCTCAGTGTATTTCTAAGGAAAATGTAAACTGTTCATACATTCTCTTAAACATCACAGTGAAAAACAAGTTACCCGTATGTATGATAGGGCAGGCAGAAGATGCCACCTGCTCTGCCATGGCCACACTGGTGAAACTGACGGCTTTGCTTGTGCACAGATATTCTTGTGCCATTGCACTGGAGCCACTGGAGACCAGTGTACCCCAAAGGCGAGGCAAGGGCAGGGCGGGGGGAGGGGGACTTGAAATGTTTCCAGGAGCTCTGTCCAGATGTCTCTGTTGGTCTTCTAGCCCAGGAGCACTGCACAAAACTACAGAGACACTGGTGAAACTACGGATTGGTTGCCATTGTCTAGTGAAGACTTGGCTTGGAGTGTGGCTGCCTGGATTCGAAAATGTGTCCTTGACTCCATGGAGTAATTCTTGTAGTTTAGCCTGGAAATGAAGGAATCAGACACATGAAGCTACTTACTCTGGAAGTTTTTGGTGTACAGTTGAGCTGTGTGAGCCACCCCCATCCCATATCTGTAAAAGGATGTAACAGAATATGCAGCCCTCTGAGCAGGAGAGAGCCCATGACTGAAAGGAGAGCTGCGCCTGAGCTCTGCGTCCTGTGTCCTGTAACTCACTTCCGGTCTCTGGGATCCCAATTGCTCATTTGTAAATTGAGGATTTTAGATGTTTTCTTACGGCAGCCAGAGCTGGGGCCCCAGGAAAACAAACACCAGCTCTGCTCCTGGGCTCCACACTGCTCTTGCCAGCAGCCTCCGTCACTGTGGCCAAGGCCCCTCTGCCCACAGCCACATCACCCAACTCTTACTTGGCAGTGTCCAGAAGTTTGATGGCTTCTTCATTTCTGCCTTGCTCCATGAACAGCAAGGCCAGCTCCAGCAAGGCGTTGGGGATCAGGTAGTGGTCATATTTGATCTTCTTTTCACTGCGGAACGAAGGAGGACATGGCTCACAGGCCTTGCCTTCAAGAGTTCTTCCGATTCTCCTCTGGAGCTTCCTCAGGACTTGTGAGGATTTCCAGCTCTAAATTCCAATTTGAGGATTTCCCACTGCCTAGCCTGGGCGGGCTGTGATCCCATGTGGAGCTTTCCCATTCTATATTCTGGGGCACCAACCGCCGGACGACCGATGGCTCCTGTCATGTTAGTTGCCCACTACTTTGCTTCAGCCCAACCCCCTTTTCCTCTATGGTGATCAGCAAGCCTCCTATCTCTCATCTGATCCCACACTCCATCTTGCTTGGAAGATACATACATACATACATACGTGTGTGTGTGTGTGTGTGTGTGTGTGTGTGCTCACACACACATACTTTTATTTTTGGTGTTAGTCCTGGGTTTTGAACCCGGGGCCTGGTACTATCCCTCAGCTTTTGTACTCAAGGCTAGTGCTCTATCACTTGAGCCACAGCTCCACTTCCAAGTTTTTTTTTTTGGTGGTTAACTGGAGATAAGAGTCTATGAATCCCTTTGTATATCACTTGCATAATAACAATTGTAAAACTTTTTTTTTTTTTTTTGCCAGTCCTGGGCTTGAGCTCAGGGCTTGAGCACTGTCCTTGGACTTTCTCAAGGCTAGAGCTCTACCACTTGACCCTCAGCACCATTTCTGGCTTTTCGCTATGTATGTGGGGTACGGAGGAATCAAACCTGGGTCTTTGTGCATGCTAGGCAAGCACTTTAACCACTAGGCCAAACTCCGGGCCCCATAAAACTGTGTTTTTATTTTAACTTTTTAAAAAGTCTCATGGACTTTCCTGCCTGGGTTGGCATCAAATCATGATCCTCAGATCTCAGCCTCCTGAATAGCTGGGATTACAGGTGTGGGCCTCTATCCCCCAGCTGGAAGACATACTTCTAAACCCCAAGTCTGCCCTGCCTGCTATCCTCCTCTGGCTCGCTTCTGTCCATAGAACAAAGTTAAAAGCCTCTACTGACTCTTAACTCTGTAACTCCATGCAAGCAGGGAGGGCCAGTATCTGGTGTCTGCTCTGTTTCTAGGCATTTACATTACGTAGTATCTAATCTACTTAAAACTTTCTCCTTTACTTTCTCTGCCTGATAAAGTAGCCAATTTAAATGTCAACTCTGCAGATCCTTTCCTGGTTTTTCCCATCTGGTTTAGGTTCTGGTTCTTCCTCAGGCAACTTCTGCTCACTACACTGGCACAGCTTGAGTGGCCCTGGCCAAGCTGCTATGGCATTGTATCTAACCTCTGCCCACTCAAGTCAAGGGTGGAGTCACTGAGTTAGACTCCTAGAAGCACTACAGAAACTGGGCTCCAATAGTCAACATTTTGGCAGCCTAGGGATGGGAAGGGGCGGCTGGGTCTGAATCTGTGACCAGTTCATGTGTGATGCATGAGGGTGGCTGAGCTCAGTATTCTATTGGGTGTAAGAATGAAGGAGCCCCCAGAATTCCTGATGGCCAGTGAACAGCCAGAGACACTTACCTGGCAGGAATGCTCCTGAAATTCTCCTCAGCCTCCTGGACACGACCCAGGTATTTCAGACACAGACCTTTCAAGAGTTTCACCAGGCATGCGTCATCCGCTGAGTACTCATTCTCTGGGAATGGGTGTGAGGGAAGAAGGCAGGCTTGCTCATCTCTGCTGCAGTTATAAAGAGAGTCCCTACGCTACGCAGGACCCAGGTGCAGCAATTGTGATCCCTGGTCCTCGGGGGCTCATCTCTGAGAGGAAAAAGCAGGTACTAAGATAATGACAATAGTGTGAATTCAGCATGACTGAAGGAAGCGAGGGGCTGTGGGAACCTAGATGTAGCCTGGACAAGGAGACAAAAGGACAGACGCTTCTCAGCCTCTAAGAGTGAGGAAAGGGTGCTTTTGGCAGAAGGAGCCTTCAACTACGAAGACCTGACGTAGCCCGGCAAGTTCAAGGGCCTGAGTGTAGTCACCTGGGCCCTGTGCCAGCACCTCTCCAGCCTTGGTGATAACCTCAAGCATCCCATCGGTGAGTTCCGGCTGCTTCCCAATCACGGCGTAGCCATTCCAGATGTACATCATTTCCTGAGGGCAGGGGTGGGGCAAGTCAGTCGTAGGTTCTGCCAACAAGGCCTCAATTTTCCAATCTGTAAAGTGGCAGCTCTAATCAGCGTGTCTAATGGCCCTTTTAGCCCTAATCTTACAAGGCAAGTCTCCCTAGTCTAGGAAGCTGTGGGCTGAGGGAGCCATGTCACTTAATTTTGAAGTTCTACCCCTGTAAAAAGTTAAAGTGCCTCAGTGTTCTGCTTATAACTGCCAATTTCTCAGTCCTTCCTCTCCTCTCCTCTCTCTCTCCTCCCTCCCTCCCTCCCCCCTCTCTCTCCTCTCTCCTCTCTCTCTCTCTCTCTCTCTCTCTCTCTTCTCTCTCCTCTGTCTCCTTGGCCTGGCTGCTGTACCTGAGCTTTTTCACTCAAAGCTAGTACTCCACCACTTTGAATCACAGCTGCACTTCCAATTTTCTGGTGGTTAATTGGAGATTAAGAGTCTCAAGGTGTCAGGTATGGTGGCTCTCACCTGTAATCCTAGCTACTGAGGAGGCTAAGATCTAAGGATTTCAGTTCAAAGCCAGCCTGGGCACTAAAGAACGAGAGACTCTAATCTCCCATTAATCACTATAAAATGAGAAGTGGGGCTTAAGGAGTAAGGCGGTAGCCTTGAGCTGAAGAGCTCAGGGACAATGCCCAGGCCCCGGGGTAGGGCAGTAGCCTTGAGTTGAAGAGCTCAAGGAGATCACCTAGGCCCAGAGTTCAAGCCCCGTGACCAATAAAAAAAACAAAAAACAGTCTCAAGGCTTTCCTGCCTGGGTTGGCTTTGAACTGAATCTCAGCCTCCTCAGTAGCTAGGAACCAACCACCAGTGCCTGGCTCCCAGCCTTCTGCTTTGTGGCCTCCTGCTATGCTAATTTTTCTGTCCAAACTTCTCATCCTAGCAGGACCTCCTAAATTAAAGGAATTATACTTCATAAACACTTCAAGAGAATAGTTTAAGACTGTCAAAGACTGCCATCTTTTCTGTCCTCCCCAAGCTCAATAACAACTCTCTATTTCCTTTAGAAATAAGTTATCATAAAAGACTATAAAACATTCTGATTAGGCCTCTCTCTATCTCTGTCTGTCTCTCTCCCTCTCTCTTTTTCTCCTACCAGTTCTGTGGCTTGAACTTGGGGCCTGGGCACTGTCCCTGAGCTTCTTTTGCCCATGGCTTGCACTTTACCACTTGAGCCACAGTGCCACTTCTGGCCTCTTCTGTGTACTGAGGAATTGAACCCAGGGCTTCATGCATGCTAGGCAAGCACTCTACCATTAAGCTACCTTCCCAACCTTGATTAGGTTTTTCTTTTTGCCTTTACTGGCAGGAAGCTCAGAATATTCAAGTTTAATTCATAAATATTATCTTAAATGGCATTTCTTAAATGATCCAACCAGGTAAAAGATGTGAAGGTGATTAAGTTCTATGAAAGAAGAATGTGGCTTAGTGGTAAGAGTGCTAGCCTTGAGCAAAAGAAGTTCAGGGATACTGCCCAGGCCCTGAGTTCAAGCCCAATGACTGGCAAAAAATCTATGAAAGACATTTTGGTGGTGGTGATTATTATCTTTTAGAAAGGGAATTTATGTTCAGAACAGATCTATTGATCCACTGCTCAACTTGTTCTGAAGTCCTAAGTTAAAAATCTATTATAAAGGTGAGTCCTAGAGATTCAATATGAAGAGTAACATATAAAAGGCTCAAAGAAAACCTACAGTACATAAACTTGGTGTAGGCCTGTATATCCTTTTTCTCAAAATTATCAGTTGGATAATATTTCCTTTAATTTGGGAAAGTCTCCCTCAGAGACTTTCTTCTCCTTGCCACCTACAATATCCTCCCTCACTTGGAAATGAGCCTGGCAATAATACTGTATGAGTTAGACATATAGTATATATATATATATGTGTGTGTATATACATATACTATATTTATATATGTATATAGAACATGTATATAATGCATAACATACATATATAATTTATACATGTATATAATATATATTTGCTATATATGTATAATATATAGTATATACATAAGTACCATTTTAATATATAACATTATATGAGCATATTAGTATATACTTTACATTGCAGGAAGCTCTAGGGGCTCTACTTAAGGTTATACATATCACAAATAGAGCCAGGGCTCCTTTTCTGGCTTCTAATGAAATAGCATTAGGACTTTTAGCAAACCTAATCCCTGTGGAAATTATACATGGAATTAGCATCCTTCCAGCAGCTGAGGATTCAGGCTCTGGAGCCAGACTGCTGACTTCAAACTTTGACTCACCAACTTGCTGGTTATGCGAGCTGGACAAGTTTTCTTTCTATGGATATATTAGATCTTAATCTGCTTGCCATACAGCTTTGTTTGTAGTTGAACATGCAGAGGCTGAGACCCTAGACCTCAGAAAAGGTTGGTGTCTGTAAACAATTTTGTGACAACTCCAACAGTCTAGGAGCACAGATCAGCAGGTGGTATCTCCATGTGGCCTCTGGAGTGTGGCCTGTTGAGGACAGCAGCTCTTCCTTTTGAGGGGTCTGCATCCTGTGGACCTGTCTCCAGTACCCACAGAGCAGCACTTCCTTTGAGGCGATGTCAGCTCCTCTGCTCCTCCCTCTAATCCAGGTCAATGGTGAAACCCTCTCTAGGCCCCGAGATCCACAGCGCTTTCTCCCCATCCACTTCCTGTCTCTCATCTAGTCCCCACAATCACAAACCCAAGGGCAGGGCCATTCTAGATGTTCTACCCACCAGAGCAGGAATGGGCAACGAGACAGGGTTGGGGGACAGATAACGCCTGGATTTCCGGATGGCAAATTTCTCTGTGGGTAGAGATTTCCCAGCAATCTTGAGCTTCAGGCCTGGTACGGCTCTGGGAAAGAGATGGAGAGGAAAGAGACACCATGGGAATGGGCAAGAAAAAAAATGAGAAAGATGAGAAAGTACTGACTCCTACCCCATACATACAGTTTACCCAACTTCAGCCCAGCCACTCTCTGGCCTTCAGTCTCCCTGACTGTATGATGACCTGCCTCTAAAGGGCCAAGTCTGAGCAGCTGGTCTCACATCACAGGCCCTGACCCATTTCCTAGCCATTGCTTGGCTAGGCAAGACGCTCCACAGCTAGCAGAGGTGAAATGTACTAGACACCTAGAGACCTGCCCTGCCTCCTCCTATTTATCTCTGTTCTCCTCCTAGGTCCCTTCCTGGGAGGGCCCAACAGAAAGGAATCCAGTGTGACAGGGAGACCAACACCCAGAGAAAGGGTGGAACCTCCCCAGACCCACAGCTCAAGCACTCCAGCCTCGTGAGCGTGGCCCCCTCCACTGTTTCCAGTGGCAGAATAAAATGTAGTATGAAGCAGGTAGGGCCCAGCTGAGCCTCAATCAGCAGCTCCAGCCCACTCTCCAACTCCTACCACACCCCTCAGGGCTGAACTGCATAGGCTCAGGAAACAGACTAAGGGTTAAGCCACCCACAAATTCCTTGCCTGTTTATTCATTGTGGAACCTCTCTAGATCTCCACTTCCTCATCTCTAAAGTGGAGATTATGATGTCTATTCAGCCTTCTGAACAAGCTGGAAAAGCAAGGTTCCCTGTAGTCACAGGCACTCAGCAAGTGATAAAACACCCTATTAAACTGTGCTGGCAGTAGCCCGGGAAGTTTCTATTACATCCACTTCCAGACCTCCTGATTAGGACAGAGGAACCTCACTCTGACCTAGGAAGACTGTGGGCTCCCTCCGCTTGTCACCACTGAGCATTCCTCAGACCTTTAGAAGAGTCCAAACAGGTGGTACGGAGAATGACAATGGCAGCACTTGGGTCGGGGGAGGGGGCTGAGAAGTCCCAGGTCCTATACCAGGTTAAAGATATGTTATCTTGTTGTTGCAAAACCACCCTGGAAGGAGGTGACACAGCTAAGTGACAGGAAGACTGTGCTTAGTCGCGGTGCTTTGAACCCCCCTCGGCCTTTGCGCTGTGCTTTCCTGAGCACATCCGATTAGCTGGGCAGAAGGACCTTCCCCTCTTTGGACTTCAGGGTCCAAACTGGCTGATGAGAGGCTGAGTGCTAGAAGATGCGGACAATACCACAGGAAGGGTCCCGACCGGCATGAGGTGGTGATTGGACACGGGTGATGGTCCAGTGGTGCTCCTGGGGCAGGAAGCCTGGAGCACGGGCCGGGCTTGGGGTCATGACTGCCCCACATCCACCCTCTGGCAACCCTGTTCAGGGAGCCACAAGTGGTGCCTTGTTGGTCTGTCCACGGTGGGGCCTACAGTGATAGCCCAATGGTGAGGCCCACCTAAACAACTCCACTTCATCGTCCCCAAATGGCTTGCAGTCCTCCTTCCCAAACATGCTGAGGTAGGCAGCCTTCATGTAGATGTAGGTTGCCTGAAACAAAGCCACAGCCAGAGGTGAACAACCCCTTCCCCCTCACAAATGAGCCATCAGACCTCACTGCAGCCTGGCATGGAGATTCACACTGTCCCCAAGCCTCTGGAGAGCGAGTGAGAGCAAATGGAGCTAGCTGGAGATGGGCTGCGAGGAAAACCCAGCAGAAGCCGCTATCCACATAGCAGATTTTGTACCCTAGAGCAGGAGCGGCGGGGGGGGGGGGGGGGGGGCCACACCCCTGCCCCTAGTAGTTGGGTAGAGCTGGGGAGGTTGGCTGGAGAGATGAGATAAGGAGCACAACATCAGAGCTTCTGGGGAGCAGTGACCGCACAGTAGGCCCCTGAAGGGGTGGGAAGATTTAGAGTCCTAAGAGGGCCTGAATGGAGCATGTGGATAGGTGAATGCAGGAGCTGCGTAAAGGCATGGGGGGCAGGGTCAGCTCAGGCCCTTGGTCCACACAGTGCATCAGGGGCTGCATGCACGTCTCCTCATTCCATCCACAAGACCATGCCTGAAAGCAATCTGAACCCTGACTCAGCTGAGACAGCTGTGGGACTTCCCTAAGTCCCACAGGAGAGGTACTTGGCTCTATGCTGCTCTCAAGTGGTTAAAGCCTTGAAATACAGTTTATGCTTGCTAAGGCACAGCTGACAAGAAAAATAACCAAGAAAAAAATGCAGAGAGTGGAGAAGGAAAGCAGTCAGGACGTTTTAGAGACGGGTCTCTAGGGCAGACAGAAAGCAGCCTCTACCTGGCAGCCACACACAATGGAGCCCAGAGCTTCAGTCTGGCTTTCACAATGTCTTTGTGGGCTTGGGATATGAAATCTTGCCTCCCAGAACCCTGTTACCTGGCCCGCCTCTAACCTCCTAGTGCTCTTACCCTTTCCTCTGTACTCCCCCGGCCCCACCAGGCTCTGCCTGCTGTCCTTCTGCTCCAGCCACTGTTTCTCTGCCAGTCTCATCGTTCTAAATGCTTCCCTACAGATTCTCCTTGTCCTTGAGGTTATAGTAAGCAGCTGGGAGGAGGAAGGCTTCTCCAGTGGTCCCCACCCCGCCAGCACCTGCTGATACACAACCTCTTGGCAGCAGCTTCACCCTGCTCCTTCCTAGTTTGGTGTGACCTCTCACTTACTCTGTTCTGCCACTCTAACTCCTTCCAGACTCCAGCTCAAGATCTAGGCTTCCTGGGCAGGGTATGTGGCCTGGTGGTAAACTGTTTGCCAAGCTGGAAGTGGTGCTGTGGCTCAAGTAGTTTAATGATAGCCTTGAGAAAGTCCAAAGACAGTGCCCAGACTGAGTTCAAGCCCCAGGGTTGGCAAAAATAAAAATAATAATCTAGGCTTCCCGAAGCCCTCCTGAGCCTCTGGGTTCCCAGCATTCCCTGTGTTCAGTCTTGTGTCCATCATGTCAGCACCGAGGCTGTTCAGGGAAACAGAGCTCCTGGGGCTGCCCAGGCAGAGTGCGCTGTGAGTTGGAAATTCACGGATTCTGTGGTAGCTGAGTGCTGGAGATTAGGAATGGATAAGGCCACAGAACTCAGGGTGCTATAACCCTCCTTTTCTCTTTTTCTTTCTTTCTTTCTTTCTTTCTTTCTTTTCTTTCCTTCCTTCCTTCCTTCCTTCTTTCATTCTTGGAAACCCTCTGAGGTAGGTTTGCAGATAGAGTCATACCACAAGCTGAAGCCTGAGCTGAGACTCTCACAACCTGTGAGGCCCTGTTCTCACAGCCGCCGTGCGGACACCAGGCCTTTCCTGCCCCACGTAGATGGACTTCCCAAAGGAAGGAGTCCACAGTCACCTCTGGTGGATATTAGGCACGGGGCTCAGCCTGAGGAAGCACCTCTGCAGCACAGTGCTGCCCTCTCAGGAAGGGGAAAGCCGAGGCCTGAGTCCCAGCATGCTCCTCAATCAAATCCAGGATGTCACCAATAGCTCCATGGACCTCAGAGACTCGTACATGCTCAATGTAGATGCAAGCTTCTAATCACCGGGTGTGGTGTGGAGGAAATGATGAGTGCTAGGTGTACAGTGAGCACCAGGGAGAGAGGAAATTAGGTGCAGATGACAAACAGGTCCCCTAACATGTGCCAGTGCAGACCAGAGGCTGCAGAGAAGGCTTTTAGGTCAACAATCAGGCTCCTGGGAGATGGCCAGGATTGTAATGTCTGCTCTGATAGGGGCTGAAGGCACTGAGACATGTGCTAGATGGCTCTAAGACTCTTGCGTTTGAAGTTCTGTGCTTTCATCACCATGAGATGAAAATGGCTAGCATTTCCTTCAATATTTACCATGACAGATTTGATCTAGGATGAGTAGGCATGTGCTTTGCTTTGTTTTGCCCCAAGGTACAGATTTAATCTCTCTCTACACGTATGTAGAGCACAGTTCTATTGGAGTGCTCGGCAACCCACCTGAGCCATGTTGTCTATCTTTTGTGACTACACATGTCCACTAGCATGCTGAGGATGCAGTCCAGTGACAGGGAGCTTGTGCAATAGACACAAATACATCAATATGCATCAGATAAATTTTTCTGTTCCTCTTGGCTTTGTTTGTTTCGGTCCTGGGGCTTGGACTCGGCCTGGGCATTATTCCTAAGCTCTTTTTGCTCAAGGTTACCACTTGCGCCGCAGCAGCACTTCCAGTTGTTTTTGGGGGGTAGTTAACTGGAGATATAGAATCTCGTCGTCTTTCCTGCCCACCTGACTTGAACTGCGATCCTCAGATCTCAGCCTCCCGAGCAGCTAGGAATACAGGGATTCCCATCGGTGCCCAGCAACTTCCTCTCGGTTTTTTCATTCCTTCCAACCAAACTCCTGGTAGAATGCATGGCTCTGCTCCAATTCCAGCAGACACGCCTGTGTCCACTCAGGGTTTGGACGCTTTGTTTGGGAGCTTCTACTCATCTGAGTCAGCCCGGCCCTCCCCATGTCCTCACACCGGAGCCCACCTTGGACCAGGAGTTCTCTTTGCTGAGCAGGTCGGCGTAGAAGTAGGCCATCTTCCACTGGCCCTTGTAGGTGAAGCACCACATCAGCTCCCAGTAGCACATGTGGTGGAACTGCTTCCAGTGCTGCTGCGCCTCACAGCACTCCTCAAACCGCTGGATGGCCTACGGGCACCCGTGAGTCAGCATGGCCGGTACGCCTGGCCTCACCCTGCCTCTGTGCCCCTAACGTCCCAGGAGCCGTGGGCTCCTCCAGTAACTGGTGGCCCAGCTCTTGTGCTACACTAAGGCAGTGGCTGGGGAGCCAGGGGATCTGGCCTGGAGTCTGGTTCTACCCTACAAGCTGTACAGGTTCTTAGTCCATTACTGGACCTCTCTGGGACTCTAGGTTTTGGGTCACAAAATGAAAAGGCAGGACAGAGCCACACTACATGGGTAGTGGGATAATTATGTCTGTACCTCAACACACTCCAAAGGTCCCAGCAATTTCCATGTTACCTACGCCTGTGGTATTTGTCCTGTCAGGGCCAGCTAAGGACCCCAGAACTCCACATTGTAGAATCTATTTTGAGCTTTGGTGTAGCAGCTGGGGTTGCTGCCATGACTGAGCCCCTCCCCATCTCTAACTCCTTCTAAGGCTTTGCTCAGGCCCTGGCGCTACCACCACCCAATGAGGGTAAGGCTTTATCACCATGCCTTAAGCAAGGAACTTTTCCAACTTTCTACCTCCCTCAGGAGGAAAGCTGTGGTCTACATCTCTTAGCAAAATCCCACAGCACAAATGTGGTAGCCTCCATTATCTCCAAACTGCCTCTCTCACCCCTAAGTTCTCACTGATTCTGTCTTGGGGCCCAGGTCTGCCGTGTCCCTGAGGATGCCTCTGTATATCTGACTTTTGGCTAGGCTTGGGGAACCCCAGGGGACACCCCTCATCAATCACTCACAGCATCAATGTTTCCTTTAATGGCTTCAATCCGCCCTGCAAAGAACAGGAAGATGGCACCCTGCAACGACATGGATGAGGGCCTGTGTGGGTCCGTGGGGTGCTGGCCAGCTATGGGCACTCAGCAGAGGGTGCGCTCACCTTGGGGTATCGATTCAGGTAAGGCTTCAGCAGCTTCTCTGCCTCCTCGATGTTGACATTGCCGGTACCTAAAGGGGGAGGCAAGGGAAGCAAAGCAGCTTATCAGCCTCCACTCCTGTGCTAACCCAACAGCCCACTAGAACCTTCTAGGGACTCCTGTCTGTTTCTCTGTAAAATGGGGTAATAATTCTCTTCTCTTGTCTCCAGAGTGACGTGAGCATTAAACAAGAAGTTGTCTTGGCATCCAAGCACCGTGCAGGGTTAATGCCCAGAAATCTGCCCCTGCCAAGTCTGACTGCCCCCTCACCTCCTCTAGCAGGTGACACAAGTGCCTCCCTTTCCAGGTGAGAGTCCAGCAGCTGGTGTTCAGTCACACAGTGAGCAAGTGGGGAGTCAACAGCCCGGGCCCCAAGACAATGGACGTGCCTTGGATTTCAGTACCCCGATCTCAGTCCCCGCAAGTCCCCATTGGCTGGCAGGCCCTTCCTCTTGGGAGACCACCAGACCCACTGCCCTGCGCCCACCGTGCACAGTTCCTACCAAGCACGAAGGTGAGGAAGGTGTGGTAGCAGAGGAGCAGCATGACGCAGAGCACGGCGCGGAAGCTGTGCCCCGACGCCCCCTCTTCCAGCTGTAGCAGCCCATAGTCCTGGGGGACAGGAGGACAGGCTGAGGTTCCCAGGAGGAGCGAGGGAGCCTGCGAGGTCACTGGACATTTATGAGGACTGGGTGGCTAGAGTGGGGTCAGATGAGCACTAGACTCGGAGTCTGGGGGTCCAGAGGCTAGAGTAGCTGCTTCCCTCAGCTTCTCCCCACATATATCTGTTCTCAGCCCTGTGGGGGGAGCAGGTGGGGCCTGAAGCCAGGGACGGGGGTGGGGTGGGGGTGAGGGCAGATTTTCTGGGGGGAAAAAAACCCTCGTTGCAGGCTGTTCAGGAGCTGGGACTAGACCCCACCAGTTTACCTACATGCTACTGTCCCTCCTCCCACCTTGTTGTTGGTCATAGGACTTTAACTCTGGGCCTGGGCACTGTCCCTGAGCTCTTCAGCTCAAGGCTACTGCCCTACCCTTGAGCCAAGCCCCACTTCCAGTTTTCTGGAGATTAACTGGAGGTAAGAGTCTCAGGTCCTTGGCTGGGAGTTTGGCCTAATGGTAGAGTGCTTGCCTAGCATGCATGAAGACCTGGGTTCGATTCCTCAGTCACACATACATAGAAAAAAAAGCTGGTAGTGGTGTTGAGGCTCAAGTGGTAGAGCTCTAGCCTTGAGAAAGTTCAAGGACAGTGCTCAGGTCCTGAGCTCAAGCCCAGGACTGGCAAAAAAAAAAAAAAGTCTCAGGTCCTTTTATGCCTGGGTTGGTTTTGAACCTTGATCCTCAGATGTCAGTCTCCTGAGTAGCTAGGATTGCAGGCGTGAGCCACTGTGCCTGGCTATACTATTCCTTTTTTTATGATTATGTTCTTATGCCAAATAATATGGATTTTGTATAGTAATGTTTCCTTTACATGGAAGTAAACATGATATCACTTTAGAGAAAAATAATATCAGCATTACCAGCTTGTCTCTAGCCATGGCAGACACCAGGAGGGACAAGGTCATCTGGGCCACAGAAGGCCCCCCGTTCTCTTCAGATGAGGCTCAGGGAGGGGGGCGCAGCTGTGCCAGCTGAGGGCTCATGACCTGCGCACCAGTGCTCCTCTCACCACTTGAGTCCCTACCACCCAGAAGATCTGGGATCTACCTGCAGTGGGGGCTGGTACCTGGGTTCCTGCCCTCAGTAGTTTCTGGGAGTTTGAGTTCTCTGGTCCTGCTCCTGGGTCCGAGACACAGGAGGATTTCCCTAAGCTTTTTCCCTGATAAGGTAAGAGCACCCCAAAAAATGGTCCTGGAGAGGACTTGCGCAAGGCCCTGAAATGCAGAAGTATTTGAGGGGAGACAGGCTCCTGACACTCATTACGCTCAAAGAATGTGGAGCGCAGGCCCTGCAGGAATGCCCTTTGTACCCACCCTCGTTCCAGAACCTCACTACCGGTGAGGGGCCAGGCAAAGAGGTGAGTTCTCATGAGACCCAAGCAAGAGAAGACGAGAGCCTGGTCCAGGTCGTGCACTGAGGCAGCGTAGGCCAGGACTGGCACACATAGCTTCTTAGCCTTGCCCCATCCAGCCCGGCTCCAGTCCTAGGGCTGAGCAGGATGAAGGTACCCAAAAGCAGACAGTTAGGTTACCTTATTTCCTGAGAACCCCACAAACTCCAGCAGTCGCAGGATCCTGGTAGGAAGCATGGACAGCGTCTGCAGGAACAGAGACAGCAGCCCATGGAGGGCACCAAG
This sequence comes from Megascapheus bottae, assembly GCF_031878675.1. NCBI lineage: Eukaryota > Metazoa > Chordata > Mammalia > Rodentia > Geomyidae > Megascapheus > Megascapheus bottae. Next base: position 51,293,584 of record NC_143514.1, on the reverse strand, counting down.
GGGGCCCCCCCTCCCCCAAGGCCAGATCTTTGAAAGGGCTTTCCTGGAGAGAGGAGGAAAGGCAGGAGAGGGCTGCCTCATCCCCTACACACACACACACACACACACACACACACACACACACACACACACACACACACAGAGCTCTCAGAAACATCTCTGGCCATCAGGGCCAGGGAGGGACCCGAGCCTCCCCTGACATCGCCTCACAGCAGGCACAGCACTTGCAAGGGTTCCTGTCCCAGCTCACACTGGCCCCTCTGCCTGGGATACCCTTCCCCACCCAGAACTCCTATGGATCCTTCCAGCTCCCACTCAGATGCCTACTCTCCTCCCCCAGGAAATCTTTCCCAGCTTCCTCTTAGAAGAGGACTTGACTGTCTCCTGTGAGGCAGCAGCTCATCTCAGCCCTGTCCTCATCCCTGGCTCCACTAAGTTTTAGCAAGCAGTTCTCCAGGCCAGAAGAAGCCCTGATTTATTGCGTTTGTCCAGGCCTGGTGCTATAATGACTCGTATAGCTGAGGGTTTCACGCTACCAATGTAACAGACAAATGCTCACCCACACTCTCCAAGCACCTCCACTGTGAACCTGCTGCGAGCTCCTCAAGGCTGGAGACACGTCAGGATCATGTGAGGGCTCCATGCTCACCACACAACCATGCATTTGCTCAGCGGTGAGCACGTGTGGGTACAGAACGTGCAGTGGGTATTTATCTGGAGCCAGGATACCAGGGGAATGGGGCAGGGGGAACCACCACTCACCAGGTTGAAGGCCCCCACGCCAAGCTTCACTCCTCCTTCAAAGTGCCTGAAGCTCTCTGCCTTGCAATACTGTGAGGACTGGATGAGACTATCCAGCTCCCTGTGGGTAGATCAGAGTCCTGTTCAGCCATATCCTAGGATCTGGGCGAAGATCTGTTCCAGCCTGCAGTCCCCTGGCAGTGAACTTACACAGATTTAGGGAAATTATATGCAAGGAATTTTTAACCCTATCTCCTACCAGCCAGTATGTGCCTCACCCCTGCATTTCACCCCACTGGCTCCAGTGTGCCCTGCCTGGCCCAACTTCTAGGCATAGGTCATGTTCTCATGGTTTTCCATCCTGACTTTTTAGGCCAGGTGGTTCTTCGTTGGGAAAGGGAGCTGAAGAAAGCCTGTGCCATTTCTTGTGTCATCTAGTACCTCCCTGGCATCCTCTAGTTGGGAGTGGCAACTTCTCAGACAACTGATGTTATCTCTAGACATTGCTAAGGGTCTCTGGGGGCGCAATTTTCTCCAACTGAGAATACTGGGCTAGCTCAAACTCTTCTGTCTCAGGAAGTCCTCCTGGAGTTTATCCTCTTCCTCCTGTTCCCAAATGGCACAGAGTCTACAGCCCAGGACAGAAGCTACAAAGACATGCCTACCTCTGCCTGGGCTTCTAGCCAGTGCATCCTCCTGAGGTTTCTCTATGCCAGGCACTGGAGGGCAGTGGAAAGCATAGATGCCCTCAGTATTCTCATCTGGGGAACAGTATCCCTGACAGAATAGCATGTCACAAGGCCCTGAGGTAGGGGTTATTCCTGAACAGAAGCAGTTTCTCCAACATAGTGTGGCGTCCACACATTGTATGGTAGGCTGGGCTCTGGTAATACTGCCAAACTGACTGACACCTGCAGCAGCAGCCCCAGTCAAGTTCAGGAAGCTGGACACTGGTGCACATGGCCTGTAATCCTACTCAAGAGGCTGAGGATCACAGTTCAGAGCCAGCCCAGGCACTTAAGTCTCTGAGACTCTTATCTCCAACTAACCACCACAAAACTGAAAGTGGAGCTGTGGCTCAATGTTAGACTTGGAGAAGCAGCTCAGGGACAGTCTCCTGACCCTGAGTTCAAGCCCCAGAACTAGCCATAGGAGTGCCTGAGCTCACAACAGACTTCCAGCTTCAAGCCAGTGTTCTACCTCCCACAGTGCAGCCTGCAGGGCACAAGGACATAAGCGCTGGGGCCCCAGGCCTCCTCCCAGCTCTCCCCACACCAGCCCCACTCACTTGTAGGTCTGGTAGCTGTTTCGAACTTTGATGCCACCCTTGATGAAGCTCACCATGTTCTCGTCCTGCAGGAGGGAGACATGCTGTTACCAGGCTCAGGGCGGGCAGGCAGCCGCCTGTGGCCTGAGGAATCACGAAAGGCTCTGGGCCTTGATTGTCTGGTTTCCTGTGTCTAGATGAAGGAACTGCAGCAGGTAAGGGGGCTGCTTTCCCACCTTCTACACACACTGGTGCCTGGGGAGAGATCTGGGGTAGGAGACATGCCTGTGATAATGGGGCCTCCCTCTAGGGGGAAAGACGGTGAGAGCAGGAAGGAGGCTTGTTTCTGAACTGCTTGTACTTTCTGCCACAAGCAGGGATGTATCACATTTATCACTCGAAGCACCAGTGCACCAGCCAGCGTGACAGCTCCTGAGAGCCCCACTCAAAGAAAAATGGGTGAACAGGGGCTGTGGAAGCCATGTTCATAGCAGGAGGTGGGTGAGAGGGCACGGCACAGCCACACAGGGATGGGTGCAGAGGGCAAGTCTCTTGAGGCCTTTATGAAGCTCAAAACTAAGGAAAACATAACGAAATGCTATTCAGATGCAAACGAGAAGGTGAGGATGAGGAACATTTTAGCAGCCTAGACAGTGGGAGGAGACCAGAGGGAAGGGTGAGTCAATACTGAGATGTGCTCTTTGACTGGTTGAAGAGGGGATTATGGCTATATAATAAACAAGTAAATGAAATAAAATGTTACTCATGGTGCAGGTGTTACAGTGAGTCTGACACCAAGGATTAGGATTAATACAACTCTGATCAGCTAAGGCCCAAAAAGGGAAAATTTAAAAGAAGATGTGCTCCTTTAAGACAGGATCTAGTTATATAGTACCTCCAACACCTCCATGCCTAAGCCTGCTAAGTGCTAGGATTGCATACATACAACTCCACCACTCTCTTCATACATGATTTTAGTATGTGATATCACACCCCAGGCTTCCTGGTTTAAAAAAATCATGCAATGATTTTTTTAATACAATGCTCATAATTACCAATGTATGGTGAGGATACCTGGCTCTGATTTGGCTGGACTAAGGTTCAAATCCCATTTCACCATTTGTTAATTGTGTGGCCTTGGGAAGGTGACTAAATCTTTCCTAAATCTTTTTCTAAATGTGGCTTTTGAGGCAAAGATTAAAGAATAATGTGACATCAGATGTGAGAATTATAAAAATGACACACTACGTTCTACTATATGTAAAAAGTCCAGTACACTGAGTGCCGAGTGTTGTCAAATGGTATGAGTACAAAGCAGGTTTTCGGCAATTCCTGGGCCCATAGGACCCTTGACAAGAGTGAGGACAGGAACACAGCGTTGCATAGTAACATGGTGTCAGCATGGAGCGCCCCTCTCCCATGCATAGAGCCTGGCCAGGGTTGGGAGTTGGGAGGCTCTGAGCCTGGGTCCTCCTCTGGCCCATGGGGGAAGGGGTTGGGCTTGGGCCTGGTGTCTGACCTGAAATCAAGGCAGCTCGTCCTACCTGCAGGAAGGTCAGCGCCGCTCTCTGCAGCAGGCACTCTGCATAGCAGACTTCGGCATGCATTTCCTCTGTGGGGAGGAAAACCAAAGCCCTGAGGCTTCTTGGGACTCTCGACAGCTTCTTGGGTCAATTCCAGCCCTCACCTCCTCCAAAAGCAAAGGAAGCCCACAGCAGCACCACACCAGCTAACTGATCCACTACCCTGACCCGAGTGAGCTCGCAACTCTCTATCTTTGTACTGGATCCCTGGTCCCAACACCCAGCAAGTCAGCACAACCTCATCTTCTTGTTCCTGGGGACCTTTACAGGCTGTGTTAGGTGCATGAATAGTCCAGAGCTCCCTACGTGACTAAGATCTTTTGTCCCTATGCTGAAGTGCCCCAAACTCTTCATGAATGGCTTCTGCACAAAGAAACCATGTGGGTTACAACAACCCAGACCATCTCTTCTGCTTCTGCCAACAGTCTCATCCCCCTGTGTCAGCTTCTAAACCCCACACTCTGCTATCAGGCAGGCAAGTCAGAGCGCATGCCTAAGGTACACTCAAGCTCCCCTCTGCCTGAGCAGCAAAGCTGGTCCTGGGGACAGCTTTCCTTCCCTTAGCTTCTGGGTTCTTGTCAGGTAAAGCCTGATGGGTGAGTCTCACCTGCCTCACCCCCTCACCAGAGGGCTGCTCCTGGAAAGGTGCCAGACCCTCCCTACCCCTGCCCCTACCTGGAGGCAAGGCCCAGCCCCATGGGTAACACCTACTACCCTCCCTTCTCCAGGCCTGCAGCCACCTGGGCTCAGCGTGCCTGAGGGACACCCATGCCACACCTTCCGTGAACTGCTCCATGGTGGGCCGGTACATCAGGCTGAAGGAGTCTGTCACGGAAGACTTCCTCCGGCGCCTGAAGACATAAAAGGAGCCTCCGGTCATTTGGTGAGGTGGAGAGAGTGGCCCAGCCCACCTCCTACTTATCTTTGCCCCCCTCTTCTGTACTCCCAATAATCAATCCCAAGACACCCCCCCAGAAGTCTGCAGACACTGGACTCCCCGCTGCTCATCCCAAATCCGCAGCTTTCTCATCTCTCTCTGTTGTGGGCACTACCCAGAGTCCCTTCTTCCCTCTCTCTGCTGGTTGCTGTCCTGGCCTGGGGCCCTAATGGTTGATGATCTCCAGGCCACACTGGCCTTGCCTGGAGCAGGCATGCATCCAGTAGACAATGACCCAACCAAGACAATGACCCAACCAAAGGCAAACTCCTCTAGTCTGTGGCTTATTCATTAAGCAGGAATGAGAACCTAATACATGGTTCCCAAGGTCCTGCGTGCCATGTTTTCAGGCAATCCCCAGAACACTTGTGTCATGGGTACAGAATCATACCCATTAAGAGATGAGGAAAGTTGGGTCAGAGAGGGACCTGCCCCGGGCCCAAGGGTTACAAAATGACAGGGCACTGGGCACTGGTCTCGGGAAGCTGTTCACTACCCTGGCTCAGGCCACAAGGTTCTGGGGCGTGTCGTTGGAGACAGCTTTCAGCACCTGGGGACACCACCTCAGCCCAAGGAAGCGTCACAAACAGTGGCATTCTAGACCTGGGTTAGATCAGGGTGCTAGACAAGAGGGTGGGCCTCACAACCCCAGATCCTGCCCTCCCTCCCCCCGCCCCCACCTGACCTCTGACACAGTGACTGCGCCTCCTTCATCATGCTCCCGGCAAGCAGGATGTCCTGCGGATCGAAGGTCATCATGGCCTGCATCTCCAGGATGGTGGCGTAGGTCAGCGAGTGGTACATGCTCTCCTTGGTTCTGCCGAGGAGAGGGGGCACCTCAGGAGCACTGTTCCTAGAACTCTGGTGTTAACTCACCCCCACCTTTTACTCCTCCCCAATTTTCAGCCTGGGAGAATACAGGACCATTAAATCCTTCCTGACCTTTTCACTGCTATTCAGAAGACCTGGGATCTGGTAGCATCCTGTTCTAGTTCTTCCTCCCGCCAGCGTCCCCAGTGCCCTGCCAAGCCTGAACCTCGGCTCTTCCCCTCTGCAGGAGTGGCAGCAGCAAGGCCAACAGCAGGAGTAGCAAAGGGCTGAGCATAGGGAGGCCTGAGGCTGCTTCTTCCCAGGTGGCAGCCTGCCACCTGCCTTCTGCCCCTACCTCCAGCAGGCTGACTCCTGGTCCTGCCTGATCCTTACTGTGCCCAAGTGCCCGGGTTGGGTTCATCTCCTTCCGCACCCCCCTCACAGGCCAACTTTTGCTTCCCTCATCCTATCATGGCCCCAGGTTAGGCCCTTCCAGCTCCATGCAGGGCTTGCCCATCTCTGCAGCCTCTTGATGCTCCTACCCTCCTCTGATCTGGTCACATTCGAGGTCCTACCCTATGCTTCCCACCTCTGGGCCTTTGTCCATATCATTCCCCCATCCTGAGACGCCCTTCCTCCTGACTCCATATTTCCCTTGAGTCATCTGTCAAGGCCCTCCATGGCCCCACAACAGGCCCCTGGGAAACCAGGGCTTCTCTTCAGAGACTTCATGTTTATGGCAAGGCAGGGCCTCAGTGAACCCACACCAGCACAGGCTCAGCTCTCTTCACAGACTGTGGGTCCCTGAGGGACAGGGCTGGGGTGACTCATCTCTGTGCTCAGCTGTAGTGTGACCCGCAGTGTCAGTGAGCCATGCTAGCGTCGGGAAGCCTTCCCTCCACCTCCTTGCACCTTCATAGCTTCCGCCTTCTCCACTAAAGAGTGTTTTGGTGGAGGTGACAAGCAGCATTTAGTCTAACACATGGAGGGTGCCAGGGTAAGGAGGGGCAAGAACAATGCCAGTCTTAGGGAAGACCCTTAGCAGTCTGTGGTGGGGGAGACACAGCCTGCCTACCTAGCCACCGTGGCCTTGAGACAGCAGCTTTCCTACACTGCAGTATCCCCACATGCCCTGGCTAAAGATTTACCACACTCCTCAGTACCAGGCTAATGCTGGGAACTTCAGAGGCCGGTGACGAAGCTTTATGGATAGTTTTATTGTTAAATCATGTAACGTCAGCCACCTTCCTTTCTTCTTTAAAAATCACCTGTAAAGCTAAGCATTGGTGGCTCATACCTGTAATTCTAGCTACTCAATAAGCTAAAAATCTAAGGATCAGGGTTCAAAGCCAGCCCGAGCCAGAAAGTTCATGATGATTTTTTTTTTTTTTTTGCCAGTCCTGGGCTTGAGCTCAGGGCCTGAGCACTGTCCTTGGACTTTCTCAAGGCTAGAGCTCTACCACTTGAGCCTCAGCACAACTTCCGGCTTTTTTCTATGTATGTGGTGCGGAGGAATCGAACCCAGGTCTTCATGCATGCTAGGCAAGCACTTTAACCACTAGGCCACACTCCTGGCCAGTTCATGATGATCTTATCTCCAATTCACCATCAAAAGAGCCAGAAGTGGAGCTATGTCCCAAATGGTAGAGTGCCAGTCTTGAACACAGAAAGCTTTGGGATATCTCCCTGGCCCTGAGTTCAAGCCCTTTCACTGGTGTGAGCATGCTCACACATAAATAAGGAATTAATTAGTTAATAACATTTAAAAACTACCTGTAAAAGGATAAAGTGAGGTGAAGTTAGCTCTTTGTTTTGTTCTGTTTCTCGGTGATGCCCAGGTCTTGAGGATCAAAGGTTGTGAAGGGAACAAAAAGCTCCCCATTCCAGCCCTGCCAGTGGGGAAGACACCTGCCAGGCCAGTGCTAGGGCTGTTTTGTTTGACAGAAATGAGGTAGATCTCTGCAACAGGGGTGATGAATCTGGATTTCCAAGTCTGCTGACATAGCTTGAGGTCTTGGCTTTGCCATTCACCAGCTTTGTGACCCTGGTCAGCCTTGGTCTAAGTCTCATCTCTACTATATGAAAACGAATTCAAGACGAGTGTGGTGGCTCATGCCTGTAATCCTAGCCACTGAAGAGGCTGAGATATGAGGATTGCAGTTCAGAGTTAGTAAAGTCCATGAGACTTTTTTTTTTTTTTTTTGGTCATGGGACTTGAACTCTGGGCCTGGTTACTGTCCCTGAGCTCTTCAGCTTAAGGCTACCACCCTACCCTTGAGCCATAGCACCACTTCCAGTTTTCTGGTGGTTAATTGAAGATAAGAGTCTCATGGTCTTTAGTGCCCAGGTTGGCTTTGAACCTCAGTCTTTAGAGCTCTGCCTGCTCAGTAGCTAGGATTACAGGTGTGAGACCAGCTCATGAGACTCATCTCCAATTAACCATCAAAACTTGTAACATGGAGCGTTGGTTCAAAGTAGTAAAGCATTAGACTTGAGCATAAAAGTTCAGGGATCACACCCAGGCCCTGAATTCAGGCTGCAGGACCAGCACAAAAATATAACAATTTAACAAAATGCATTCAATAACTCTCTGGCCTAGGACTTTCTTAGTTTATTTATTTATTTTATTTATTTTTTTTTTGTCAGTCTTGGGACTTGAGCTCTGTCCTTGGAACCCTTGTGCTTCAGGCTTGCATTCTACCACTTAAGCCATAGTGCCACTTCTGGCTTTTTCTGTGTATGTGGTACTGAGGAATGGAACCCAGGGCCTCATATATGCTATGCAAGCTGTCCAGCTCTCCCCACTCAAGCAAGCCTGAGTCTCTTCAGTCCTCAAACACCCCAGATCCGCATTCACTTGACCAGGTGGTCATTCCCCCTGCCTGGGAATGCCCCCTCCACCTGGCTGTCACTGTCTTGAAACTCAATAATCTGTGAACAAGCAACCTCACACAGTCACTTGGCAACAAGCCCTAAGTTATGTGGCTGGTCCTAATGCCTTTCTGACCATCCCTTTGGGGTCCCTGGGTAGATCGCAGTGCCCCTGAGAAGGTCTGGCTCAGTACTAGAGCACCGGCATCCCTCACACTGTCTAGCACATGAGTCATGCCAAATGAGAGCTGTCTCCTCCCCCACCCCCCAACCTCCTGGGTACACCTTGACCTCATCTTCATCATATAGAATGGCTCTCCTTTTGGAGTCTCCCAACCCTCCCAACCACAGCCACTGTTTCTGATGTGTCTTGTTACCCCATTGCCCCATTCTCCCTTTTCCAGTCTGTCATCTCTTCTGACCTTTCAACTTAGCTCCCTCATGCCAGGCCCTCTCTGGTCTAAATACACAATGCTCATCCTTTCAATCTTCTGTTGAACTCAGATAGGAAACTCAGTGCATTTCCTCCATACCACCACGGAGCAAGGCTGGGGAATAGCCCTGCACAAACAGGCATGCCCCGAGCCAGGGGCCAGCCTGGGCCAGGCACATATCACACAGCTAAGAAATACCTACTAACTCCCACTGGGTGCTGCTGGCGCATGCTCGTAATCCTAGCGACTCAGGAGGCTGAGATCCAAGCATCTCAGTATAAAGTTAGCCCAGGCAGGAAAGTCTGTGAGACTCTATCTGTAAAACGTGAATGAGAAGAGGTAGTACTTTATTTAAAAAGTAAGAAAGATGGGGCTGAGAACGTGGCTTAGGGTAGAGAGCTTGCCTCGCATGCATGAAGATCTGGGTTCAATTCCTTGGTACCACATACACAAAAAAGCCAGAAGTGGTGCTGTGGCTCAAGTGGTAGAACACTAGCCTTGTGGAAAGCAGGAACAGGAGCTTGTCAAGAGGATGGGGGCAAAAACAGGGACCTTTCCCTTCCAGATAGAATCAGGGCAATTAAACAGACCTATATACAAGGAAGAGTAGTAATTGCAACTGGAACTCAACCTATTTTGAATGGTGCAGGAGAGATTTTAAAAATTGATTTATTAGCAATAACCATTTTTTCAGCTCAGTAATTCTCAGGGAGGTAGTGAAGTATCATTGCCTTCACTTCATGCAAGGATGTCTGACAATTTCTGGAATCACTGTAATTTAGTCCCATGGGGACATTTGGTGACTTTGGACACAATTTTGTGCTTGGGGACATTGCTGCTTCCTGCCTACAGGAAAGCTCTCATGGAAAAGGACACGGAAGACTCTTGCCAAAGTAGCCTAGGGATGAGAACCAGAAACTATACCATTCATGGTAAAGCGGTCTCCTCTTTTCTCTGGGCTGCTCCTTAAAAGCAAGAGCCTCCTCTTCTAGTGACTCCCAAGAGGCAAGGAAGACAGGCCAAAGTGGGGAGAGAGAGAGGGAAGGAAAAGTCCTCTTAGGGACCCTGTGGTAGATACAATGCCATACAACGCTATCTGGTTTTAGTGGGGTGTGAGAGAGAGAGAGAGAGAGAGAGAGAGAGTGTGTGTGTGTGTGTGTGTGTGTGTGTGTGTGTGTGTTAATTAATTTTAGGGTTTTTTCCCTTTCCCCCATTTCCTAGAATTCATTTCAATGAATATTAATATTATTTTATATCAGATGCACATAGGTATTGCGCCTTTGTGTTCCTCTCCTAAGAGTATCTTCAACTTTATTTTTTCTGTGCTCTGACTTCCTTCTGTTGACCCCGAGAATGCAGGATGGCCTAGAGTTAGACTAAGGTGTGGCCGAGTCTGTGATGTGCATCCAGGGATAAGGAGAAAGGCTAGTGTTTGTGTGTGGGGTGTGGTGGGACAAGCCTGGAACAGCCAGTTTCCAGTGCAGGAGGTAGGTGTGAGCCAATATGGGGCAAGAAATGAGTGACCAGGAGGGAAGTGGGAGCTGAGAAGCCTTCAGCTACTGGATGGAAACCTGGACACTGGGTGATAGTGCAGGATGGGACTTGGCTTGCTTCAGACCAAGGACGCATGCATGCTGCAGACCTTGACTCACCCAGATCCCTCAGATGGTGGGAGGAACTTGGGGACTCAACCCCCCAAGGACTGATTCTGATCATTCTCCTGGTCCCCCGCAGTCCCCCAAAAGCTAGCCCCTGACTCTAGGAGGAAAACAATGAGTCAGGCAAGTGTAGAGAAGAATCTATAGGCTGCCTGAATATTTGCTCTGCTGAGGATTGGAGAAACGAAGTGTGGTAGTACAGAGAAGGCTTGAAACTGACAACAGAGGGAGCAAGGAAAAGTAGGCAGGACACATGATTGGACACCTACCCTCAACTCAGAAGTTAGACAGCCCAAGAGTTCTCTGTCCACCCTGAGAAACAGGGAAGCAGGCTTACCTTACCTGCTAACACGTGAAACCAGCTGCTCTCTGAAGAATCAAAAGCCAATCTCACCAGCCATAAGGCTGCATGGCACAGACCTAGTTTGCCTTTGAGTGGTTCATTATTAACCATGACAGACAACTAGCCAGGGGCTGGTGGTAGTAGAGTGATCATTGGTTCTCACAATTAAACAGAATTCAGGAACTTGGAGAAGGCAAATCATGTGATGCACGAATACAGCATTTCTTTTTCTGTGATAATAATGATAACAATAATAGCTGGTAGAGTGTTTAATATAGCAGGCTTTGTTCTAGAGAACCTCATATTCCAAATATAGCTATAAAGAACATTGAGTTCATAAAGCAAGAATAAAATGTTGTGAGGTGTGGTGGCATATTTGTAATCTCAGCACTGGGAAGACGGTAGCAGAATGATCTAGAATCCAAAGCTACTCTGAATTACATAGTGACTCCCAGAGAGAGACAGAGGTGCGGAAAGAGGGAAGGAGGGAAGGAGGAAGGAAGGTAGGTTGGTGTTACAGGGAGAAAAAAAAAAGACCATCCAGAGACTAATAAAGAAATTAATCACATGGTTACAAGTCAATAGAAGAACTTAACTATAAGACTGAGAAATTATCCCAACCATTAGAGGAAGAAAAGATGAAGAAATGGACTGGGTATGGTAGTTCACACTTGTAATCCTAGCTACTCAGGAGGCTGAGATCTGAGGATCCCAGTTCAAAGCCAGACCAGGCACTAAAGTCATGAGATGCCTATCTCCAATTAACTGCCAGAAAACTGAAAGTGGTGCTGTGGCTCAAGGAGTAGGGCAGTTGCCTTGAGCTGCAGAGCTCAAGGAAAGTGCCCAGGTCCAGACTTCAAGTCCCACAACTCACTACATAAATAAATAAATAAATAAATAAATAAATAAATAAATAAATAAATGATGGAAAAATGGAGAAATGGAAAGAAAAGGGTGAAATAAGAGCCTTAGAAGAAGAGTGACTAGGGAAGTCAGTCAGCTAACAGGAAGCCAACAAAGAAAGAAAACAGAAGACAGAGGAAACTTCTTAGAACTGAGAGTCTCAAAAAAAAAGTACAGAAAAAAAGAAACTTAATTTCTGTAAAATTTCAGATTTGCAGAAATAAAATATCTTAAATATTCATGGAAAAGGAAAACCGATCAAATGCAATGCAAGAAAATCAGGGTTGCAGCTGAAGCAGATAGCAGCCGGAGTAATGTCTTCACACTTCTCACAGAAACAGTTATATTCATGCAACTGTGAAGGAATCTTTAGAGAACAAGCTCTGGTGGGATTAGATGTCAAAGCAAGGGAAAGGGAGAGGTAGAGCAGGTCAGGGGCAACTGGGCATGGCAGGAATGACATGTGTGCTTCTGAGGAGAGTCCCTGGGAAAGCAAAGACTGAGAGCTCAGTGTATTTAAACATTTTGGAGAGAGACTCCTGATAGGATCATCTCATGGAGTGTTTAGAAAGAGTTTATTATAAATGTATGGAAAATTAGGCAAATGAAAAAGATCATTATTAACCCCAGAAAGGAAACATCATTTCAAATACAACCTATCGCTACAAAGATTCAATGAGGTATGCATTGATGATTCATTGGTTAAATATTGTAATATAATAAAGAGGAGAATGAGGGAAAGGGAGAAGAGATAAGGGTATAGAAAAGCTAAATCCATGTCTATAGAGAGGGTTAAAGCTGGAATATGGCTCACGTGGTAAAGTAAGACCCTAAGCAAGTATAAGACCTTGAGTTGAAACCCCAGTACTCAGACAGACAGACTGACAGACAGCATTTATACTTAAGTGAAAGGAGCACCAGCCATGGTTAGTCCACACCTGTGATCCTAGCACTTGGGAGCACGGAGGCTACATCACAACACTCTGTCTTAAAAAAGAACAGAAAGAAAAGAAAAGAAGACAAGAACATGGGAGAAGATGAATAAGAAAAAAGGAAATAAAAGATACATCTGCTTGTTTGAGCCAGGGTCTCACTTTGTAGCCAGACTGGCCTCAAACTCCATTTTCCTCCATCTTCTCAAGTGCTGGGAGACACCGTGCCCAGCCGTACTTTTTAAATTTTGTTTTTGTGCTAGCCCTGAGGCTTGAACTCAAGGGCCTGGGTATTTGTCCTTGACCTTTTTTTTTTTTTTTTTTGCTCAAGGCTAGTGCTCTACCACTTAAGCCATAGCTCCAGTTCTAGCATGTTGGTAGCTTATTGTGGATAAAGAGTCTTACAGAGCTCTCAGCTCTCATAGCTCATGCCTGTAATCCTAGCTATTCAGGAGACTGAGATCTGAGGATCCTAGTTCAAACCAGCCTGGGCATTAAAGTCTGTGAGACTCTTATCTCCAATTAACCACTAGAAAACCAGAAGTGGCCCTGGAGCTCCAGGGGTGGGGCGGCAGCCTTGAGTTGAAGAGCTCAGGACAACTTCCATGCCCAGAGTATAAGCCCCATGACCAAAAAAAAAAAAAAAAAAAAAAAACCACACAAAAAAACAGCCTCATGGACTTTTCTGCCTGAGCTGCCTTCCAACCACAATCCTCAGGTCTCAGCCTGCTGAGTGGAATTAGAACCTCAAACATCCTTAAAGTTACAGACATGAGCCACTAGCACCCAGCTGTACCTGTTCTAAAAACTGGAAAAAAATAGTAAGTACAGAAAAAGCTGTAGGCACATACAAGTACATTAAAAAACCAAGTGATACAAATGCGGGGGGGTGGGGGGTAATGGCTAACGGAGCAGCCCTCAGTGCCTAAATGCTCAGCGGAGGGAACTCAAGCCTAGCACTGTGGTGAGGGGGCTGTGTTAGGGAGAAACCCTAAGTAGACTCAGTGGGAATAGGAAATCAAAGGGGAAAAAGGTCTCAGAAACCCTAGATGAACAAAGTCACAGACCTGGGGCATGTCCTGCTGCTCAGAGACTATGGGTTGGGGAGCCTGAGCCATTTTTATGGGCTCTCTCTCTGAGGGAGGGGGGAGAGGGGTCACATGACCCAGAAGGCAGAAGACATTCAGTTCCAACAGGGCTCCTCCCACCAAGACCTTTGCTACATGCTCTATCCTTCCATGAGAGCTTGTACACAGATGGGCATGCACAAACCCTGCCTCCATCCCCACCCCAGCTGGGCTCACCTGGGCTTGAGGTAGCTGAGTGCTTCTGAGAACTGGTTGGTGAGGAAGAGATCCAGGGCAATCATGCATTGGTCCAGGTCCACATGGAGGCTGCTCACAGAAGACCTGAGGGGAGAGACACAGGCCTGACGCTGAACCCCTCAGCCCCTCCTATCCAGGACAGAGGATCACGACTCCATACCGCTTCCCTGGACAGTCTTGTATGTCTGTGGTGATTTCCTTTAAGAGATCCTGTGCTGCACAGGGATATGGGGATAGATTGGATCCACATCTCAGTGTTCCAGGGACGGGAGAAGGGACAAAGGGAGTGTCATCCTGAGATCTGATGACAGGGGAGAGAAAAAGATTGAGACCTTAAGAATAAATGTATCGGGGCTGGGAGTTTGGCCTAGTGGTTAAAGTGTTTGCCTAGCATGCATGAAGACCCGGGTTCGATTCCTCGGTACCACATACATAGCAAAAAGCCGGAAGTGGTGCTGAGGCTCAAGTGGTAGAGCTCTAGCCTTGAGAAAGTCCAAGGACAGTGCTCAGACCCTGAGCTCAAGCCCAGAACTGGCAAAAAAATAAAAAAATAAATAAATAATAAATTAAAAAAAATAAATAAATAAACTTATCTAGGCCAATGCTGGTGGCTCATGCCTGTAATCCTAGCTACTCAGTAGGCTGAGATCAATGATCTGGGCAAGAAAGTTGGTGAGTCTCTTATCTTTAATCAAGTGGCTCAAGTCGCTCAAATGGCAGAACATTCCCTTACCACTAAGGCTAGTCCTACCAAGAACAGCACCCAGGCCCTGAACCAACACTAACTAATTAACTAAATATCTTACCCCTCACAAGGGTGAAAGGGGTCTTTGTGGCCCTTCTGACCCATTGGGCTTTGCTGCCCCTCTAGGGGGTACAGCCTAGCATTGGAGCCTACTTCCTTCTTTCTTGCTCCTTCTTCTCCAGACTCCTCCTTCCTCCCCCCACCCCTCAGGCCTGTAGTCTAGAACATGACACTGTCACAATGGGCTGGAGCTGGTGGTGGATCTAGAAGGGCATCTCAGGGACTTCCATACTTCACTGTCACCAGCCCAATGACATCTCATCCCTTTCCAGTCCTCTGTTCTTCTGTAGCCCTGGTACTGGGACTTGAACTGGCAAGGTTGGCATGTTACCAACTTGAGACCCAGCATTACTTCTGGCTTTTTTGATGCTTAATTGGAGATAAGAGATTCGTGGACATTCCTGCCCAGGCCAGCTTTGAGCTGTGATCCTCAGATCTCAGCCTCCTGAGTAGCAGGGATTACAGGCGGGAGCCACCTGCTTCTTGGCCTTTTATAGGTGTGAGCCATCATCACAGATCTACTTCTCAAGTAGAAGGGATTACAGGTATGAACTACTACTACCCCTAGCCCTAATTCGTTTCTTTACTATCTTTGGCTTTGTTAGTTTCTGAGATGTGTTTTATTTTGTTTTTGGAGATGGGGGCCTTCTTACATAGCTTAGTTTGGATCCTAGCCTGTGGTTCTCCAGGCTTAGCCTCCCAAATATGGAGTGCTTTTGTTTAAGATTTTTTATTTCACCAGGTCCTCTTGACTAGTTTCATATGATCTACTACTTATCCTAGCTACAGAGCTTTTTATGATATTGAATACCATTTCCCCTCCCCTTAATTTCCAGAAATTCCACTTGGCCCTTTTCAAATCTGTTATTTTAGGCCATGTCTGGTTCCTGGTTTATTGTTTCAAGTTCAGTTTCAATTACTTTACTTACCTTAAGCGTGACTGGTTAATTATAGACTATCACTCATCATTTTTAGCACTTTAAGTCTCTCAGAGAAACAGTATTTGTTGTTTCTGGTGCTTTGTTGTTCACAATGGCTTATTTCCTTGTGTGTGTTGTAATTTTACCATGAACTCAAGTTCGAATAATCTGTAGAGAGGTAGCCTTGAGCTGAAGAGCTCAGGGACAGGGCCCAGGCCCAGGGGTAGGGCAGTATCCTTGAGTTGAAGAGCTCAGGGACAGTGCGCAGGCTGAGTTCAAGCCCCATGACCCACCAAAAAAAAAAAAAAGTATCACATGGCATAACCTAATGCAATATGGCCTTCAAGAGTATTTTTGATTTTAGTGCTCAGGCTGGCTTTGAATTGGGATCCTCAGATCTCAATCTCCTGAGTAGCTAGGATTACAGGTATAAGCCAGCATACCCAGCTCCTTCAAGAATTTTAAAAGCAGACAACTTTGGACTCAAACAAGAATTTTAAAAGCAGACAACTTTGGACTCAAACTTCTGCTCAGCAGTTACCTGCTTCATAACCTGACAAAATTCTTTAAAGTCAATTTCCTCATCAAGAAAGCAGGCCTGATATACTTACATCCCAAGGTTGTTGTGAAGAATGACAGTCCATGTTAAAGCACAATAGGAAATGCTGGTGATGATTTTTCCACATATTGTGTAATGACACCATTTCTTTTATTGAGCAGCACTGATTTAATAATGAAACCAAAGCTTGAGTGAATACCCTTGCTAGAATTCCACTGTTAGGAGTACCCCCAAATAAACACACTCATGTGCACAGGAGAGCCATATGAGAACATTCTGTGTGAACAGCAAGGCATGGGGAACCACCTGAGTGGCCAATAAGAAGGGTAAATAAGGACACTGAAGTCTTTACACAGGGTATCAGCTCAAGGGGGACCAGAGATGAGCAATCAGGAAACCTAAACCTTAGAAACTGGACACTGAATAAGAAAAGGCAAGCTACAGAATGGCACATGCTATTTCTTAATATCAAAACTTCAAAGTAAGAACAAACTATTTCTTAGACTTTCACATACTAGACATAAGAACAAAAGCTGAGAAACAAAGGGACTTCCATGTCTCTAATATCATTTCTTTATTAAAAAGAAGAATTTGAAGATGGGCACTGGTGGCTCACACCTGTAATCCTAGCTACTCAGGAGGCTGAGATCTGTGGATTGAGATTCAAGTACAGCCCAACCGGGGAAAGTCCATGACACACCTATCTCTGATAAGCTACACACACACACACACACACACACACACACACACACACACACACAGCCAGAAGTGGAGCTGTGGCTCAAGTGGTAGATCAAAAGAAGCTCATGTACAGTATCTAGGCCATGTTTACGCCCCAGTACTGGTACAAAAGAAAAAAAGGAAGACTATGAAACAAATAGGATACCGTGTTAATATGTAACAAAATTGAGTAGTAAGACCATGGGAGGTCATTTTATTATTTGCTATACTCTTCTTTCCCTTTTGCTGGAACAGTGGTTTGAACTCAGAGCCTTCCACTCTCACTCAGCTTTCTTGCTTCATGACTGACACACTACCATCCCTAAAGCCCTACAGTTTGGCCTTTTGATGGTTCACTAGAGATGAAGTTTCTCTGACTTTTCTGCCTACACTGGCTTTGAACTGTGATCATCAAGATCTCAGCTTTCTAAGTAGCTAGAATTACAGGTTTGAGCCACTGGGCTGCCTAGCTGCTATATTCTTCTGAAGACTTAACAATAGTTCAAAAAATTTGAGGTTTGGATTGTCTGCTGTTGACTCTCCTGCCCGGAGCAAGCCGAGGGGGCCTCCTTGATTGCATAGAGCTTAAGTGAATGTAGTGGCAGTGAGGACAGTCTCGTGTCAGCTCTCCTCGGCTCAGAACCCAAGGGGCTGACACTGACGAGGGAGAGGGGTAGCCAGACCTGAGCATCCTTGAAGAACACTGGGTCCCCACAGGTGCACAGAAAGGCACCCCTGGATGGTTCAGTATGTGCTGGAAGTGAGAACCTGCTGCCCCTGGAAGCCTGCAAGGACAGTAGACAGAGGGGGAGCTCAGGCTTGAAGAGGGAATTTAGGCACGCATGTGGAGGTTTGAGGAAGAGAGACCAATGCAGCTTTCAGCCCCAAAATCCTGAAGGAGAATCTTGTTCCATGTCTACCTTCTCTCCTGAGCCAGCTGAGTGCTACTGAGACCGCTAACCAAGCTACAGATTTACAGACTTTGGCTCACAGCAGGAAGGTGAGCAGCTAGCCCAGCCTCCTTTGTATTTCCCAAAGGAAGGACCAGATTGTAAAGGACTTGGTCAAAGTGGTCCAACCAGAATGGTCAAGGCAAAAACTTACCAGACAAAAAGTCCTAGGCTAGGGGAGGCACTCTGCCACGGGGCATCTAAACTCAGACTCAGGCTAGACAGACACGCAGGCCATACGCAGCTGGTAGACAGAGGCTACCAGCTGCCAGGTGGCACTGGCTCCTCCTCACCTTCCTGTTCATCGGTAGGCCTCAGGCCCTTGGCAAATATTGTCACTGGTGGTGAGGCTCCAGGCAGGGCGGGAACCCCTCCCAATAGCCTAGGCCGGATGTCTGCCCAGCAACCTGCCAGCAGCAGCCTCCCCCTAGGCACTGGGGCCTAGAAAAGGCAAAGCTGTTGGGGGTCTCCCAGGGGTTAGCAGCTGCCACTGCCACAAGGGCACAGCAGGCCTGGGGGTGCAGGGAGTGGGGCGTAGGGGGGGGAAGCCATGTTGATAGTGACATTGTCCACTGTTTATAACCCAAGTTCCTGTGGCACCAACAGACCATATTTAACCCCTCAAGTCCCCCCAAATATCCCTGAAGAAGATGCAAATTGACGTTTTGACACTCTGACAGGAGATCTGTATTCAAAACTAACCTCTTGGATAAATACATGGAAGACAAGTCACTCAAGAGTTCTGCCTCAGTTTCCTCATCCGTAAGCAGGGTGATAACAGCCCGACCCACGAAGCAGGTGAACGCAGTGGCTGTGTTCTACAGCTTCCGGGGAAAGTTGGGACCCCGACGGGGAGCGAGCCCCGCGCCCGCGGGGTCTCCTCAGGCGGCTTCCTCGGCCACCTCCGCCTCTCCGGCCTGGGCGAGCCCGGAGCCGCAGTGCGGCCGCGGGGCGCGCGACCCTGGAGGCCCCGCGTGATGCTCCCCCCGCCCCGCGCCCCACTTACCCCGCGGGCAGGGCGGGCAGGGCGCCCGGGGCCCCGGCCGTGCTCATCGCCGTCCCCGCCCGACGCGAGCCCAGGTGCTGCCGCCCGATCCCCGGTGCTGCGCGGCCGAGCCCGGGACGCGGCGTGGCGGCCGGGGAGGGGCGCGGCGGGGGCGGGGAAGGCGGCGGGGCCGGGCCTCGGTCTGCCCACCGGCGCAGTGGGGCCATGGCCGTCGCTGGAGCCCGGGCCAAGGGAGGAGCCGCCGCCACCTCCCCGCCCGCGCTGCGCCGTTCGCGGCCTGGCTCGGCAGGTGAGACCCCGGCGTGCCCGGGCCTCTGCGCGGCCGCTGCCGCCACCGCCGCCTCCTCTCACCTGACGTCCACCGTTCCCGCCCCGCACCCGAGCGCGCTCCGTCCTGCGGCGCGAACGGGGGTCCAACAAGCAGAGAAAGGACTGCCGCTGCGCTCCGGCGTGCCTCCAACCCGGCCGGCAGCGCTGGGAGCCGAGGCCGGAGGGCGGGAAAGAGCCGCCTGCCAGCCGGCAGCACACTCGCCGTTCCCGAGCCTGCCATATTGCAGATGTGGAAGCCGAAGCTTGGGGTCCCCGCCGCCGGCTCAGGCCGCCTCCCTCACTGGGAGCGCTGGGACCGCAACGCAGACGCCCGGGCTGCAAGGCTCGCTCCGACCCCTTTCTCCGGCCTCTGCCCCGACTCCCGGTGCCCAAGCCCCGTGCCCGAGCCCCACCGTGCGTGTAGCCTTGAGGTAGGCCTGCAGGCCGGGGTGGAAGTTTGTCTGGTCAGGAGTTGTTAACTTGCCACCACCTCTGGGCCCCAGATGCTCTAAAGCATGACTCATCACAGCATGTGGCTGCCATTAGAGCTGTCCCTTCACAAAGGCAGAGGGGACGGAAGGAGGAACTCCAACTGCCCTGGGATTGGTCCTGAACTCCTGAATATCCCAAGAGGAAATAGGCTAGGGACCGCCCGCAGGAGCACAGCCTTGCTTCGGAAGAGGGCCTGGACCAGATCTCTTGGAAGCCAGGCCGGTTGGGCTCGGTAGCAGGACTTGGAGCTTTGAGGATTATTGCTCACATCCAGATGGGCTGCCTGGGAATTCCCATTCCCACCAGTGTGTGAGCAGCAGCCAGATGCTCACTCGAGAGCCATCCCGCTTCTGAGAGCCTCATGGAGCCACAAGAAGCAGGCCACAATGACATCTACCAAGGACGATGAGGAATCCAGAGGCAGGAAAGCAGAGTGGGGAGCCCCTCCAAGAGGTGGGCACATGGCTGAGTCTCAGAGGTTTGTATTGTTCTTGAGATTGTGGTACACATTTACCAAATGGCAAAAGCACAGAGATGAGCAAGGGCACATTGGTGGCAGCTTGGCATCTGTGAGGCCACAAAGATCCTAAGTGTATATAGAATCCTAGGGGGAGACACAGGCCGGCCCCTCTACCAGCCAGGCCTGCAAACCTGAGGCACTTGCACATTCTGTTGCTCTTCCTTAGAACAAACATTCCTTCAGATAATGCTCATTCATGGAATAAGTGGACTCAAGCTTACCACTGGGAAGCCTCTTTCCTGAAGAGAATATAAATTTGCTAAGATAAATTTGCCAAGGTCAAGCCTGGTGCCAGTGGCTCACACCTGTAATGCTAGCTACTCAGAAGACTGAGATCTGAGGATGGTGGTTTAAAGCCAGCCCAGCTAGGAAAAACCCTGAGACTCTTATCTCCAGTTAATCACCAGAAAGCCAGAAGTGGAGCTGTGTGGCTCAAAGTGGTAGAGCACAAAAGCTCAGGGACCGTGCGCAGGCTCTGGTTTCAAGACCTACAACTGACCCCCCCCCCCAAAAAAAAAATCACTAGGGTTACCACACCTCTTGGTGGCCCAGAAAACCTTTGTGGACTACTTTCGTTTATGTCCTCTCTCATCTTGACATGATTTTCAATCCATAACTGTGGATCGAATTCTCCACGAAATGCCCTTGGAAGTCTGCAGTAGCATTTCCTCCCATCCTACAGGTGGGAAAATGGAGGCTTGGCCCAAATGTAAGGGACTAATGTCTAACCATAACTTGAATCCATAACTTGATTCCTTACCTTCAGGGAAAGGGAGGAGGAAGACTGGGAAGAAGAGGTGTTTCAAATGGGAGGATTACAGAATTGAGGTATAAGAGCATGTGACAAGTAATGCCCCTGTCATAGAAAGAGCTTTAAGCTGTGAATCCAACTCTGCCTCACCTCTGTGAATCTCGGTCTTCTTTTCTGAAAACCCACAGTTACTAAGCATTACGTGGGTAACCCCTTAGTTCTGACCTTGACTCAGTTACTTCCTCCAGGCCTAGACCTGGTGTGAAATGTTCCGCCTACCCTTGCAGTTTCTCCAGACCCCTCCCAACCTGGCTAAGCTGGCTAAGGCTCCACCTAGCAGGTTACAGGCCCTGGCTTGTTAATAATTTGCAAGTGGACAGGCCCATCAACAGGGTCCTTTATGAGAGCTATGACAGTCACAGCTCTTAAATATTCTCTGGCACTGACCCCTTGGGTGAGCCTCTAGGCCTGCTTCATAGTTTCTTTTCTTCAGTGGACTCTGCCTTCCAGTAGCTGTATGATTTGGAGCACATTATTGCCTTATTCTGGCCCTTAGCTTCTCTCTTACCACACAATTCACAGTAATGAGAGGCTGGGTGACAAGCTCAGTGGTCTTGCCTCCTTTGATGTTCTTAGTTCAAGCATTGGGGGCACTGTGGGCATAAGAAAATAGCTTGGGAAAAAAGCATGAGGAACCAAGAACAGTTCTATCTAATATAAAGAGTTGGAGCTAAGCAGGGGATTCCTGGCACTGAGCATATCCTGTCAGAGGTTTAGCACACAGAGTCCTAGCCAGGCAAATTAATTTGAGGCTGGATAAGGAGTGGCTTGGAGAGCAGGCTGTAAAAGCCAGGGCTGCGCCCCAGCTCTGACACCCTGGGCCAACAACGTTATCTCTAAATGAGGATACTGGTTGGTAGTTAATGACTGCAAGGAAGAAATAACCCAGAAAGCTCTTAGAACAGAGCCTCTTCATGACTCTTTTAGCTTTAGTTTTCTCATCTGTAAAGCAGGAATAACATAATTGCTGTGAACAATAAATAAGCAAAAGGGCCCCAAAATGACCTTAAACCATACAAAGCTGTCCAGAGAGAAAGGATCTCCTCCAATACATGCATCCAGGACCTCAAATCCTCCCTGCCTAGAGTTGTTTGAAGAATAGTTTATGGTGCAGGTCATGGGCTAACTGGTGGGGTCCAAGCAAAGGAAGGGCTCCCTGGCTGGGCACCAGTGGCTCACACCTGTAATCCTTGCAACTCAGGGGCCTGAGATCTGAGGATTGAAGTTTGAAGTCGGTCCAAGCAGAGAGGTTCCCATGAGACTCTTATCTCCAATTAACTAGTCACAAACTGGAAGTAAAGCTGTGGCTCAGAGTGGTAGAGTGCTATCCCTGAGCAAAAGAGCTCAGGGACAGTGCCCAGACCCCACAACGAACAAAGAAAAGTGGGGGAGCATTCTGAATCAGGGAGTTGGTTGGCTTAGAAGGTATCTGAGAAGTGGAACTGGGGCTTAGAGGGAACAGGAGCAATTGGCAAAGGAGATGGAGGACAATTTGATCTGCAGGCAGTGTGGCTGAGTACAGCTGTTAATTTCCTTTATCTCAGTTTGTGTCCTTCACATGCCTTCTGTCACCCAGATGTAAAGGAAGTGTCCACTCGCTTGTTTTCTTAGATATACAACATTTACCACCAGAGACATAGCTGCTTGCCTACCATCAAAGTGTTTCTTAGTTGAGAATGGATTGGGGGGGTCTGTGTTATGGCTTGCATAGGTGCTGATGTAGGTGCTGATCAAAGCCAACTCTACCAGGCAGTTGTTCCCTCAGGGGGACATCTGAGGCTGCAGAAAGCAAAAAACAGGGGGAACTGGGGTAAGAAAAAGCAATTTGGCAGCTGGGGTTGGTAGCTCACATTTGTAACACCCATCATCCTAGCTGCTCTGGAGGCTGAAATCAGATGATTATGGTTGGATGGCCTCCCATGCAGGAAAGCCAGTGAAACTTTTTATCTCAAATTCATCACCACAAAGCCAGAAGTGCAGCTGTGGTTGACGTGGTAGAACACTAGTCTGGAGCACAGAAACTCAGAGATAGTGCCCAGGTCCTGAGTTTAAGCCCCAGTACCAACAGAGGTGGGGAGGGGAAGAAGTAAATAAATAAATTGAAGTTTTTTTTTTTTTTTGTTGGTTGTGGGGCTTGAACTCTGGGCCTGGGTGCTGTCCCTGAGCTCTTCAACTCAAGGCTACCACCCTAAAGCCACAGCACCACTTCTGGTTTTCTAGTGGTTAATTGGAAATAAGAGTCTCACAGCCTTTAGGCTGGCTTTGAACTATGATCCTCAGATCACAGCCTCCTAAGTAGCATGAGGATTACAGGCGTGAGCCACCACGGCTGGCTTGAAATCGGAGTTTTGTGATTGAATTCTAGCTGAATAGGGCAGTACATTTTCTGCCTATACCTGTTGTAGGTTGTACAGAAAAACAAACAAATCAAAACCTACCATCTGTGGGGGGGGGGAGGGAGAGAGAGAGAGAGAGAGAGAAAGAGAGAAAGAGAGAGAGAGAGAGACAGAGAGAGAGAGAGAGAGAGAGAGAGAGAGAGAGAGAGAGAGAGAGAGAGAGAGAGAGAGAGAGAGAGATTTTCCTTAAAAAATATTAGATTTCTGCCCTGCACCCCTGGGAATGGCCAATTTGAATATGGGAAAGGAAGTCTTGTGAGTTGGGTGAGGTAAATAGAAAGAATGCCCCCTTTCCCGGGAGGCAAGATGCTAGACATTCACATTAGGTCCTCCAGACCAGGAGGCTCTGCAGACAGGCTTCTCCCAGGATGCTGACAGGCTTTGAAAAATACCATACATCATCAAAAGCTTCTCTTACTTCCTGCTTCCTCAGGTGTTTTGAAAAGTTAGAGCCTGGGAGTGACAATGTCCAAAAAAGAAATGTACTCTTTACCTGACTTATGTAACTATAACCCCCTGTACATCATCTTTATAATAACAATAAAAAAGTTTTTAAAGTTATAGCCTAGGTTTGGCAGGTAGCTTAAGTGGTAGAATATTTGCACAAGGCTCTGATACCCCCTTCCCACCTCAAAGGGTTGTAACCTGATTGTAATTAACCCGGAGGGGGGGGAAGGGTAGAGGAAAAAATCTTATTCACTCTTTTTTTTTTTTTAGGCTTTATTTATTTATTTTTGCCAGTCCTGGGCTTGAGCTCTGGGCCTGAGCACTGTCCTTGGACTTTCTCAAGGCTAGAGCTCTACCACTTGAGCCACAGCACCACTTCCAGCTTTTTTCTATGTATGCGGTATGGAAGAATTGAACCCGGGTCTTCGTGCATTCTAGGCAAGCACTCTACCACTAGGCCAAACTCCTGGCTTCCTACATTTTTCATTGCATGTTTCCAGAGACTGAGGATCTGAAAGGACCTTCTGTTCCCTACTTTAGGGGTTGCGGGGGCAGTTGGTGGATCAGAATCCTGGGATTAGAAACTTCAGCACTGTGGAAGTCTGGGATTTTTGAATCACAGGTTTAAGAATCATAAATGCCTCAACTTAGAGAAGCCAAGAATCACAGGAATTGAAAACTCAGACTTCACTTTTGAGTCCAGATCTGGTCCCAGGAAGGGGACCCACAGCTACCCCAAAATTCTACCCACCAGATTGGACACTTCCAGCCTGAGGGATTCTCCTCTAGCTCAGGATTTTACCAAAAGCAGGAAATCCATGCCCAGCAGTCCTGCCAACTAGCAGGCTGAGGCCCCTTCCTCCCAAAGCAACATGGCTGCCTGCACTGCCCACTTCATTTCTGGCACTGTGTGACATTACCAGTGATTGCTGTGGTATAGCTAGCAAGAAGCCCTATTGTCGGGTAGGTACCTTTCCCCACCATTGCTTCCCCTGCCTCCAAACTTCCAGAATCTCTTCTCTTCAATGCAAACACTCTAGAAAGAATTTTCTAAGGACAAGATGGGAGTGAACTCACATTGGGAATCCTAGCAACTCAGAAGGCTTAAGATGGGGAGGGTTGGAAGTGGAGCTGTGGCTCACAGTGGTAGAGCACTAGCCTTGAACTGAAGCACTCAGGGACAGAGCCCAGGCCTCCAGAGTCCATGCCCCATGATGAACAACAACAACAACAACAAAAGAATGGGAGGGTCCTGATTCAAAGACAACCTTGGGGGGCGGGGAACAAGTTTGAGAGACCCCTATTTCAACAAAAAAGATGATGTAGTGGTGTGTGCCTGCCATAACCCTCTACAGCAGGAAGCATAAATAGGATTATAGTTCGGGCTAGCCCAGGGAAAAATGTGAGATCCGATCTAAAAAAGTAATCAAGGTAAACAGACGTATGGATCGAATGTTAAGAGTACCTGCCTGGTAAGCAAAAGGCCCTGAGTTTCAACCATAGTACTGCCAAAGAAAAAAAGAAAAGTGAACTCACATTGTCCATTGGGACCTTCACAAATGTGATCACTGGGTCCCAGTGAGTAGTTAGTTGATTTAATAAGCTGAGGCTCTCACATATGAAGTAACTGAATCAAACAGAACCAGGTGGCAGAACAGGGGTGACTATTTTGAATGCCTTTATTCTTTTGCCAGATGGTAGGGCGCACAGTCAGTGTGATGGATGAGGGTAAAGATTGCAAAGGTCCCTAAGCTGAGAGAATCAAGATCCAGGTTTAAGATTTAGGTGTGAGACCTTGTGGAGCAATTGAGAATAAAGAATTGTCTCAAGATTTTGTATCTAACAAATGCCAGCTCAAGTAAAAAGGCACACATGTGCAGACCACATTTATATACTCTCAGGCCCATCGAGGGGGCAGAGGTCTTCACTTAGAGGCCCTGTTCTCTAGCCTCCTCTCAGTCTCTCAACTCCCTCCCAGCTGGGTGATTCTGAGTCTCATTTTCTAGTCTATCCCTTCACTATTCTCCCCATCTAGCTTCACTCCCTCCTGCCATTCTACTCTGCATCCAACCATTCCTCCCGTGGATCCTTGTACGAACCTCCCCTCAGCTCACCCTGCCTCCATCTCTTTCTCCACTGTGACAGGAGAATATACATGTTTCCTTTGTGCATTCTCCCCTCAGAAGGACACATCTGGAATCTCACATGCAGACAGGTCTGGAGTGGTCAAGAAATCCATCTGTATACAGCTCATCCTTACCATGCCAGCCAGGGCATTTTGAGCTTCTCAGAAGTCACTCCTTCATGTCCTCATCAAAGCTGAAATGCACTCTGACCTCTGTTCTGTGCTAGACTCTAGGGACATGGGGACAGACAAACTCTGTCCCCTCCTCATAGATAGTGAGTGGGGAAATAGAAAAAGAAATGACTATGATTCTGAGTTGAAATGGTCTATGTACCAAACACTTTCTCCATAGGACAGCATGGTCATATGTAAATTATATACATGCACCCTGGTCTGGTGGCTCATGTCTGGGACCTTTGCTATTCCAGAGGTTATCTGCAAGACTGGAGTTTGAAGCCAACATGATAGTAAAGACCACGAGATTCCATCTCCAAAATAACACAACAGCAAAAAGCTTGGCTGGAGGTGTGGTTCACATGGTAGACTCTATGTTAGTAAGGAAGATGAACAAGCACAAAGCTGAGTTCAAACTCTGGCAAAACAATCAAAAGGGTATACATCCTGCCTACAGTCCTCTAGTGCTTTCTTAGCAGACAGTCCTCTAGTGCTTATTCTGGTCAGCCTGGCTTCAGGGTCTTCTCAGGCACCCATCTTCAACTTGCCACCCCTTTCTGCTCCCTCAGACCCGTGTCAGATTTTGCCATAAAGCTGTCCTTTCTTTGGAGAGCTCTGAACACAGCTGATTTTACTATGCACATCACTTTACAGTAAACTTTATCCAATATCTACCTACCTTATGCCTGTCTTTAGGGCTGTAATGGTTTCCAAGAGCAGAGGCTTTATGTCTAAATTGACTAAGTACAGAGCCAAGTACAATGCCTGAAACAAGATATAGGCTCAGCAAAGTGAGTTAAAAAGCTAAGAGCCACGAAAGAGGAGATGGTTCTGACTCACAGATAGCTTTCCAGAAGATGTCACCTAAAGCTGAGTTTTGAGGCGTGCCAGGAGTCGTGATGACCAGCATGTGAGAGAGTACTCCGTGGCTAGTTGGTGTTGCTGGGTCAGAGTAAGGACTGGAGAGTGATGGGCAAGGGGCCTAGGCTTTAGATGATGGAGAAACATAGAGGAGTTTTTAAGTAGGAGAATGGTACAATCTGGTTTGTGGAAAGGACGGGTGGAGAGGAAACTGAAGTTTCTGGGAAAGCTAGGGGCATGTTGCAACAGTCCAAGAAGGAAGAAGAACTTCCAGAGACATCCAAGAGGTGAAAGCAGCAGGGCTTGAGGACTGGGTAGGAGGGAGGAGGGGCTGGCTGGAGATGACTCTCAGCTTTCAGGCTTGGGCAATGGATGACTATGCCACTCACTGATCTGAGGACACAGGAGGAACAGGTTTTGGGGAGATGTTGAGTTTGGATCTGGGCTTGCCAGGCTTGAGGTGTTCCCAGGAGGGTCAGATGCAGAATTGTTGCGTTACTTTCCATCAAGGATAGCAGGCTGAACTCTAAGCGTGTGAAGACAAGGGGCTTGTGGAGGAGGTCCTATCTCAGAGGACAGACCAGGGCTAGCCCTTCTCATGGGAATACAATTCAAGCAGGACGTGGGGGCCGCTGGGGAAGTGACCAAAAGGGGAATGGCACTGCCTTTGAAGGACTGAACTTGGAGGAGTGCTGGTGTAACATAAGCCACAGTGGGACCGGGCCTCAGGATCCCCCACACTGCTGCCCTCACCTGTTCTTCTGTCCGGGGTTCTCTCTTGGCTCCTGTGGAGCCGGGAGACCCAGGTGAGTGAGTGGCAAGGCCTGCCCAACCCAGTTCTCACGAATGGAGCACTGCTTGTGGCACTGGCAGCTGGGCTGAGGTGGGACTGGGGGAGAGGGCAGGGGTGTGCGGCCGGGCTCAGGGAGGGAGCACGTGGTTGGGTTGGATCCTGGGTCCTGGTGCTCAGCAGTTTCCCCCTCTGTACCTCCCTGTGGCTGTGTCTCCGCTCCGCCCCGGTACCTGTGGTCGCTTTTCCTGGCGGCTGTCCCCTTCCAGGAGGTCAGGAAGGCCATGGGCGCGGGCGGTCCCTCGCGGCGGCGGCAGTGGCGGGCACCTCACGCCGGCAGCAGCTGCACCCGGACCCGGGGCTCGTGGGTTAGGCCGGGCGGCTCCTCCCTGTCCTGGACGACGCCTCCTAGCCCCACAAGGGCGTCGGGCGTCCCGGGAGCAGATCTGGGAGTCCCAGGTCAACCCAGTCCATCCAGAACCAGAGAGGATCAGAACCAACCTCTAACGATGGTGTTAAGACACAGGGAGAAGCAGGCGCAGGAAGAGCGGGGATTTGTCCTAGATCACCTCCTCCCCCATACACACCTCTGGGCACTGGCACTGTCTAGTGCCCCGCCTCCACACCTCTGGAGATGGAGATGGCCCTGCCTGGGTCGGGGAGGGAGGGCGGGGGTGCCCGGGTGCAGGGGGAAAGCCGGAGCAGCAGCAGGAGGCCAGCAGGGTCGCAGGGAGGTGGGGAGTATCTGCCTGGGCCTAAGGGTGCAGGCAGGGCCAGGCGAGATCCGGGAATCTGACTCCTGACTTCTCTGATCCCCAGGCTCTCACTGGAGGCGGGGGAGGGATTGTCTTCAGAACAACAAAATCATTATTATATTATTTGCCTTTTAATATGCACACAAGTGGAATCAACTCAGCACCCACCACATGCAGTATGTTCCCCCTCACGGTGCTATCCATGTGACTGGCATCAGTGAGCAGCTCAGCTAAGGACAAAGGGCAGGGGAGCATCTCCAGGCATCTGGAGGAGGAATGCAGCATCAGAGGAAGGAATGCATTCAGGGGCCTCTGGAAGGGGCCTCCACCAAGGCTGAACACTAAGCAAGGTGGCTAAGAGTTTCTGTCTCCTTGTGGGCTGGGTCTGTAACTCAGGTGCTTGTGCAACACATATCTTGTATCTAATAAATGGTGACTGATTCTCCAGTGTGCCAACCTGAGCCAGGTATTTTGCACAAATTGTTAATTATCTTCATCTGATTAAATATTTACACACCTCTGTTTTTCAGCTAATAGGGATGTGAGGTTCATAGGAGTTCATCTCCCCCAGACCAACCTGTGGAGACAGGTTTTAAACTTCAGCTAGCTCCTCCATCATGCTAGCTTGCCAATGGAGCCCAAGGTGGTATGGGTATGGGGTTGGAGGCTCTGGGCAAAGCTGCCAGGACAAATAACTCAGTCCTCAGTAGGCAGGGAGGAGGTGACCTTTCCCTTTTCTCTGAGCACACTCTCAGTACAGGCAAGTCAACAAGGGCCAGAGAATGTTGCCTATCTGACCACAAAGCTTCTAGATCTGGAAATTCCAGTTAGAGTACCCACAGACTCAAACCCCTCAGTCACAGCCCGCTTAGTGACATTGCACACTGCGGGTGACATCCCTCTCCTGAGCTCACAGAAAAGACCACCAGACGGTCCCATATGCCTGGTCTTGTACAGGCCTGATGGAAATTCCACCCAGCTTCTAAAGCCACAACCAAGAACCCTTCCGAGAACCCTTTTAGGATCTCATTAGGGAAACCTCTCCTTCACGGGCTACATTTTGTCTGTCTCACAGAAGTTATTACATATTTCAAAACTGTATTAGTCCTAATTTTGAGATTTCTAAATGCAGAGTGCATCACCGCTACCCACAGCAGGCACTCAGGTACATGAAGGGTGTGGTGATCTAGCAGGGGCCCAGGCAGCAGCAGCCACTGTAAGAGGCCCTCTGTATTTGACTCCGTATTAAACAACCCTGCTTTAAGAGTTCAAGACTAACCTGAGCAATATAGTAAGACATACACACATAGAATCAGAACTTTAGAAATGCTAAGATCAAGTCAGGGGCTAGGATTTAACACTAGAGTTCTTTAACTTCTTGTTTCCTACTTTTCAGCATCTGTTTAGAAATATGCTAGGCATTATTTCTATTTTTTTTTGTTGTTGTTGATCCTGGGACTTGAACTCTGGGACGAGGCACTGTCCCTGAGCTCTTCAGCTCAAGGCTACTGCCCTATCCCTGGAGCCACAGCACCACTTCTGGTTTTCTGGTGGAGAGAAGAGTCTCACAGACTTTAGTGACCTTGCTGGCTTTGAACCCTGATCCTCAGATCTCAGCCTCCTGAGTAGCTAGGATTATAGGTATGAGCCACCATGCCTGGCTCTATTTCTAATTTACCTGTATCAACTCAAGTCTCAAAACAATCCTATGATTTATTTCCATTTAAATTGCAGTTTTTTTCCCCAAATCACTATTGTAACAGTTGAGAAACTGAGGTAGAGAAATATTCTGCTTTAGTCTAATAAAAGCTACTTAAGTATCAGAGTAAGGTCTCCATATAGGCAGTCAGAGAATATTATAACCCTAGTTTGCCTGGCACACAACCATTTTCCTAAGCTTATCTTATTTTGTATCTTGTAAAAACCCAAAGTGAAATGTTACATTTCCCCTAGTCCCTTGCTCTGCAGCCACAATACCTACAGCTAGAATCTTGACCATTACAACTTGCTAAGTTTTACTTCAGGAAAATGTCTGTGTCCATATGTTCTTATCAGTGAAAAGAGGGCCAGTAACAGTACCTATTACAAGCATTGCAGTAAAGATTAAGTGGGTCAAGGCAAAACAAACAATAGTTCTGGATGTAGTTTCTGTTAGGTATACCTCCTTTAATAATCTTTTACCCAGAAAAAGAGGGAAATGAAGTGTTTTATATAAATTATTTTTGAAAATAAGGACATTTACTGTCTCTGTTCACAGAGAAACATTTTCAAGACACATTACCTTTATTATCTTTAAAAGTGGGTATGGGCCAAGAGTTTGGCCTAGTGGTAGAGTGCTTGCCTAGCATGCACGAAGACATGGGTTCAATTCCTTGGTACCACATACATAGAAAAACCTGGAACTGGTGCTGAGGCTCAAGTGGTAGAGCTCTAGCCTTGAGAAAGTCCCAGGACAGTGCTCAGACCTTGAGCTCAAGCCCAGGACTGGCAAAAAAAAAAAAGTAGGTATGCTACTCAGCAGGTGAAATCTGCCAGCTTGGGCTTACTTCCAATTAACCACAAGACTGTGGCTCAAGTGGTAGAGTGCTAGCCTTGAGCTGAAGAGGGACAGCACCCAGGCAGAGTTCAAGCTCCACAACTGACAAAAAAATTAAAAGAATAAAACAAGTGAGTATGGCGGCTTTGAATAAAAATCTGTTATATAATGGGAATCACTGGCTTGATATCTACCATCTTTGATTCTTAGCCATGAGGTAAGTGTTATTATGAGTAAGCCACACAGCTAGGAAATGGAAGACCAGAAATTTTCTGTGCCAGTATGGAACTTGAACTCAAGGTGTGGGCATTTTTCTCCTCAGCCTGAGCCTTTTCCCCCTCAAGGCTAGTGCTCTAATTGAGGCAGAGCTCCATTTCTAGCTTTTTGGTGGCTAACTGAAGTCTTATGGACCTTCCTTCCCAGGTTAGCTTTGAAATCCTGATTCTGAGACCTTAGTCCCCTAAGCAGCAAGGATTATCGGCAGGAGCCACCAGTGTTTGTCTTATTTCCTCCCCCTTCTCCCCCTCCCCCGATTCTTTCCTTCCTTGTCCTCCTTTTCTCATTGATTAATTTATTCATGTGTAGTCTCACCTCAAACTCAAATCATCCTCCTGTCTTAATTTCCCCAGAATCTAGGACTACAAGCTTGTGCCATCATACCTATCTCAAAAGTCTTTTGTATCATTGAACTGGATATCTAATCACAGGACCTCAATTTCTTTTTTGGTTTGAAAAGACTTTATAAAAATAGTGGCTTGCAATTCAGCAAGTCTTCAACAACAAATTTTATTCCATAAGATTTGAAATGACACATATTGAAAAATTTACATATAAATTAAGGATATGCAAAGCCACCTCAAAAAGACATACAGCTAACAGCTATATAACTAGTCCAACAAGACTCTAATCTGATTAAATAATCAATCTAACAAAACATGCCCACGGCCCAGGCAGCCCTTACTGTTGAAACCAGGATGAGTTTGAGAAGTCTGAAGCACGAGGTATCCCCACAAGGGACTCATCCACTTCTGTGGACACTCCACGGCCTGTAACTATCTGTCTTTTTACTGGAAAGTGACATTCTGATCTATATTAATCTCTGTGAACTTGCTTAATGACAGCTATCTTTTCATGGGTGGAAATCAAGTTTCTAAACTAAGGTTGGCTCTTGGACTAGGTTGAATTTACTGAACTAATGAATGTCTCTTAAAGAGGTATCTTGAGAGACTGCTAGCCTTTTCACACACATCAACAACAAAGGCTGTGTGAGAGGTGAACATACATTTTAAAAAGTCATCATGTATGCAAATTTTACTAATGCTTGTAACAGAATACTGTGTCCTGGATAAATCTCCTATGGGAGCATCTCCCAATCCTTTCCACTAGATATTCCCATTTTCTTCCCCCTTCTGGGTGATGGAGCACCCCTATGGTAATTTTCAGTATGGCCTATCCCACACATGCCTTTCTCTTTCACTACACTACTACTAATGGCAAGGCACTCGTATGTAAAATTCTATTTTCCAGGCCTGGCACAGTCGGCCTTAGCAAAGGTCAACACAATGGCCATGATTTTCTCCTTATGCATTTTATAAAACTCAGATAATATACCCTTTCTGAGAGTTAACAAGTACACTGGTGATCCAGGCATGTGAAAAGTGTTATCTTGTATTTGTGTTGGTCCTGGCACTTGAACTCAGGGCCTGGGTACTGTCCCTGAGCTCTTTCACTCAAGACCAGCAGTTTCCCTCTGAGCTAGAGTGCCATGACCTATTTTCTGGTGGTTAATTAGAGGTCAGAGCCTTTCTTGCCTGTCCTGGCTTTGACTCAGGATCCTCAGATCTCAGCCTCCTGAGTAGTTAGAATTTCAGGCATGAGTCATA
The DNA here is from genome assembly GCF_031878675.1 of Megascapheus bottae. Classification (NCBI taxonomy): domain Eukaryota; kingdom Metazoa; phylum Chordata; class Mammalia; order Rodentia; family Geomyidae; genus Megascapheus; species Megascapheus bottae. The sequence continues at coordinate 51,260,721 of NC_143514.1, read as the reverse complement.
AGTGCTCAGCTCTCTTCTACTCTTTTCAAAATGGTGACCCTAGGCTACTATCACCATAGAACTTCTAAGAAAAGTCTTGGGTCCCATTCTAGATCTAAAGAATCAGAAACAAGTAAGGGAAGGGGTAACGTACAGAAAGAAATGCATTCTGGCCGGGAGTTTGGCCTAGTGATAGAGTGCTTGCCTAGCATGCACTAAGACCTGGGTTCGATTCCTCAGTACCACATACTTAGAAAAAAAAGCCAGAAGTGGTGCTGAGGCTCAAGTAGTAGAGCTCTAGCCTTGAGAAAAATCCAAGGACAGTGCTCAGGCCCTCAGCTTAAGCCCAGGAGGACTGGCAAAAAATAAAAAAAAAAAAAAAAAAAGAAATGCATTTTTTTTTTTTTTGCCAGTCTTGGGCTTGAGCTCAGGGCCTGAGCACTGTCCTTGGACTTCCTCAAGGCTAGAGCTCTACCACTTGAGCCTCAGCACCATTTCCAGCTTTTTTCTATGTATGTGGTACCGAGGAGTTGAACCCAGGTCTTTGTGCATGCTAGGCAAACACTCTACCACTAGGCCAAACTCCCAGCCTGAAAGAAATGCATTCTTTACTTATGTAACTGTAACTCTTTAGTACATTACCCTCATAAAATTAAAAAAAAAAAAGAATCAGAAACTCTGGAAGTGAGGCCTAACAATCTGTATTTTTAGTATATCTACCAAGTGACCCTGATATTTGCTAAATTTTGAAAACTCGTTTCTGCACCATCATCTACACCTATGTAGACTCTACTATGACCTATTCTAAATCATTATCAAACCACTCCCATTCTCTCAGGTTTTGGCAATAATCATATTTTAAGTTATTATATCAACTGATGACTCCAACAGCTTTCCACCTGCAATCCCTGATTTATCTGTTTTCTTCCAAAACAATATGCCAACAAATTACAAGATCTCTTTCTTTCTCTCCCCCCTCCCCTTTCTTTTTTTTTTTGGCCAGTCCTGGGGCTTGAACTCAGGGCTTGAGTACTGTCCTTGGGCTTTCTCAAGGCTAGAGCTCTACCACTTGAGCCACAGGACCACTTCCAGCTTTTTCTATGTATGTGGTACTGAGGAATAGAAACTGGGTTTTTGTACATGCTAGGCAAGCACTCTACTGCTAGGTCAAACTCCTGGCCCATGATGTTTCTTATATGCAAACATTAACCACTCATTCTTTCACTCATAGCCTAAATTCTGGTCCTATCATTTACTTCAAACGAAAGTTTTTACTTCCTTTCTTATTTTATAATCTTATCAATATGGATTACTTTACTTACACAATCTTTACAATTTAAAACCTTTTTTTTTTGTGTGTGTGTGGGGGGGGGGGTCATGGGGCTTTAACTTGTCCTAGGCACTGTCCCTGAGCTCTTCAGCTCAAGGCTACTGTCCTACCCTTGAGCCAAGCCTCTTCTAGTTTTCTAGGGGTTAATTGGAGATAAGAGTCTCAGGTCCTTTTGTGCCCTGGCTGGCTTTGAACCTTGATCCTCAGATCTCAGCCTCTTGAGTAACTAGGGCATGAGCCATCACACCCGGCTTAAATTTTTTATTTCTTTAATAAAAAGGATGGCCCTTTATGTCATGTACTTTTAGGGCAATATTAATAACTAGCTGAGTTTCCTCCTCATGCCATCAACTCATAAGAATAGGATTGTGAATTAGTGTTTTAAAAGATGTTACACAAAGCTGGGTGCTGGTGACTCACATCTGTAATCCTACCTATTCAGGAGGCTGAAATCTGAGGATTGTAGTTCAAAGCCAGTCATAAGAGTCTATGAGACCCTTATCTCCAATTAACCAGCAAAAAGCCAGAAGAAGAAGAAGAAGGGTAGAAGAGTAGCCTTAAGCAAAATTGCTCAGGGATAATGGCCAGGCTCTTAGTTCAAGTCCCAGGACCAGAACAAAACAAAACAAACACACATACACACAAAACCACCTATGTTTAGGGCATTGTCTCTGCATTACACATTTCCTTTCTTTCACAAACAAAAGAAAAAAAACCCTAAAAATGATAGTGCATATTTATTGAGTATATATTCCATGTAAGATATTCTGAAATACTTTATACACATATTAGTGTGTAGTTGTACACTTGTCTTTCCTTATATAGTACACACAGAATTGTGCACAGTTCTAATGTAAATTGGACACATGGATAGTATGCTTTATTATTACTATTATGTAAAGTTGATAACTCTCATAATCATAGGCTATATATTTTAGGGTTTGAAATATAAGAGATTTTATGAAAGAACTCAAAGCTGAACTAGTATGTAGAAGACAATTAAAACTTTTTAAGTAGGGTCACTTACTCTTTGTAATACTTATTTGTTATTTTCAAGCACAGGCCCGAGAGCCAGAGTCAACACCATAATATACCACAAATGACTTAACACGTTCATCCTACACAGTCAATATAGAGATATAGATATCTTTATATAATACATACTTTAATATTATATTGGTCCACTCAGTATGCGTATCTTAACAAATGATAAGAATCTATATAATCCAGTTGAACACACATAAGATTAGGATACAATTAATACATTGAAAGTTGGTGTTTATAAGTTACAGATTTTACTATTTTCCAGAGTGCTTTTTTAATTAAAAAATATTTTAAAAGCATTTCAAACATTTGTTCATTTTCCCAGTGCAAAAGAAGGTTGTTCAAGTCAACTTACCTTTTTTCCTGAAGAATAATGGGGAAGGATAAAGAAACCCCAGAAAACACACTCATATCTCTCAATACTACCTTCTCAATCAACTTTTGCAGTAAATCCTTGTCACTGGATTAGTTTATCAAAGTTATAGCCTTGTGATCACTATTCAGCCCTTGCTTCGTATGTATCACTTTTATGCTGAAATGTTTCTATTTACATAAGTAGAAAAAAGTTAGCAGTGCAAGAGAGTGATTTAAGTTTTGTTTTAAACTCCAGTTGTCCAATAGAGTGTGGAAAGAAAAAAAGCACCATTTCAAGATGAAATGAATTAGGTATTTTGGAATTTATTTATAGGCCGGGTAATAAGTTACTCTGATTAATACATATCAAAAGGTTTTCAGGTGCATTTTTCTTTGTCTTGCTAGTCAATACACTAAGTCAGTAATGCAGGTTAAAAAAAGATAATTTGCAGCCTCCTTCAATCTATTTCAAATTCAGCTTGTCTGCTAGGTCAGTTTTATAGAAACTGAGCTTTTAATATAAGGAGAGGTCTTTTTCTGTTTTAAAATCTCCCAATTAAAAAAATAAATTTTTTGGTTAGCTTGCCAATTTTATAGGTGAAAAACATGAAGAGAGTAGATAAACTAAACCACAAAGTACACAAAATACAAACAGATGCAATACATGCCACTTTTCCCATTTGTAGTCAGTGGAAGTTTTTCAAGTAGCTGAACCTTCATTAAAGAAAACAAAACAAAACAAAAACTATATATGAAAAAGTGAAGTACCTTCCAGTTTCAGCTTGCAAGAGTTTCTTGTGCAAAGTTCAAGAACAAACCTGTCATGAGCTACAGAACAGTACTACAGTACAGGAATAAGGGCTGCATGCTAAGATTTCTTACATACTGAGAGTGTCTTTTAAATGACACATTTTCTCTACCATCTGACAGGTAAAATGAATATTTCCTTATAAATTGTTCTTGTAAGAAATTGATTTTATTAATTAGCACACATATAGAGAGGTATCAGTTGATCTAAAATTCTTTTAAGTCCAGAGACTATTGTTTTTAAAAATATATTTCATATATGTGGCTTTAATATTTTTATTTAGGGAAAATGGGACTCTCAAGGTATAATGGTTCAACCTAATGCAACCCTTTTCCAATACTGGAGTTAAACTAGACAAAATATTTTGTATTTCTTATCTCTAAAAAAAACAATTAAATAGCATTTTTACTATAAGGAAATAAAAAATGCACATTAGCCAATTTGCAACAATCATAAAAGAAATAGGATCTTCTTTCCCTCCCCCTCCAACCACTGAAATCCAGGAAAAATACTGAAAACATTAAAATATCTTCTGGTTACTGTCAGAGTAACTATAGAACAAGGGTAGCATAGGGTGAGACTATTTCTCTATATTCCAGAAAGTAGAAGCTTGGATGCTCTAGCTTTATGAGTAAAAGTAGCACAGGCAGTCAAAAGCTCACAATAAATGCACACCAGAACAGGGCCTAGGTGAAGCTGATTAGGTTACTGCTTTTGGAGAAGTAAAATAAAAGACAGATGTGAAAGAGAGAAGAAAAAAGTAGACTTTTGTCACATTTACAGGATTCTCAAAACCTCTGTTTTCCCATGCTCATAGGTAGTTTTGATACACATGGTAAATAGCTTCAGTATTCAGGAAGAAGAGAAGTGTGTTGTTGACAAAAGACAAGAGAATTCATGCTTCTGATATCTCAGACTTGCTGAGTGCAATAGCCAGTTCTAAGTCTTCTTGCTCTTGCTGACTGAGTCGGGCAAGCCTCTGCTCTTCTTCTCTCTCACTTTCCCTCTTGGCCCATTCAATCATATCTTCTTCAGAGGGATACTGTCATTTAAAAGATCAAATGAATGAACAAATTAATGCATGGATGAGTAAAAGAAAGCAGGAAGAACAGTTTTCACAGTCTACCTGAAGGACACTAGGAATAATCTTTTTTTTTTTCTTTTTTTTTTTTCAGAAAGCTCATTTTTAGTTTTGACAGCCTATTAAGTTATGGTTTAATACAGTCTATGGATACAACACCTATGGAAGTGAACATTTAAGCCTATCACTAAGAAGGTACAGTGAAGCTGGGAGTGGTAATACACGCCTGTAACCCTAGTACCTGGGAGGCTGAGGCAGGACGACTACACGTCAGAGGCTAGCCTGGGTTACATAGAAGACCTTGTCTTAGCACAAGCTTGCCTAGTATAACAGACTTAAAAAGAGAAGAGGTCTAGCCTTTTGATCTAATGCAAAAACACTGCTTAAACTTTAGTGATCACCCACATTATAAATCCCTTTAAAATTACACTTTCTGTAATATCCTAGACCTTCAAAGTTCAGAAAAACTCTGAAGCAAAAACAGGCTGATGTTGATACACATAATAAAAGAACATTAGATATACTGGGCAAGATAGGAAGGCTTAGAGAACTTTTTGATCCACTTTAAACAAAGCAATACCAGTGATTAGGGTTAGGGTCAGTGTTAGGGCTATAACCAAACTGCAACTCGGGCAGAAACTAAACACACAGTTCGACTTGATTTTACTTACAGGAAGATCATAAATGGATGAAATAAAAGAAGGCTCTTTAAGGATAGTAACTTTTAGCCCTAAGGAATTAGAGGTCTTAAGTTCCCAATGAAATTAAAAAATCATGAAAAATTGAGCATATTTTTATTATATTTATATTACAAATAAGTTATACATAAGATTCTAGAGTATGAAATAGGCAAAAATGCCTTAACTATTTTGATTTGCTCCCTCTGTAATTACCTTTATAATAATTATTAAGCAAAAAAAATGAGTTGCTGGGGCCGGGAGTTTGGCCTAGTGGTTAAAGTGCTTGCCTAGCATGCATGAAGACCCAGGTTCGATTCTTTGGTACCACATACATAGAAAAAAGCCGGAAGTGGTGCTGAGGCTCAAGCGGAAGAGCTCTAGCCTTGAGAAAGTCCAAGGACAGTGCTCAGGCCCTGAGCTTCAAGCCCAGGACTGGCAAAAAAAAAAAAAAAAGCATCTTTAAAAAAAAATGAGTTGCTGAAATCATACTTGAGATACTATCTTTTCTCTCTCTCTCTCTCTTTTTTTTAAGATACTGGAGTTTTAATCTAGGCCACATGCTCACTTAGCAGGTTCTCCATCACTTGAGCCATGCCTCCAGCCCTGCTCTACCGGCTATTATAAGTGTGATCAACTGGCACTGGACTCTTTTTTTTTTTGGTGGGTCATGGGGCTTGAACTCAACCTGTGTGCTGTCCCTGAGGTCTTCAGCTCAAGGCTACCCTACCCTTGAGCCAAGCCCCACTTCCATTTTCTAGAGGTTAATTGGAGATAAGAGTCTTAGGTCCTTCTTTGTGCCCAGCCTGGCTTTGAACCTGGATCCCCAGCCTCCTGAATAGCTAGGATTACAGGCGTGGGCCACCATGCCTGGCTGACTCCAATCCTTGATTCTCTACTTGAAACCACTTAAATTTCATCTGAAAGCAAACTTTATTTAGTATAAATTTGACACTCTATTTTTATATTCAAACTTTGTATTTCTTTTTCTTTTCTCTTATCTGAATTATATTTCTAATTTGCTCCTTTACATTCAAAGAGGAGCCACTGGAATTTAAGAGTACATATTCAAAGGCTGGTAATATAGCTGCCTTATGTGCATGCAGAGTCTTGCCTATCTGCTTTCTAATTAATTATAAATAGTGACAGGGATAGTGCCACTAGTTGAGTGACCCAAGGAGGAAAACATTGGACAGGCTGCAGCCAAAACACCTGGCTATTACATCTCCTATTTCTCTAATCAAGGGTATAAGGTGATAAACAGGAAATTCCAGTGTTACGGACAGAATACATGCCATTTTGTCTGAGAAAAAAATTCTGTGCAAACTCTGTTATCTACTCTAAGAATCTTACCCAAAAAATAAGACTTGCCAGAGGTGTGGCAGTAGAGTGCCTGTCTACTAAGTCCAAAGCCCTGCCTTCAATCCCCAGTACAAAAAAAGAAGGTAAGTTTCAGCTGACTACTGATGGGCTGGTAATCCTACCTTAGTTGGTTGTTCCATTTCTATAACTATCTAAAGGCCCTGAGCTATGTTTATATCATAGAATCGTTCCATGGTTTCTAATGGTTTTTCTATTTTAGAAAATGCTAAGTAATGGCCAGGAGTATGCTCTACTGGGTAGAGTGATTGCACAGCATGCACGAAGCCCTGGATTCAATTCCTTGGTACTGCAAACACAGAAAAAGCTGGAAACGGAGCTGTGGCTCAAGTGGCAGAGTGCTAGCCTTGAGCAAAAGAAGCTCAGGGACAGTGCTAAGGCCCTAAGTTCAAGGCCTAGGACTGGTCAAAAAAAAAAAAAAGAGAAGAAAAAGAAAAAGCTGTGTAAATATGGGTTACTGGTGAACTACAGACCTCTAGAAAATTAAAGGTTGTTCAGACCTTGATAACAGTTCATATATTGACAGTATAGCATACTTGAAAAGCTACTATGGAGTGGAGGTGTAGCTCAATGGTACAGCAAGTTTAGCATGTGTAAGGAATGAGGTTTCATCTCCAGTACCAAAAAACAAAAACAAAAAGTACTATATGAATGTAGTAAGTAAAGAGTTCTGCTTTCTATTGAAAGAATCCCTGGTCCCATCTTATCAGACAATAGTTGCTAACTGGTCTCTAGAAATCATGAAAACTTCATACACAAACACATATACACAGTCACAAATATAACAAGCTCATTACTGGTATGATATTCACCCAGTGGGAAAACAGAAAAGTCACCATCATCCTTAACTACCTGCAAAATAATAACTGTCAAGATTTAACATGTTTATGATCAAAACTAACAAGTGAGTTTATAAAACAACTTGTATATATCCTGACAACTAAGGCTATTAAAATCACTTGTACAATGGAACAATTTTAGAATCATCAAAATAGAATCAAACAGAGGTTTTGCTTGGGGGAAAAATGCAAGAGATAAATTTAATTGAAGTACTATAAATTTGGCAGAATCTAAAGTAATTTTTGAAAACTCTTCAAACTACAAATGGAAAGATTTTTCCCCCAAACAGCCCATTCACAGTACTTACAGCACTGAAGTTAGCAAAATTGCTTGGGTCAGCCTCTTTAATGGTAGTGGTAGTAGTAGAAGTGAATGGATCAGAATACATATCAGGATCTTTTTCTTTGGGGCTATCATTGCCTTGGAAAGGCTGAAATGGATCATTCAGTTTAAAGGGATCAGAAGATTCCAATTTGTTGATGGGTCTTTTTCCTGGATCAAAATCATTACAATTAACTCAACCAGCAAATACGACAAACACAAGCCCACAAGAACATGTACACAGAGAACATTACAGAACTGAGGATAGATGGGGTGAGAACATTATTTCTGTTGTAGTTTTCTTATACATTCTTAATTCTGTCTCTAATGGCTTTATAGATAATTTGTCCTTGCAATTTTCACACACTATCTCTCAAAGGCATTCCAGTTAGAAGCAACAAAATGAATATAAAAGCAAAGGGGAATAGGCTAAGAATTACATTAAAAAAAAAAAAGAATCAACCCCTCCCTCAAGACAGTATGTTCCTAAGAATTAAAGAAGGAAACAGGAGGAGGATTATAAAAGATGGCAATGGCCTCTGCAGTTATAAATTCACCCACATACTGAAGGAAGTCACTCACTAGCAGTAATAGCAACAAATGGCCCCTTTAAAATGGCGTTATTCTGACTTTTCTGATATACATAATCCCCACAGAAAAAAACTACAAATTACCCTGAGAAAACTCTTTTGCCATCTACATCTCAATCTACATGATTTAGGTGTTCAGAAGCCCAGTGTCTGTACCTTTATGGCTACTGATAAACTATTCTTTGACCAATGTTCTACCTGTTAATAAGAATATCATTTCCAAACAAATACTTCAATTTTAAAGTATTACTTAAACTTAGTACTTCTTGAAGAAAAGATAGTAAAAGTGGAGGTTAAAACAGCTTCAAAGCCAGGTACTGGTGGCTCATGTCTGTAAGCCTAGCTACTTAGGAAGCTGAGATCTGAGGATCCAGGTTCAAGGCCAATCAGGCAGGAAAGTCCATGAGACTCTTATCTCCAATTAATGACCAGAACATTGGAAGTGGTGCTGTGACTCAAAGTGGTAGAGCACTAGCCTTGAGTGAAAAAGCTCAGGAACAGTGTCCAGGCCCTGAGTTCAAACTACACAACCAATAAAGAACACAACAAACAAAAACCTTCAGATATATTTTTTCTAAAATGCTGTAAAAGCTGTTAACAGAAATAGTAATAGTTACTTTTCATCACTGAAGCAATTTACAAAAGATGCTTATTGCTCATATTTCAATACATCCTTCCAACAGTCCTATGAAGGCAGGTAAAATTAGAATTACTGATACTATCCAACAATTGAGAAAGCCAAAGCTTAGCTATGAGCTTAATTAAGTTCATGGAGCAAAATCTGAGGTGTAGCTCAGTGAATGAACACTTGTCTCCTATGCATGAAGCCCTGAGCTCAATTCCCAACACCATTAATACAAGAAAAATAAAAGTCACAGAGGAAAGCATGGGCTATTCAGAATTACACTCAAAAGATTTAGGTTCTGAAGCAAGGCTCTTCCAACAAACCATCCTTTTTCCACCTGTTTTTCTATACTTGTAAATTTTCCTCATGCTTGCCAGGTAGGTGCTCTACCCATTGAACTATTCCCCCAGCTATTATTATTATTATTATTATTATTATTATTATTATTTTACTTTTAGGTTATTTCTCTCACTCTCTCTTTTTTTTTTTTGGTGGGTCATGGGGCTTGAACTTGGCCAAGGCACTGTCCCTGAGCTCTTCAGCTCAAGGTTACCACCCTACCCTTGAGCCAAGCCCCACTTCCCTTTTTCTGTTTTTCTAGAAGTTAATTAGAGATAAGAATCTCAGGTCTTTTTGTGCCTGGGCTGGCTTTGAACCTTGATCCTCAGATCTCAGCCTCCTGACTGAGTAGCAAGGATTACAGGTGTGAGCCACTGGCCCACCTAGGTTATTTTTCAAATAAAGTATCACTTTTTATACAGGCCCAGTGCCAGACTACTGTTCTCCTACCTATATCTCCTGCATAGCTGGAATGACAAGAGTGCACCATTCCACATAGTTTGTGTTACTAATATAAAATCTTGTTAATTTTTTACCTAGACTGGTCTTGAACCATAATCCTCCCAGTCTCTATGTCTTGAGTAGTTAAGATTATAGGCATGAACCATTGTGTCTGGCCTGGATTCTTAGCTTTAAAGCACAGAACATATCATTTTACTTAGAATTAAAAAATATTTTCACTATTAGCAGCATGCAGGATATAAAAACGTCAACGAGATTCTTCTTCTTTTTCTTTTTTCTTTTTTGTCAGTTGTGTGCTGTCCCTGAGCCTCTTTGTGCTCAAGCCTAGCATTCTACCACTTGAGCCACAATACCACTTCCAGTTTTTGAGTGGTTCACTGGAGATAAGAGTCTCATGGGGGGCCAGGAATTTGGCCTAGTGGTAGAGTGCTTACCTAGCATGCATGAAGACCCGGGTTTGATTCCTTGGTACCACATACATAGAAAAAAAAGCTGGAAATAGTGCTGTGGCTCAAGTGGTAGAATTCTAGCCTTGAGAAAGCCCAAGGACAGTGGTCAGGCCCTGAGTTCAGTCCCCATGACTAGCAATCTCCCTGCCCCCAACCAAAAAACAGTAACAAAGAGTCTCATGGGGACTTTTCTGCCTAGGCTGGCTTCGAACTGTGATCCTCAGCTTTCAGTTTCCTGAGTAGCTAGGATTATAGGTGTGAGCCCAGGTTTTCACATATTTTGGCCATCTTACTTCTAGTAACATATGATATGGTACTTTTACTGGAATGAAAGAAATCACTTTACTCATTTACTGATTTTTCAATGGATAACTGAATATTAACTATTGTACATACAATCTTTTAAGTCAAAAAAGAATCTACTCCATGAGGCTAAGAGTTTGGCCTAGTGACAGAATGTTTGCCTAGCATGCACAAAGACCTTATTTCAATTCCTCAGTACCACATACACAGAAAAGGCTGGAAGTGGTGCTGTGGCTCAAGTGGTAGAACTCTAGCCCTGAGAAAGCCAAGGACAGTGCTCAGGCCCTGAGCTTAAGCCCCAGGTCTGGCAAAAAGCAAAATCTGCTCCAAAAATACCATAGGAGAGGCTATTATGAAAATGCAAGAATGACAACCTAAATTTTACCAAAAAATGATACATGCTTAAAAAACTAGTGTGCCGGGGCCGGGAGTTTGGCCTAGTGGTTAAAGTCCTTGCCTAACATGCATGAAGACCCGGGTTCGATTCCTCAGTACCACATACATAGAAAAAAGCCGGAAGTGGTGCAGAGGCTCAAGTGGTAGAGCTCTAGCCTTGAGAAAGTCCAAGGACAGTGCTCAGGCCCTGAGCTCAAGCCCAGGACTGGCAAAAAAAAAAAAAAAAAACTAATGTGCCAAATACATCTTTTCATTAAGCAGCATATACATACTAAACAAAATAGAAAATGAAGCTATGAAAGAATATGCTCCTGAACCAGGTACTGGGGGTTCATGCCTATAATCCCAGATTAGAACTAGACCTGAGGAGAAGCTCAGTTCAGAGATGGCCCAGGTGGAAAAATCTGTAAGATTCTACCTCCAGTTAGCAGCAAAATGCAGACTGAAGGTATAGCTCAAGTTGTAGAGCATTATCATTCCTGAACAGATCAGCCAAGTGAGTGCAAGGCTCCAAGTCCAGGGGCTGATACCTGACCAAAACTATTTTTCCATTGCTATTAAAAACATGGAAGTTTTAAGTGAAATTTCTCCAAGAAGGGTAACACTTCGAAACTACTACTTGCTGAAAACCAGAAGCTCTATTCTCACATTGAAGTACTTAAAGTCTGTATTTTGTAGGAAAAGGAGACTTCAAATTAACTTTTTCTTCTAAAAATTAAAACATTAATATAGGAAACTGGTATACAAATTGTAACTGGTGCACTTTGAAAAACCAAGAGATGAGTTGGCACTGCTGGTGGTTTATGTCTGTAATTCTAGCTACTCAGGAGGCTACGAGCTGAGAATCATGGTTTAAAGCCAGCCTGGGAGGAAAGGCTGCGAGACTGTGTGTGTGTGTGTGTGTGTGTGTGTGTGTGTGTGTGTGTGTGTGTGTGTGCGAGACACTGTGTGTGTGTGTGTGTGTGTGTGTGTGTGTGCACGCGCGCGCGCTAGTCATGGGGCTTGAACTCTGGGCCTGAGCGCTGTTCCTGAGCAATTCAGCACAAGGGTACTGCCCTATCCCTTGAGCCACAGTGCCACTTCTGGTTTTCTAGTAGTTAACTGGAGATAAGAGTCTCATGGACTTTAGTGCCCAGGCTGGCTTTAAACTGTGATCCTCAGATCTCAGCTGCCTGAGTAGCTAGGATTACAGGCATGCGCCACCACACCTGGCCAAAGGAAGCAACAGCAGTTATTTTTTTATTTTTTGATCCTGGGGCTTGAACTCTGGGCCTGGTGGCTGTTCCTGAGCTCTTCAGCTCAAGGCTAGTGCTCTACAACTTGAGCCACACTGTGAGACTCTTATCTCCAATAAGCCACCATGAAAAGCAGGAAATTCATAGAATTGTGTGTGACTCAAGTGGTAGAGTGCTAGCCTTGAGTAGAAAAAAAAAAAGACAAAGCTCAGGGAAAGCATCTAGGCCTTGAGTTCAAGTCCCACAATGGAAAAAAAAAAGGACTAAAAGAGATTACATTTGTATTTTCCTCTCTTCTACTTTTTAATTTCTCTAAAATGATGGGGGGGGGTAGACCTCTTATTAAAAAAGGCAATTTGTGACAGCTAAACATACTTAGGTCTTTAGGCACCTACCTTTCTGTAATTGAGGACAGAACAATGACAGCAGCAAGCTTCTGCTATGTGTTTGACTAACATACTTACATAAATGGCTTTATGTAAGGTCTATTTTTCAGAAAGAGAAAAGGCATCAAAGTTGATTTAGGAAAGGCACCAACTCTCATACCAGGTGGTGGTGGGCAGGGTCTTGTAGGAGTTCCAATCTTTGGTGGCAGTGCTGGGGGTACATCTTCACTCTTGACTGATGTTTCTTCAAACATATTTTGTGGAATGCTCTCTCGGCCGACAGAGCTTGATGTGGCTGAATTAAAAGGATCTTCATTGTTCACCTTTATTTGAAAAGAAATGTTTATATATGGCTATACGTATTTGTATACATAAATAAAACCAAGTAAACTGTACACTTCATATGATACAGCATTTGGAAAAACGATTGAAGTATTAATCAGATTTTAATTTTTAGAGTACAGACAGTTTACCTTTTGTATTCAAGGAAAAATGGGACTTAAAAAAAGGGAATCATTATTACATGAACAGTGGCTCTCACTACTTATAAAAAATACTAGGTGGGGGGCTGGGAGTTTGGCCTAATGGTAAGAGTACTCGCCTAGCATGCATGAAGAGCCAGGTTCAATTCCTCCATACCACGTACATAGCAAAAAGCCGGAAGTAGACTGTGGCTCAAGTGGTAGAGCTCTAGCCTTGAGAAAGTAAAAGGCCCTGAGTTCCGTCCCCATGACTGAAAAAAAAAAAATACTAGGTGGGGCCAGGAGCATGGCCTAGCAGCACTGTACTGTCCTAGGTTAGAGCCCTTGGTACCACATACACAAAAAACTGGAAGTGGTGTTGTGGCTCAAGTGGTAGAGCACTAGCCTTGAGAAAGCTCAAGTGCCCAGTTCCTGAGTTCAAGCCCCCCAGCTGGCAAAAAAAAAAAGGAGAAAGAAAGAAAAGGAAAAAAAATACTAGGTCATATTAAAACAAGCCAACTGTGTATTGAAGGTGGCAAATTTCAGATAATATTTGCTGCAAAACTACCCATCTAAAACCTTTTTTTCTTTTCTTTTTTTGGTACCAGTACTAGGACAAACTCAGGGCCTCAAGCTCATAGTTGGTATACTACATTTGAACCATGCTCCAGCTTTGTTTTTTACTGATTACGTAGAGATAGTCTCACCTATCTGTCTACCCAGGCTAGCTTTGAACCTTGATGCTCATTTCTGAAGGAAAAGCTAGGTTTACAGATGTCAACCTGTGCCTTCCCTGAGGTCCATTTTAAAGGGACCATATATACACCTGTCTTCAAATGAGTATCTGAGCCAGTTAATAATGAAATGGTTGACTCCATACTTTGCAATGCACTTAAATATAGGAAATAGTTTTAAATAATAACGCAAAGAAAATAGCATCTAGACAAACTATAAAAGTAAACTAAATAGTTTATTTTTTTCAAAATAAACTGATCTCATGGGAAGGTAAGTCAATATGGGTTTGAAGATTCTGCCTTTCAAATACCTGAAGTTATGAAAGATTTACTTTTCTGTAATGAACCAGCTTGTGACTTAGACCTATCTAGTCAAATATAATCTGACACCCTGAATCTACCTCTATTGGCTTGAATCACTATTAGATCTATGCTGGAAAAATAGGTAGTAATCATTTAGTACTGTGATTTGTAGTATCAACTATCTTAGTACAGACATCCTTAGCTACATATATTGAGACTTCACTGTATCGTGGGTTTTATTTATTTTTTCATTTTTTGTCAGTCATGAGGCTTGAACTCTGGGCCTGGGCACTGTCCCTAAGCTCTTCAGCTCAAGGCTAGTGCTGTACCATTTGAGCCACAGCGCCACTTCCTGTATCACGGGTTTTAAAATACAGTACATAAATAGTGATCCCTCACCTATGGCTGGAGTTACATTCCAGAGACCCTCTTGATAGGTAAAAATCTGTGAAGTAGCAATAAGTGAACCATTACATAATGAAGAACAACTACGTAAGGCTGCTACTTCACTATTTTCACCTATTGCGGGGGTCTCTGGAATGTAGCTCCCGCCAGAGATGAAGGATCACTGTAGATCCTAATAACCTCAAGAGTCTAAAAAAATCAAGTAATCAATACGGAGAGGCTAGATGACTGCTACAGCTATGACCCAGGAGGACAAGAGAGGAAAATATAGTTCAGGTGGAACAAATGTGTTTAAAATGGACGTAAGATTCTAAAAATGATGTTGTTGAGCAAACTTTTCAGGGGGAAATTATAATTGTCCATAACATAGTCTATGTATGCTTATGATTACAGCTAATCTTTCATTTCTGACTGAAATGAGTATTTTACTATTGCAATCAAGTTGCAATGTCTATAAGAGCGTTCTGCTGCTCTGATGGAAACATGGTGCATTTTCCCTGTCCAGATTACCTTTGATAATGTGCTGAAGTCAGCAAATCCTTCTCCAAAGGACTCATTTCCAAAAACAGATGCAAAGGGGTCTGTGACTAAAATAAGCAAATAAAATCAGTATAATAAAATAACAACAAAAATAATCAAATTTCATGTTCTCTTTTGTTTGGTAACATTCAGACTTATGAAAAAGATGTAGTCCCAAACATTAATCACTCAATTTATGACTGATGCTCACAAAGACAGTACACACACTGATAATCCATATTATCATATGGTATATTCCTGTGTACCAGTTGCATAAATTAACTGGTTAATGCTTTAAGATAAAATACAGGTGAACTACTTTCAGGTACTTTTATTTATTTGGTCCAAGCCTGGAACTCACATTCAGTATCTGACGATTTTGCTAACTGGTTAGCACTGTACCAACTGAGCCATGCCTTCAACCACAAAACTCTAGAATAAATATAAAAATAAAGTTCCTATAAATTTAATTTTTTGAGTTTTTTGAGATAGGTGTCACTACATAGTGACAGCCCAGTGTAGGAAAACTCTGAAGCTGAGCTGTGAAACTTGGAAGTCTTGAGAAGCACTTTGACAGCACTTGGAATGCTGAGTGCTGGCCATGGAAGAGTTAAAACACAGCTCTAGAGAGGAAGAAGGGACTGGCTTGCAGCTTCCCTTTCCTTAGGTTAGTAGCTGTGCTGGAGACCTTGCAGGCTTAATGAAAAGACAACTTAACCTTGGGTTAGATAAGAGAACACTGTGTCTGGACTTTCCCTGGGTCACAGCCTCCTGTCTCAATAAAGGAAACTGTCTCTCACAAACTGTTTTAGCTCTGATCGTAAAATGTACTTTTTTGTAAAAACTCAGGGCCCAAGTGTAGGAAAGCTTTTGGACCTCTAGTGTCTCCCTCCTTTTCTGTCTACATCTGTGTTTTTCCGTCTTTGGTCCAGTATTCTATCACATTGCCTCAGGGTGTGATTAGCAACAGCTCAGGATGGCCTCAAACTTGTGACCTTTCAGTCTTGCCCCCTGAGTGCTGGGATCACATCAAGTTAAAAAAAAAAAAAAAGATGTACATTTCATAACTTCACACTTGTCCTTCAAAGGCTATTTCAAATGCTACCTCATGAATAAAACTGAAAGGAACCTATTGTCAGTAATTCACACATCAAGAGATTTCTTCATCCTCTCTGCAGTATCTTGTACTGTATTCTAGTTTGTACCATAGTTATCTGTGATTGATAATCACCTGTATTAGCTGCTAAAGATCTTTGAAAACAGGAAATAAGATCTATTCAACAAAGAACCACTGACAAATACTTGCTGATCATACACCAAGTCCTAGAAAATAACGAGATATAGGTCCTACCCTTGAAAAGCCTTATGATATATTCAGACAAACAAAACAGAAGTGGAAGATGTACTTCAAAAGCACATTTGAGCTTTTGAAGGAGATGTTCTGAATAAGAAATTACATTTTCCAAATACATGGAGATGTGGGAAAGAAAATAGATTACTGCTCTAAAGGAACCATAAAAACATTGCTTAACCAATTCTCCACTGTGCAATTCTCCATAGTACAGTTTCCAAGCAGACTGCTGTTTTAGCTGCAATGAACATATTTTACTTCATCTATTCAGGGATAGCCAATAATACCAAGGAATGTTCATGGGAAGTACTGCCTCATATAAGAAGATGGAAAGCAACAAAGAAAAGAGTTGCAGAGAAAGGACAAGATTTCCAAGGGAAAAAGCAAAGCAAATACTCTGTTAAAGTTAATGAAAGTTAAAACAACATTGAAATTTCATTTCACTCTAGTCAATATGGCCATCATAAACAACACAAAGAGTAACAAGTGCTGGTAAGGACACAGGGGAAAAGGAATCCTTATACAGTGTTGGTGGGAATGTAAATGAGCACAATCACTATGGAAATTGGTATAGAACTACCATATAAGACACAGTAGAAGCACTGGCACACCTTTGTTTACTGCAGTACTACTCATGACAGCCAAGCTACAAAACATCAGATGTTCTACAAGTGATTAATGGAGCAAGAACACACACACACACACACACACACACGCACGCACACATGCACAAACACAGACACTCTGGGGATAAAGAAACATGGCCATAAAGAAACATGAAGTTATGTCTTTTGAAGGGGAATGGATGAATAAGTTCATCATAATAACCAAATTCAGCCAGATTCAGAAGATATGTAGATGCTAGAGCTAAAAGATAAACATACATAAACAGATATAGGATCATTTGTATACATACAAATAACATGTTTGCAATTTGGGGATAGAAGGGGCAATCCTAAAATATATCACATCTATGAATGGAGATATTAAATCAAACTCGTGGAAAGCTGTTGAATAATAGGGGGTAGGAGGTCAAGTAAAGTGAGAGTAGGTGAGGCTCAATCTGATTCATGTATGAAATACGATGGTACAGCCCCTTTGAATAATTAACGTGCATTTCAATGAGGGTCAAGGAGTTGAAACATGGGGCCAGGAGCATGGCCTAGTGGCAGAGTGCTTGCCTGGCACGCATTAAGACCCAGGTTTGATTCCTTGGTGCCACATACACAGGAAAAGCCGGGAGTGGTACTGTGGCCCAAGTGGAAGAGTGCTAGCTTTGCGGAAAGCCCAAGGACAGTGTTCAGGCCCTGGGTCCAAGCCCCCAGAACTGGCCCCCCAAAAAAAAAAAAAAAAAAAGGTAAAACATGTCCTGTCTGTAGTATAGGTACTAGTGTAAATGGGGCAGGCAAACAGACAGAGGGAAGGAGGGTAGATATGATCAAAATATCTGTACATGTATGAAAACTGAACAATGAAGTTTGTTGCAACTGGTTTGGGAAGGGGAGAAGGGGAAAGAGGGAGAGTAACAAAGGGATGGGAGTCTGATTTAGGTACAATGTATGTATATATGGATGTCAAAATGAAATATCCCTGCACAAATAATTGATACCAGTAAAAATAAATAATTAAAAATATATAAAAATATAATTAAAATACATTTAAAAAGAGAAGGCAAGGGCTGAGGATATTGTTTAGTGGTAGAGCACTTGTATAGCATGCATAGGCCCCAGGTCCCATCACTGGCATGATATAACAAATAATTTTCTTTGTTTTTTCTCAATTTACCTTTATAACAAACCATTCTTAGAACAAAAGAGTTCGACGAGGGGTGGGGTGGGGGGGAGGGAAATGGGAACCAAGACATGTGAAAGGGTATCAATGTATGGGAATTAATGCACCATCTATCTGACAAATATCATGTAACCCTTCTATTAATTACAATTAAAAAAAAGAACAAAAGTTCTCTACCCAATCACTTAGATGTGTAAAGTGTGCCTACATCTTTAAAAATAAGTAGAGCATGAATATAAAAAGAAGGGGGGGTCAGAAAGTGACATGCAGACCCTCTAGTATATAGAATCAAGGAGGCAGACACAGAAAAACCGATAAATGCTCACAATGTAAAGCTCAGTACTACTGACTGATTTTTCCCCAAATGTTACCTAACTTTCATTAAAAGACATGTCACTTTTCAACCTATCCCCAGATTTCACTTTCTTACTTAAATCAAGCACTTTTGGGCTTAAAAGGATTACTTTCAGCACGCTGTTTTGGGCACTACTGGTTTTGGAGGCCCATTTTGTTTTTTTAATCAAAATTAAGGGAAGGAAACAGCAGACTACAGTTTAAGCACAATTTACGATTACTCAGGATTGAAAGCTTCTTTATATCCACTAAGCTATGTTATAATGCACATACCTTCATTTAAAAATTTTATTACCATATTTGTCAAAACCAAGTATAATAATTCTGCAAATAAGAGAGGTCTCCTGTAAAACTTCACTTTGTCCACCACACTGGCATGTAACACAGCGAGTGGGTAAAAAGGGTGAATAGATTCCTAGAAAAATCAGTCCTTTAGGAATATACTGGCCACTCTGACCCTGAAGATGTTGAAAAAGTTAAGAGTTACAGGAAACCCTAAAACTTTAGCTGTAAAAGATTCCTTTTAAGTACTACCTATCTACCAGGACCCACAGTGTGGCTCAGTTTCTTTATGGATGCTGATTTTGGCTTTTTAATCCTTTCTTCTCTTGCTGTGATGATATAGCGGTTGAGGTATATTCTGAGCAGGATACAAACACTGTCTTGATTGGGAAAGAGTAGCCAAGGAAAGAGTTGAGCTCATTTCATTGGAGAGGTTATAATTTGTCTGCTTAATCCCTTTTTTTCTGCCCTTGTTTCATAGCCTTTACAAGAAGTCACAACATGTGTGACAACAAAGCTAAGTCAAGCTTGACTGAAATGTTGTTAAGTATACCTTGTGAAAGAGCTCTTAAAAAAAAAAAAACATGACACTTGTATAAGAAAAGTATGTACTTTACTAGAGTTTTTCTTACATGTACGCCATAAATTATCTATTCAGTACTTGTTCAAACAACGAGGAAACATATTAGACAAATGACAATATATTTTTGCCCAAATTGGATAATTAAGGCTCTAGAAGAAACTTTCTTGGATATTTGTCATGGCTGATGTGAAGCAGAAGCTTGTCCAGAGAGTAAAAGATTCATTGTATATGAAGTGGTTCAGATCATGTGTGACAGATACATGTTGGGGGGTAAAGGGTGACATAATTTGAAGATAGAGCAAATATACTTTACTGACAAATGAGAGAAAGAGAAAAAACAAGAACCAAAGACAGGGTGGAGGGTGTAAGTTTGTACAATTGTATAATATGTACTACTTCTTATGGTATAGCACAAAAGCTAAGAAGTCACTCATGCTTTTTTCCTTAATGTCATTGCCATTTTTCTTGAAATCTCAGTTATTAGCCCTCATGGATTTTCTTTAGTGTATGCAGTCAAGAGTTAATTAGCATGTATTACCTTTCATTTCATTTGTTAAGATTATCTTTTCTAATCCTGTAACATCCCTAGAAATATACTTATTTATCAGCATAATGATTAAAAAAAAAAAGGCATTCTGGAGGGGGAAGTGATACTGGGGTTTGAAATTAGGACCTGGTGCTTGCAAGCAGGCACTCTACCTCTTGAGCCACATCCTAGTTCTTTTTGCTTTTGTTATTTTTCTTTTATTTTTATTACTAATTTTTTATTATTATAGAGATGATGAATGGGGGAATTATAATGAATTTAGTAATGAGTACATTTCCTTTTGTGTTCTGTTCCTTGCTCTTTTTCCCAATGATTTTGTTATTTTTTTAGCAAGTTCTTACATTTATGCCCAAGTAGGCCTGGGCTGGGATCTTCCTATTTATTCTACCCTCACAGCTGGGATAACAGGCACACATCACCATGCATAGCTTTGATTGGTTGGAAACCTTTGTCTGGGTTAGCCTTAAGTCAAGATCCTGTCAGTCTTTGTCTTCTGGGTGGCATACACCGCTGTGTGCCAGTCACGTAGTTTCAAAAGACATAATGATAATACAGGGTTAATAATAAGCTAATAATAAAGTTTCTGTTTAAAACAATATTTGGCCTTATACTAAATTTTACATTCCTTACTCTTGCCATTCATGTTGGGAGCTAATTTCCAACATCAAAACAAATATCACACTGTGTTAAATCTCCTTAAAATTTGTTTAATATTAAAAATCCAATTTATTAAGGCATTTCTACCATTCTTTCTGTGCTTATAATCCTTCTGTCACAATCAGCAAGCTAGGAAAAAACAGCTTTCTATTTTCAGCATGAGACTGAAATATTTACACATTTGAATTTGTTTTCCTCTGATTTCCTTCTCTCACATAATAGCTAGTCTGCTCACCTGTTTTATTTTTCAATGATTCCCTTTTAGTTGAAAGAGCTTTTCTTTTCTTTTTTTTTTTTTTTTGCCAGTCCTGTGGCTTGAGCGCAGGGCCTGAGCGTTGTCCTTGGGCTTTCTCAAGGCTAGCACTCTCCCACTCGAGCCACAGCACAACATCTGGCTTTTTCTATGTATGTGGAGTGCTGAGGAACTGAACCCTGGTCATCGTGCATGCTAGGCAAGCACTCTTACCACTAAGCCAAACTCCCAACCCCGAAAGAGATTTTTTTTGGGGTCAGTCATGGGGCTTGAATTCAGGGCCTAGGTTCTGTCCTTGAGTTCAATTTGAACCACAGTACCATTTTCTGTTTTCTGGTGGTTAATTGAAGATAATCTCACAATCTTTCATGCCCAGGCTTGCTTTGAACCTCCATGCTCAGA
Source organism: Megascapheus bottae (assembly GCF_031878675.1). Lineage (NCBI taxonomy): Eukaryota > Metazoa > Chordata > Mammalia > Rodentia > Geomyidae > Megascapheus > Megascapheus bottae. Next base: position 51,239,480 of record NC_143514.1, on the reverse strand, counting down.
TCTCAGCTTCTTGAGTACCTAGGACTACAGGTGTAAGCCACTAACACTCAGCAGAAAAGATCTTTTAGATTCCATAAGATCTAGCTTTCAGATTCCATTAGACCTAGGTTTCAAATCTAGTAAACTAGTTTATCTGGTTCAAATGTAATAATAGTAAGCTGAATCCTCTTGTTCAGGTTACTTAATGTTCGGATTTTTAGTTTCCTGATGTCTAAAATGGAAATATTACTTAAAAGGTTACTAAATGAATATTAGTTAATATAAACAGAGCATTAAGACAGAACACTAGAAGAATATTTAGCTTTTCTCTGCATTACTAACAGATTTGTCTTGTATTTTCAGGACAATTTTCATTATTTATTGGAATCCTTTAGGCAAAGCCAAGATCCCCTATGAATCAATGCTGACTGAAGACGCCAAGCATTCCCATCTTTTATAAAGCAAAAAGTTCTTAATGGTTTTTATTGATATTGATTAGATGGAGCATGTATTCTACAAAGACCTTTAACAAAGTAAATGAGATTATGAATAACCTGCCAAGCTAAAAAAATAGTATACAAACACATGTCACGAGTATTGCCAGAGAATTATGATTAGAAGTAAGTATTTTACAATTCAAAAGCCAAAATTAATAAAACAAAAAATTCAGGGAGAAAAAAGCTTAAAGAGTATCATTTAATATTCCATAAAACTGGCAAATTTCTTTACCTGAATCAGTTGCTGCAATAACAACCGTTCCACCAGGTGCAAAGGGATCATTGTTCTTCAATGTTTCCCCCTAAACAAATTACACAAATCCAGGATGAATGAGCAAAGTAACATTTCATATCTAAAACCCTACCTCCATTCCCTCAAAATGTCCATCTCAAATTTCAATTTAGGAGTTCAGACATGACAAACGTCTCCCTCTACTAATTTGCAGTCTTATTAAATAGAAATGATACCTATTCTTGTCTGATTTCTTTAACTATGAATATAAACACTTCAGAAAACTTCATATGCCCTTCTTCTACAACAATCCCACCTTTTCTCTGCAGCAGAGATGAATTACCTGACTTGGATGATACTCAATTCTTTTTTATAACATTGCTATTTGTATAGAAGCTATTTGTATACAATCTTAACTTTTTGTTGTTGTTGTTGTCCTGGGGCTTCAACTCTGGGCCTGGGCATTATCACTGAGCTCCTTCTGCTCAAGGGTAGCAACAGCACCACTTCTGGCTTTTTCTGTGATTAACTGGAGATAATAGCCTCAAGGACCTTTTTGCCTAGGCTGGCTTCAAGTAACCATTCTCAGGTCTCAGCCTTCTGAGTAGTCAGGATAACAGCTGTGAGCCACTGGTGCTCAGCCTATTTTATTTATTTTTTTGGCCAGTCCTGGGGCTTGAACTCAGGGCCTGAGCACTGTCCTTGGGCTTTCTCAAGGCTAGAGAGCTCTACCATTTGAGCCATAGCACCATTTCCAGCTTTTTTCTATGTATGTAGTACCAGGAATCAAACCCGGGTCTTCGTGCATGCTAAGCAAGCATTCTACCACTAGACCAAACTCCTGGCTCCTGATGTTTTTATTTTTAAAACAGAGATATTAACACTTACCTACCTTGCAAAGTTAATGTGAAATTTAGAAACAATGAACATATACAGAGGTACCTGAATCAAAGCATGCATTTATTAAATAGTAATTGTTGTAGATACAGATGTACTCAAGATAGCCTAGTGTTTAGTGGGGATTTATATTTTTGCAAGATTATCATTCCAGGGTATCTATAAAGTAATTTATATAACCCTTTTCAATAATAACCAAATATGAAAAGCTTAAGACTGGCTTATGAACTTCCCCATGTTTGTTTTTGATATGGTCACTGGGATAAAATTTGATCCCTTAAAAGATGGCTTCTGTTTTTGGATACTAAGTCATCTAGTTAATTCTAGTGCATGATCGAAGTATAAAATACCAGTAGATAATCAAAGGATGAAGTGCTAAAAGCTATTAAGTGTTGGAATGAGAGAACTTTTTACATGACTCATTTTACATATCCATAAAGAGATTCTTTCACCATTGTATATTCAAGGAATTCACTTAGGGTTACCCATTCAATGTAACAGCTTTTAACTCTTCTACTTACAGATGTATTACTGTTATTACTGAGTGCACTAAAAGGGTCAGTACTTGAAGTGGCAAAAGGATCAGTAGCAGATTGTTTGAAGAAGCAGTCAGATGCAAATGGATCTGAACCTTTGAAAGGATCACCACCAAATGGATCTAAGAAAATATAAACATAAGAGATTAAAAACTCATTGACTCAATTTCCTATCATCCAATCATTTAGTAAAAAGACATTCTGAACTACATAAGTAATATTTTTTTTAGATTAATTTTTTTTATTGTAATTAATAAAAGGGTTACATGATATTTGCCATATAGAAGGTGCATTAATTCACATACATACATAAGTAATATTTAAGTTCCTTTGTGATTTTTTTTTGTGGGTCATAGGGCTTGAACTCAGCCTGGGTGCTGCTGTCCCTGAACTCTTTAGCTCTAGCCCTACGCCCTACAACTTGAGCCACAGCACCACTTCCCATTTTCTAGAGGTTAACTGGAGATAAGAACCTCACAGACGTTAGTGCCTGAGCTGGCTTTGAACTGTGATCCTCAGATCTCAGCCTCCTGAGTAGCTAGGATTTCAGGCATGAGCCAGCGTTCCTACCTCTTTTGTGATTTTGATAAAAAACATAGAGTCTTTTACCTTTAAACTTACAGTTTTTGTTTTTGTTTTTTGCCAGTCCTGGGGCTTGAACTCAGAGACTGAGCATTGTCTTTGGGCTTTCTATAGGCTAGCACTCTACCACTTGAGCCACAGCACTACTTCCAGCTTTTCTATGTATGTGGTGCCAAGGAATCAAATCTGGGTCTTCATGCATGCTAGGCAAGCACTCTATCACTAGGCCAAATTCCTGGTCCCTAAACTTACACTTTTCATTAGTATATAATATGGACACGGGGCATGGCCATGAAGTCAATACTTAATACTATCAAAAACCTGACTCCTAATGTAATTTTAAGGGATTTAATGTAAACTCCCCTTATTCTATTCTAACTGAAAACTACATAAAAAACTTTTAAATTTATTCCTTTCTCTCGGTTCGAAGTTAATAGCCAATATTCTGAAACAGGTTTGGAAAATAAAACTAAATGGTAAACAAGATTCACTTCTTTTTAATATATATAAAACAATGAATTAAAAGGGAATTTAGAAAAGCCCAACATTGAGTAATTTCTCAAGATGGCTGCATTTCTCCCATTTACACACACACACACACACACACACACACACACACACACACACACACACACACACAGAGGCTACATAAGTAAAACTGTAATCCTAACCCTTTAGTAGTATGTATATTCATTATGCTCATCTAAATTTTTAACCAATAAGAAGAAGTTAAAAGTCAACATCACTTAAAGAATTATCCCTCCCCTGCTTTTTTGGCCAGTCCTGGATCTTGAACTCAGGACCTGAGCACTGTCCTTGGACTTTTTCAAGGCTAGAGCTCTACCACTTGAGCCACAGCATCACTTCTGGCTTATTCTGTATATGTGGTTCTAAGGAATCTAACCCAGGGCTTTGCGCATGTTAGGCAGGCACTCTACCACTAGGACACGCTCCCTGCCCTCCTTTTGGTTATTTTGGTGCTTGAACTCAGGGCCTGTCCCTGAGCTTTTTTTGCTCAAGGCTGGTGCTCTACCACTTGAGCCACAGTTCTACTTCCAGCTTTTTTTTTTTTGCCAGTCCTGGGCTTGAGCTCAGGGCCTAAGCACTGTCCTTGGAATTTTTTCAAGGCTGGAGCTCTACCACTTGAGCCTCAGCACCACTTCCGGCTTTTTTCTATGTATGTGGTACCGAGGAATCGAACCCGGGTCTTCATGCATGCTAGGCAAGCACTTTAACCACTAGGCCAAACTCCCGGCCCGTCCAGCTTTTTTTGAGTAGTTAATTAGAGATTATCTCATAGATTTTCTTGCCCAGGCTATCACTGAACTGCGATCCTCAGATCCCAGCCTCCTGAGTAGCTAGGATTACCAGCATAAGTCACCAATGCCTGACTAAAGAATATTACTTTTAAAAAGTGAACTTAGATTTGGGAGCTAGAGTTTAGTACAACAGCACTCATCTAGTATGTAAGACTCTTGAGTTCATTGTTCAGTACCACACACACAAAAAAGGCTGAGTACTAGTGGCTAATATCTGTAAATGCTTACTTCTCAGTAAGCTGAGATCTGAGGATCATAGTTCAAAGCCAGCCTGAGGGCCGGGAGTTTGGCCTAGTGGTTAAAGTGCTTGCCTAGCACGCATGAAGACCCGGGTTCGATTCCTCCGTACCACATACATAGAAAAAAGTTGGAAGTGGTGCTGAGGCTCAAGTGGTAGAGCTCTAGCCTTGAGAAAGTCCAAGGACAGTGCTCAGGCCCTGAGCTCAAGCCCAGGACTGGCAAAAAAAAAAAAAAAAGCCAGCCTGAACAGAAAAGTCTGTGAAACTCTTTTCTCCAGTTAATCACCAAAAAGCCAGAAGTGGAACAGTAAGCCAAAAAGATCAGTGATAGTTTCCAGGCTCTGAATTCAAGCCACAAAATCAATGTGCACATATGTGTGCACACACACACACACACTCACAATAACAAAGCTAATCATTTATTAGGCCAATTCATAAGACTATCCTACCCCTCTCCAGAAAATGCCAGGCACAAACAGCATAAGACTTTAGAGCAGTCTTAAAACTCAATTTTAAAACAATTAATTTCCAACTATTCAACTTGTCACTTCTATGTTTCTATATACAGCATAAATTTATGATGAAACCAAGCTGAATTAATGCCAAAATAGAACACCTATATACTGACCAATCTTCCCAAAAGGATCATCTTTAAAAGGATCACCTGTAATAAAATAAACAGAAATTACAATTACATTATTTGTTGTTGTGGCATCATTAGTGAAACAGTAATTTTCAAAGACAAAGCAAAGTTAGTTTCAATAACTGTGTTCAAAATAAATTATGAATATCATCCACTTTAGGAAGTAGTTAACATAATGAAGAATAAAAGCTGAATTCAATACACCTCATAAAAACGGAAAATCTGGTAGAATCAACTACAATTTGACAGACATGAGGGAAGACAGGAATATCAGCAAAAATTTTACTAACAAAAGCTACTCTTCATAAGAATAATGGATGGATCACCACTTTAGGAACAAAGATTTAATGAGCTTCAGTGAGGAAAATGTCTTAAAGAATTAAGTAGTTGAGAGGTAAACGAATTAATCAACTAATTCATGTAGGTCTTGGAGACTGAATTTAGGACCTGAGTTCTGCCCTAAGATTTTTTGTTCAACTTTTGCATTCTGTCACTGTGTATGTATAGGGTTGCAATTCTTCCACATTCTTGCTAACACCTGTTATTATCTTTTGAACATAGCCATCCTAGTAGTAAAAAATGGGATCTCATTGTAGGTATGAATAATCTTGCTGAGCATCTTTGTATATTTACTTTGGAGAAACATTTATTGAAATCATTTTATTCATTTTAAAATTGGTGATTGTCAAGGACACAGTGTGGGGAATGGAAAGTGACTGCTAAAGGGTATTCCTTTTTTTTTAGAGTGATAAAAACTGTTCTAAAATTAGACTGTAGTGATGATTATAAAACAATGAGCATACGAACACTATTTCAGTGTCAACTGTTCCTTCTCTCACTCCTTTCTTACATTTCTCTCATTTTTCTTCCTGTAAGTACTGAGGACTAAGCAAGTGCTCTACCAGAGCTACACGACCTCAGCCTCCGTATTTGTAAAACATGCAACTTATATGTCTTTGGATACCTGATATATCTCAATAAAATTTAATTAAAAAAATAAGGTTTTCATGTCTGGCTTCATTTCTGCCACGAATCCAAGTTATTTAACTTGCCTGCTTTAGCTTTCTATTTGTGACAGTGATTAGCAAACTCAATTTCATAGGTTATTTTAGGGAGCAAAACATAATGCAAAAGAGCTTCGACACAAGTGATATCTAATATAATGTACAATGCCATCAATCATTTAAGTTTAAATTATAAAATTTTTCAATGTCATAAGTAAATTAAGGGCTAAGAATCAGACTTCTTACTCTTTATATTACTGCTCTATAACCTTCCTTTCTTTCTTTCTCCTTCCTTCCTTCCTTCCTTCCTTCCTTCCTTCCTTCCTTCCTTCCTTCCTTCCCTTCCCTTCCCTTCCCTTCCTTTTCTTTCTTGTTGGATGTGAGACTTGAACTCTGGGCTGCTGTCCCTGAGCTCTTCAGCTCAAGACTACCACCCTACCACTTGAGCCACAGCACCACTTGTGCTTTATTTGGGGGATGGAGGGGTTGGGTCCGTGGGATTTGAACTCTGGGCCTGGGTGGTGCTGTCCCTGAACTCTTCAGCTCAAGGCTACTGCCCTACCCTGGAGCCACAGCCCCACTTCCCATTTCTAGAGATGAACTAGAGATAAGAGTCTCTGGCTTTGTAGTGTCCTTGTAGTGCCTAGGCTGGCTTTGAACCTTGATCCTCAGATCTCAGCCTCCTGAATAGCTAGGATTACAGGCATGAGCCACTGAGTCTGGCTTTAAATATAATTTTATTGTTATTACTAAGGTGTTAACAGAGAGGTTACCATTTCATAAATCAGGTAGTAAGTATACTTTTTTCTTTTGGTTGGTTATGGGACTTGAACTCTGGCCTGGGTGCTTTCCCTGAACGCTTCAGCTCAAAGCTAGCACTCTACCACCTGAGCCACAATGCTACTTCCAGTTTTCTGGTGGCTAATTGGAGATAAGAGTCTCACAGAGGACTTTGGTGGTCTGGCTTTGACTCGAGATCCCCAGATCTCAGCCTCATGAGTAGCTAGTATTACAGGCATGAGCCACCAGTGCCCGTTTGTGTGTGTGTATGTTGGTTGTGGGGCTTGAACTAAGGGCCTTGGTGCTATCACTGAGATTTTTTTTTCACTCAATGCCAGCACTAGTGCTCTACCACTTTTAGATACAGTGCCATTTCAGGTTTCCTGGTGGTTAATTGGATATATGAGTCTCACAGATTTTCCTGCCTACGCTGGCTTTGAACTGCTTCTCAGATCTCAGCCTCCTGAGTAGCATGGGGCAATAAGTACAATGTCACCTCTTTTTTTGCTTTACCCCAGTTTCTTCCTCTTGACCCTGCTCATAAATTGTATAGTCTATTTTCCACATACTGTCCTTTGGGTCCTATTTTTAAGAAGTATATACTTTTTAATTAGGGATTCATAAAGCCAAACATTAGTCTAGGTTTTAGTTGCCTATCAAGGA